>NC_084541.1:19747121-20079309 GCF_024500275.1 Phycodurus eques | reverse complement strand
AAGAGCGGATTCTTTTCATGATTCTTGGGCTAAGGTTTCAGTCCTTAATGTAAACATGTTCCAGCTCTGCTGAAGGATTCAGGTGAGTTTGGAGGCTTCGCAGCCATACACTTTATGTATTTGCATAACTGAATAAAACAGCATGCAGTAGTCTCGGCCTAATTCACAGTGCAAGTTGATGTTCAAGCGAGAGAGCGCTGTCAGTCCAAAACCCAAAACACAGCAGCCATTGCACACTTTGTCTGATCTCCCTCACTTTTATTTATTGTTTTGGGAGCTTGTGGCAGTAATGATTCCACGATTTCAGAGAGAAACCATCAAACGCGCAACAATGGTTTCCATAGCAACAGCTGCGAGCAGAAAACAGATGTGGGTTGAGAGTAGAAAGAGCGCGTGAATTCCACCGGTCCGGTATTCACTAAGAGTACTCTGTTTTGACAGGGGAATTGATTTCCTAATGAAGTGCATTTGAGAGCGGAGTAAATGTGGAGAGGAGGAGATGGAAAAAGACGTGCGAAAGATGGAGGTGACTCTAGGGTGTTCCTTTTTGGACTGCAAAGCCCTGCAGGCAAAGCTGTCGTTTGAGGAGCACAAAGAGGGGGAGTCCATCAAATAAAGTGGAGTAAATGAACGTTTCTATGATTCTCTCACGCTTTCCCCCCCTTCTGTCTAAACCGCAGCTCCTCTCAAAATGACCCCTCGGCGACCGTCGGCAAAGTCAGAGACTTGGCCTCGTTCCGTCGCCACTTCCGCATGGGCTTCATGACCATGCCGGCCTCCCAGGACCTTTCCCCTCACTCGTGTGCCTCAGCCATGGCGCCGCGCTCGCAGTCCTGCCACGCGGTCGGTGCCGGGGACGCGAGTCTCGAGAACGGAGATTACTCCGACAGCCAATCCCAACACGGCGGCCGATGCCCGCCGGTCAAACCCAAGCGCCACCCGAGCACTCGCCTCAGCTCCTCCTCTGCCGACGGCAGAGGACCTCCGGAGACGCCGCCGCCTCCGCCGCCCTCCCACTCGCAGGCCAAGCACTCCGACAAGAAGAATGGTTAGAAGCGGGCTTCCTAGTGCATGCTATTCTCTGAGCGTGATCTTTTCTCAACATGTTGTGTTTCCCTGCAGCCATGAAGAAGTCCGACTCGGGAGACCTCGGCTCAAAAAAGCTGCCTCCTTTAAAACCCAAGAGAAGTCCCAGCACCCAGCTCTCCTTTGACCCACTTCCTCCACGTGTGCCTCATTCTGCCGCATCCCTCCCTTTCCAGGGAGCCGACTCGCAAGTCCAGACCGGAGACGGGGATGATGAGCCGGTCTACATCGAGATGGTGGGTCAAGTGTTTACCAGAGAGAGCCAGACCGCGACCCCTCATCCCGTCACTCCCGTAGCCACCACGCCCGATTCGGACTCGGACCAGAGTGAGGCCATCTACGAAGAAATGAAATACCCGCTGCAAGAGAACCGAGAATCTCAGAGACACCTGCCGACCAAACACGAGAAGATGAAAAGTTCGAAACATTACCACGTCACCCCCTCGCCCTCCGGCGGCTCCTCGTCACTGCCGCGACCCTCCTCTTCCTCTCCCTCCTACTCTAAACCCAAAGCTACCGTCTCCATCTCTCATTCGTCCCCACTCCCTTCCTCCGCATCCTCCACCCCCGTCCCCCAGGTCCTATCCGCCAGCCCTCACACTCCACGAGCGCCTACTCCCTACCTGCTGCAAGGGAGTAAATGTGAACCAGACTCCAACACAAAGATCCCCGCGCCTTTCCCAAATCTCCTCCAGCACCGGCCCCCGCTGCTGGCTTTCCCTCAACCTGCAGCGGCCTCCAGCGGCGTGGGGGTGCAGAGCAAGGGTTCGGCCTCCTCCAAAATGGGGACTCAAACGCCCAGCGTGACCACTCAAGCCGGAACCTCCTCCTCCTCATCTTGCTCCAACGTTCCGTCATCAGGCTCCAAAGAGCCGTCGGGAGGAAGTGTAACGCCGCAAGAGAAACACAGCAGAGATTCCCAGTCGGGGCCCGCTCCCGGACTCAGAGCCAGGAGTCACTCGACGCCGCTGCCGCCGTCCTCGAAATCGACCTCACCTTTCTCCCACCACCACCACCACCACCACCCTCACCATCGGCCCTCCCACTACCATCACTATCGCAAGCCGGAGAGGGGTGACTCTCCCGTTCCGCTCAAGAGCAGCTCTCAGACTTCCACCCAGACCACCGTGCAGACCCAGACTTCGGGTACGGGCAAGGAAGGGAAGTCTGTTAGCTTCCTCTTGAAGACGGACAAAGGAGAGAAGGATAAGGATAGGGATCGGGACAGGGACAGGGATAGGGACAGGGACAGGGATAGGGATAGGGATAGGGACCGAGATCGAGACAGGGATCGGGACAGGGACAGGGACAGGGATAGGGATAGGGATAGGGGTAGAGACAAGGACAGAGACCGGGACCGGGACCGGGATAGCGGTCCGCACTCTTTGCAACTGGATCTTCTTCCTGCCACAAACAGTCAAACATCTCAAGGCAGCACCAGCTCCACGCCGACGCCTCTGTCTTCATCCCATCGCCCTCATTCTCGTCCTCATTTGCGCTCTCACACGCCCCACGGCCTGCCAGCTTACAGGCCGCCGTCCTCTGACAGCCCGCTGCTGTGGACTTACCCCTCCGGAGGCTTCCGCAGACCGCCGGCTTACGAGAGCTTGAGAGGAAGCTCCCAGACGCCGTCCTCGCAACAGCCCTCCAGCCTCACCGGTGTCGGCGAGGTTGGATCCAAGAGCGGCGAAGGCTTTTCGTCGCTCCAGTCCAAAGCTGGCTTCGTGCCATGGGACAGCAGCTCTAGCTTTGCAGCCGACGAAGGCTTCTCTTGGCCCCTGCAGAGGAAATTGTCCTTCAGCCATGGGAGCAGAGAAACCGAAAGTAAGTCAGAGGAGGTACCGTTAATTACAAGCGCTTAACTTAGGATCTGTTTAAGTTACAAGCCGCCGCTTTGTGGTTCTGTTGCTTTGCGTCGCGAGACAAAATAAGCGTTATAAGCGAGCTTCGGACAACCAGCGTGTCGAGTGAAGCGAAAGTAAAATGGAGCAATTAAGGTACGGCAATGCCCCGGCGAGGAGGGCCACGCTCGGCAGCGCACTTTCGGCCTCGCGCTTTATTGAGCCGGACAAACAATCAAACGCACAAATGCAAACCGAGCGTGTGGCAGAACAACTTGACGGGAGCTCCCGATGTCACACTCACTAGCCGCACCACTTAAAAGCGACATTTATGTAATTGTCAGCCATTACAATAGTGTGGGGGGGGGGGAGAAGGTGTAATTAACACACAACAGTTGCTGTTGGAAATTTCCACGATTGCAATTTTAGATACATTTGAAAAATAGCCGCAAAAGCTCCGATTTTTTGCATATGTCTTCCTCCTTCTCAAAGCGACGCTTGTGATTGGCTCTCTCTGGCCGTGTGCCATTCTGCCGTCGTCTCAAACATGATATATTTTTCCAAATATGACTTCGACGCGCTAGCTTGTGGTGCAATCTATTAGTTTGTCCAAGATTCTGAAAAGGTTAAACACAAGGTTGAACACATAAAAGAACATTTGACTTTTGGACAACTTTATCATTTTTACTTTTTTTTATGGAACATTCACTTATCTTATCTTTTTTATGGAACATTCACTTACCTGGGTTGTCATATGAAGCGATATTGTCTAAATTGTGCACGTTTGCAATTAGGTCAACGTGCTATGGTACGGTGGTTTTCCACATGCTTTACACAAATAATGCAACAGGTTTTTTTTATATGATGATTTTTTTATATGATGTAGATCATGTTTTTTTTGAATTAGTGTCAAGAACAAATGTGTGGCGAATTGCAAAATAATGATCTGTGGTTTTAATCCACTTTTTCAGAGGAAACATCCGAGGTTCCTGTCGATGCATTCATTTCAAATTTAAGAAAAGTCATCAAAGTTGAATCCAATCTCATTTGTTTGATTACTTTGAGAAATTCATTGAAATAGTTACACTACTATTACATTTTCAACAGGGAAACTTGGAATTGTGACCGGACTACGTTTCCAGTCTTCTTTCCGACACGTAGCAAAAACCTCGTGTGTGTGTTTTTGGGACGTTTGACGGCATTTAAATGGACTTTAATATGGGAACTTTATTTGATATACGCTAAGTCGAGGTACTACCGCACGCCAGATGCGGTATCGAACGACAGGCCGAGTAACAGTCAAACGCTGTTTAAATATTCCCTTTCTCTCCCCGTGTCAGAAGAAGAAGGCCGAACGTGGAACGGCAGTGCCGATGCCTTATTGAGGATGGATAAGGAAGAGTTGGGAACGGGACTTCGAGGGGGCCCGTCGAGCATCCCGGTGCACTACAGCGGCGGCGCGAGCCGGACCCTCGGCCACTGTGAGTCGCTGGTGGGTGCGGACAGCGGCCCGGGATTCAGAGCCCTGCCCAGAATCGGGATGCCGCTTCCCTGCCAGACGTTTCCCGCCTGTCGCAACGGAGGTGGGTCATGTTTTCCAACCGTCAGATGGAGGAACCTAATCATGAATGACGGAAGATTTGTTTGTTTCCTCTGCTTTTATTTGCCCCCACGTGAAACGTGACACCGCCGTAACTTCGTGGAGAATTGAACAAGCAGCGAACCTTTGATCTGTCATAAAAGTCTGAACAGCTCTGAAGCCTCTTGAGTGTGCGAATGCCAAATTCACGGAATCTTTAAGGAAAGCTTCCCCCCCCCCCCCCCCCCAAACTGACATGTTGCTTACCTTGAGAATCAGAGCAACGCTTTCATTGACGCGGAACTGGGAAAGTTTCCATTCACAATCCTACGTTCGCATACCGCTCGGATTTTCCTGCTTTTACACTAAAGAGGGAAAAAAAACCAAATACGAGTGGAACCTCTAATGTCAAACACTTTCATACGGCTTCCACTGTGAGTCACCGGATGTACATAATACTGGAGATAACCCTTGTTGAGGCTGCTGATTTAAAAAAAAAAAAAAAAAAAAAAAAAAAGAAACAACAACAACAACAAAAAACACAGTTGAGAAAGCAGTTTGAACTCCAGCGTTGTGCAACTTTATAGGCGTAGATTTTTGGCCCGACACTAAAATATTGGTTCCGCTGTAGTTTAGGGTTAGGGTGGGTTTGTACGTCGCAACCGTGCCTTCTTCTCGTCGATGCATACTGCACAGTGTATACGAGGGGAACACAATGCTGCACAGCCCGCACGAGTGGAGCCAAACATTCACAACTTTACGCGTTCACGCAAACAAACAGGAGCGATTCATGAGCAGGTGCGGCGTGTAACGTGGCTGTCTTTGCAGAAGTGGGGCGGCTGGGCCGTTCCTCCTCCGCTGCTGGGGCGAGACAGGTGGGCGGAGGAGACGTCCAGCGCCAGAGCAGTCTACCAGCACGAGAGGCCCTCAATCAGGTGAATATGCGCGGGCCGGCTTTATAACTCTGGACTCGATGAACTTCATTCAGGGCTCATTTCAGAGTGCACATTAATATCGTCCTCATTATTGGCTCCCCTCCTTTTGGAGACAGTGCTCCTGCAGGTCTATTTTTAGCTCTCACATATGCCCACTGAGCAGAATAATGTTCTGGCCTGGCACAAAACAATAAGAGCAGGTATGCGATGACGCAAATGTGTGAAACTCGCGGTGGACACAACACGCTGTTTCGATGCGCTGAGCTGCAGTTTTCTTGCGGCACATTTAGCCGGATTCCGGCCGCATAGCAAGTGCTGACGCACTCGGGCAGTGCTGCGGAGACGGTCTGCATGCGTCTGCTTGGCTCGCCCTCGGCACGAGCAGATGAAGTGCTGCTACATCCTGGTGGTTCTTGGTAGGAACCGCAGCTGTGCCAGCTTCCAATCGGTCGGAGTCTTTTTAAGGATGTTCTCAAGGGATGCTTGCCACGCTGCAAGGACAAAAGTATTGGGACTCCTGGCCGTTACAGGAAGTGCCGCAGAAGAAAATATATTGTTACCCTTCTGCAACTGTAACAGCTTGCACTGTTCTCCGACTTTTGATAAAAGCGGCACTCCGGAACAGACGATTTCTTTTGAATGTGTGTAACATTTGATTTGGCGCGTCTCATCAACACGGGGTGAAGTTGCCCAGCTCTTCCTTCTGTTTGTCTGTATGTGACCCTCAGGAAAAAGCGGGAACGTCCGTCCCTATTCGATGCTTAAAAACTACGTCGACTGACTTCTTTTCTTCTGATTGTGTCGTTAGCCGCAGGGTCCGGCGCAGCCTCGAGCGTCCTGCGGTCCCGGCAGTCCCGGCGTGTCTCGGCAGCAGCAGCATCTGCAGCTCCACCAGCAGCAGTTGCAGTTGCAGTTGAAGCAGCAGCTCCAGCAGCTTCAGCAACAGCACCACCTGCAGCTGCAGTTCCAGCAGCTCGCTCGGCTGGCGCAGGGTCAGCCCGCCGCGGGCTCCGGCGCCGCCTCGTCCGCGATGCAGACCCAGAGAGACGGCAAGTTGCTGGAAGTCATCGAGCGCAAACGCTGCCTCTGCAAGGAGATCAAGGCCCACAGGCGCCCCGATAAAAGCCTCTGCAAGCAGGACAGCATGCCCATCCTCCCTAGCTGGAGACGGACACCCGAACCGCGCAAGACGGGCACGCCGCCTTGCCAAAGGCCGCAGGCCGTCGTGTGGGACACGGCGATCTGACAGGAGGCCGGCGAGGACACGCATGAGCGAGGGGGCTCGTATCACTGAGACGGGAGTCAGCCTTTTGTCTGACGCCGGCGGTTGCGGTCGCACCACTTCCGCGGGGCGGTGTCGGATAGAGGTCAAAGGTGAGAGCAGCGGTGATGCCGAGGTGGAGCTGCTTGTTTCGAAATGGAAATGAAAGATAAGCAGGCGTTCCGATCTTCTTCTCCTTCCCCTTCTGCGAATCCTCCTCTCCTATCTTTGCCTGTCGTCCGCGTCGTCTGCTACGTCTCCGGATATTTGCAAGTCTTCCTCGCCACGCCCGAAAATCTCCTCTTTGGTCTTCCTCGTCGCCTCCCTACCGTTTGGCGTGTCCCTCCACCGATATACCCACTCACACTTTCCTCCACTTACTCTCGTCCTCGTCCGTCTTTCACACTTCAAATTGCTCTCGACAGTCGGGGCCCTCATTTTCCGACCCGCTCGAGGCGGGTTATACCGCTGTCGGTCATTTCACTGACGGCGGATCCGAGAGCGGGCGGGGTGCGCCGCCGTGGGTGTGTTTACAGCTGACTTCATGCGACGTTCCTGCGCGGAAGAGGACGATGCGTAACGCGACGTACGCGCCTCTGGCCAGTGTGCCACGGACAATGTGAGCGGGTACCCATTTGAAATAGAAAGCGAGCTGCCGATAACTGCCGGCGACCTAAAAATGTCCACGGACCTCGGTATTTGCCCGCCTGCGGTCCGATCAAATTCACCGAATTGCCGTTAGACCGGCGGTCTACCCTAGGCCAGGATTTAGATGTGGTCTGAGCAGGTGCAAGTTAAGATGCACTTTCTGCCACCAAATTGTCACTCTCAGGGCAGTCCATCTGCCGCGGCGGAATGCTCATCTTGGCGCCAGATTGGCAAACATGCGGCGAGCCTTTGGCTTGCACAAAGATCAGAATCTTCCAGCGTTCGCAGGATGCGCTGTCTGCGAAAACGGAGCCCGTGATCCGCACTCCTTGAGCTCCTGCGCCATCTCCACTCGCGCTCCTTGGAAGCTCACCTTCCGCCAGCCCGCCTTTCATTCGCACACTCGCTCAATCTTGCCGCAGCTGACCTTCATTCCTCGTCTCTCCAGGTTCTCCTCCACCTGCTCCCTACTCTCGCCGCAGATCCCGCCCGAGCTCATCTGTCAATCTGTCCGTCACCAGGTCAAACGGGGACGCGAATCGAACAAGGGAAATGTCTTGCCCGGTTCATTTCTACGTACTAAACTATCCCTCCGGTTCTAATTGCCAACGATTCTGCCATTATTCTCACTGCTGAGGACGACGGTTCGATAGGAAAGCCCGAGATCCGAATTGCCAAATTTCCTCCTGACTACTTGACGCATAGATTTCTTTTTTTTTTTTTTTTTTTTTCTTCCCCCCCCTCCAATGCACAGAGAGGAATTAAATGAAGGCAGCAGTCATAAAAGAGCAACATGAGTCCCACATGCTGTGTGGTGAGTACAGGTAGGACTCCTTTGCCAAGTCCTTCAAGTGTTTCTTGAAAATTGTCAATGAGTACGATACGTCTTGGTATCGGTAGATTGTCGTCGTGGATGCAAGTGATCGCCGAGGTGTAAAAGCTACCTACTCTTATGTGTTTGCATAATATTTGTAAATCAAGTTACTTTCGCTACATTATGTTGTTTTTTTTTTGGGGGGGGGGGGGTTCCCCCTCAATTTTATAGCAATATGCTCCCGGTGCGGGGGGGGGGGGGGGCGACATAACTCGCGTTGACTTCTAGCCTATAAACGTACATATCTTAAGACTTGAATGAGTCGTATTTACTGTGTCATCCTCTGCATGTCACAATAGACATGCGGTCCTGTACAAATATTGTGTAGAGATGATCATGTGTGAATTTTACATACAGCAGAACGTCACGATTGAGAGCACGTGCTTGTGTAAAGATGTTTTTGGTTGTGTTTTTTTCTTTTTCTTTTCGGTACAAAAAGAAAGGGTGCGAAAAGTTGATGATCCCTGAGGCTCATTGAATGAGACCGCTGTCCAAACGATACAACGAACACGACTGTGAGTGTCGATCACCTCAAACAGAATGCTGGAACAATCTGCACAACGAACCCTAACGTACTGTAAATAGATATGTACAAGTGTATTGAAAATGTAGCAATTCTTTCCATTTTCATACTTGTAATCAATACATATTATGTAGCATAAACTGTATAAACTTTGCTGACTTGTTTTTTTTATCTGCTGCAGCCAGGCCTTGCATTACTTAGAGTTGTAATAAACAGTAAACGCCCCGGAAATGAAGGCGCAGTCCAACCCTTTCTTTATGCAAGATTCCCTTTAAGATCAGTTTCATTTTTTATTTGGATTTTATTTATTTATTCATTTTAAATCCAGTCTTTACTCGTGGACAGAGCTCAACAGCTCGTCGTCTCCTTGCTGCTATCTCCAACTACGGATGTCGTCCATTCCGATGCTCACGCTGTCGCCATCAGAAAACACGGTTAATATTCGCGTGCTTATTGTCGCACGTTTTTTGTTTTGTTTGTTTGTTAGTTGTTGTTTTTTTTTTTTTTATATCTCGGAAAGCCACGTGAACTGGACTTCTGAAAAGCGAGCCCTCGTGTAAAAGTATAAAGGCGTTTGAATGTGTCTTGATGGTTGTTGTTTATGATAGTTAGCACCAACATGTAACCCCGTGAGAAGAAGACCTACCTAAGTGTCGGAGAGTCACTGCTTGGCCTTTTGTTTTTGTTTCACCTGCGCATGTTATTATTTTTATTTTTTTGGGGGGGGCGGGGGGGGGGGACAATTGGCATCCATTTTTAAACAAACACAAGCCAGGTTAAAGGAAATGGGCAAGTGCAATGCATGCAGAGACTCTTTACACACACAAAAGATGTTGATATGATCGTCAATATTGTGCCCGATTTGATTTCTAATCCCAACAAATCAGCTTACTATGGTTGCTTTTTCCACTGACTAATTAACAAACCTAGGGACCGTTTCCAGAACTAGTTTACAGAAGTTGTTGGTTTTGTGTGTCTACTAAACAGTGGCCATTATACGAGTGCCATGCTATATTGATCTGGTAAGATACGGTGTACCTTGGAAATCACTGTAGTGCTATATTTGCATTGATATTGTCATTCAAATAAATTTTATATAATGAACTTTACACAACAAACTGGATTTTATTATTATTATTTTTATTTTTTTACCCCCACCACCTCTCCATCTCCGGATATTGTGTTGTAACACCCAAATCTTCCGAGTGAGGGCACAACGTCCACACCGCATGAGAGGGAAAAAACAACAACACTATTGGCCTATTTGTTTCCACCAGCATGTTGAGGTTAAAGGTCATCCAATCCCATGGGCTCATCCCCAAATGTGGGGCTCTCGTTCGGCTCCTCCTCCTCAACAGCCTTGAATAATCCTCAGTGATTATCAATTGGAAATAATATTTAAAAAAAAAAAAGACTTACACTTCATGCTTATGGCAATTAATGAGCTTTATTCCAAAATAGGAGCTAATTGCATTTCAAATTGACACAGAATCTGCACAATGAGGATGGATGTTGTCTGATGGACTATCGAATATACAATATTAGAAAGAATGAAAAACTGCTGGATATACAAATGCAATTTTATACTGATACAGTCACTATTAACGATGATAAATACGAGACGGGGTTAATCGTCTTTTGGAAGTTTCGTGATGCGCTGTGTCGAATGTGCAAGACGCATTGAAAAGGGAAAAGTGCATTGTCACCATTCCAGCTCAAGAAATTTGGGGGCTTTTCATTTCCAAAGTGCGTGCATATTGAAAAGCGGCACCGAGCGGTCGGGTGGGGTACTGCACGACTGCCACCGGGAAGGAGTTGCGCTCCAAAAACCAAACGACTTTGCGATTTGGAAATGACCTTTTTAACATTCGCGAGACAAGTTGTTCGCGGGGAGACTCGAGCAGACGAACGGCGTCTCCATTCGTATCAGCGGGGTTTCGAGTTGCGAGCGCATTCATCTCGCTTCTCAAGGGCAGCGCCGTCGCGCACTCGTCGTCCTCCGACGACGGATGACGAGACCTCGCGGCCAATCGGCGTGGCGGTTGAGCGGAGGGGGGGGGGGGGGGCGGGGCTCGGCGGGAGCCCGATGGAGGCCGAGCGGGAGGGCGGGGGCGCGCTTTACCGCAGTATCGCTCGATTTGTGCAGCGCTCGTCAAAACTCTGCGGCATGAAGACGAGAGCTGGGGGGAGGGCACTCACTCGGACCGGGCAACCTCTCACTCTGAGTGTCCCCTGCTCCATCCTTGCACAGGCTTCGCTTTGATTTCCCACCGATTCGCACTCCCTCCTCATTGGCGCATTGGATTCCTGTGGCATTCGGACGCATTGATCGCAGGTTTGCTTTGCTGTCGTTGTTTTTAGGGAGTCTGATCTTTCTTGTGTAGCGCAATGGCAAAGGATGGAGAAAAAGGCGAGTGGAAGGAGTACATCTGGAACCCGAGGACGAGGGAGTTTCTGGGCAGGACAGCCAGCAGCTGGGGTGAGTCCTGCTCCGTCCGGCGATGCTGCAAACGCGGAGAACCGGATCCCATTGTTCGCCTTGCAATGCGCGAAAGTGGCAAGCGGCTCGTCACCTCACTCCGATCGTCAAAATGCGGCGCTTCTTTCTTTCCGAATCGATGGCGTGCGCCGCTTTCCATTGCGCAATGCGCCGAGCATCATAATAAAGGTGGCGGCGTAGGGTTGCGCGCGGTGACAATGTTCGAATGTGGGAACAGGTTTCGGGCATGTTGCGGCGAGTGCACGTCATCGTCCGTTCGGGGGTGGGTGGGGACCCGCACTTGTCGTCTGGATCAAAAGCGGGCTTGCGTGGAGACATGACGTCATTAGCAGCAAAAAATACAAAATAAAAATAAAATGCTCACGGCGCGAACACTGAACCGAAGTCCAAACTAGATGAAAACCAAAGCATTGGAGGAGCCTGCGTGGAACTTTCAGCAATTATGCGTGGCGCATAAGGCGCCATTTGCACATTCTAATCTGCGTAAAGCCAAGAACAAAATGCTATTTGTAGCACCTCCACTCTGAGCCAGCCCAGCGTGAGAGATTTAAGCCTCATCTAATGACTGCATTGGCCTCACCTCAGAATGGAGTCCTTTTTTTTGGGGGGGGGGGGGGGGGGGGGGTAGAAGAATGCCAGCGAAATTTAGAAGTGGTTGAATAAGAGGATCTTTCCTGATCAACAAATGGGACTCCAAAGGATTCGCGACTCATCATTGAGTGTACGTGCATCTTCTTCCGGCGCTGTGCCACACTTAATCCAGCTCAGCGTGTCCCAGGTGCCTCGAGGTCCGGCGGCCTTTTTAAGCTGCGCTCGCTTAAGGCCGCCTAATTGGGCTATTTCTGGATTTAGCTACTACCAGGCGCCAGGGACGCCTGCAATTAGCCGTCCGCCGTTTCCCAACCACGCACACATTTCATTGGACGCTTCTCGTCTGCCGTTTGCAGGACGATGTGCTCGGTCATCCTTCTGATCGTGCGAGAGCAAAAAAAAAAAAAAAAAACCTCGAGTGTTCGGAGATTTGGAGAAACTTCGCAAGGGATCGCCCTCAATCGACCGTCGCAGATCTTTGAAGATTCCATTGCTGCGACATCGGCTTTTGTAGCAGCAAAATCGCGCAGCTGTTCGGAACGAAAAGATGAAAAGCGTCACATCTCGTCGGTCTGCTCAGCTCATTGAAAGCGCGGCCTTCTCGGCTGGACGCGGGGCGGGCCGTCTGTTCTTTTGCTTTCAAGCGCCGGCTGAAACGTAGACACTTCCTCGTCTGGCATCGTCGTAGAGGGTCGGCCGTAAAGCCGACGACATCCCCCGGACGTGGGGGGAGGGGGGGGGGCCCTCATCGTTCACTAGAATCACTTGAAAACTCGAGTCTTTTCTGACATGCGCCGTCGTTAGCCTTCAAAATGGTTCATATTTGCTCCGTTTTTAATGTCTGTTTAATGAGTCAGCCGGCGCCTTTACTCAGCCACACGAGCAAGAATCGTCGACCCGTCGCCGATGCGGGGTCAAGGCCGCAGCGCGCCGCCATGCGCGGGCGCCCAAAACCGGGGCATGTGTCGTACTGCAGAAAACGGCCACAGGAACGTGACGGGCAGATGCTTGAAAAGACGACGGACGGGTCGCTCGTTCTGCTCGAGCGCTGCGGCGTACCGGCGGCTGCTTCCAATGCGCTGCACCCAAAGTGAAATGTTGACAAGCACAACAATGCACATTGCAAATATGACTTGCATACGCAGATATACACGCTCGAGTGCTACGAAGGTAATATTTATATGGTAACTTTTGTTTTGTTTGTTTTTAGCATCACTAGCGTCTCGCTTGCGGCGTTCAATCGATGAAAATCGCCGGCGAATCACGGCCCCTCCCTCGGCCGGCGGCGTGCGCCGCCGGAGCGCTAATGAAATTGCTCGGCGTGCGACCGCGCCATCCGTGTTTAATGAGCGCTCTTTAGTGGTCGGGGAGCAACGGCGCTTTTTGGCCAATTGAACTTTTGAAGGACATCAATGGAATGATAAGCAGCTGCAGTTCATCTGAGTGAGGTAGAAAGAGTTTCATGTCCGGGCGGGGGTGCATCGATCTTCAGTGCTCGGTCAAGTCAAAGGTTATTCGCACAAACTGTAGCTGCCGTATATTCGGTACGTGACAGCGATACGACAGTTGAAATGTTTTTTTTTTTTTCTAACTCACTTAAAAGGGGAGTTTGCCATTTAAACAAAAAAAAACAAACATTTTTTTGTCATACTTGGTAAAACAGTCATTAGTACACGAGCAATATGATTGGTGGAGAAAAAAACCAAAAACAATCAGTCGTGTCTGCCTCGAATGTGATATCCAAGAAACCATCGTGCCTGGGGAAAAACAACCAATCAGAGACAGCAGAAGGTGTGACTTAAGAGGTGTCAATAATTTGTTGCAACCCCCATGCGGCTTCGCACTGACCCCGTGACCTTGTGACTCCAGTAAAGCGGCGTACGTAATGGAGCCTTCCGAGAACACGAAGGGCCCGGTTTCCGTGAACGGTGTAAATCCCGTGCAGCGCGTTGCGCAATTGTGCGCCGGAGGCGGGTTAGACCGGCGTTGGTCATTCCGTGGACCGGCGCACCTAAAAGAGGGAGGTCTGCGCGACTGCCAATCAAAGCGGCTCCTCCCGTTCCCTTTAAACGCGGCGCGCTGACAGTGTCCACATGGCGGAGCGCAGACAACAAAAGAAAAAAAACGATTTGCTGGAGTCCGCGAGGACGAAGCGTGCAAAGTACGTTCATACGTGACTGCGAGCGGACCTCCAACGGGCCGATAAGGGAAAGGGGGGGGGGGGCAGGGGGTGGGTCCCTTCCCTTCCCTTCCCTTCCCTTCCCTTCCACGAATGAGACCTCAGCAGCTGCGCCTTCTGTCCCTGAGTGGCTGTTCATCCTCAGGGACGGTGGTTTGTTGTATATGAAATTCGAGGCCCGACGACGACAGATTGTTATTTCTGGGATTGTTCTCATTCGATTTATTGTACTCCTGTCACGTGAAAGCGACAACACATTGAACCAATTTTTCGATTTTTTTTGCGGCATGAGGTGTGCGCCCACGGTCAAAGGACCCTGTCCTCTCTCTGCCGGCAGGTCTCGTCCTCCTCTTCTATTTGGTTTTCTACATCTTCCTGGCCGGCCTGTTTGCGCTCACCATGTACGTCTTGCTGCAGACTTTGGACGACCACAAGCCGACCTGGCAAGACCGGCTCACCACGCCAGGTGCGGTTTCAGAGGCGCGACGAGCGCGGGTCACGGTTTGCGATTGCAGCGTCGTGATTGCTCTTGCTTTTCTTCCGGCGCCCGCAGGCATGGTGATTAGACCCAAATCCGACGAGACTTTTGAGATTATCTATAACATCCAGAAAACCGAGAGCTGGGACCTGTACGCTCAGGCCCTGGACAAGTTCCTGGAACGTACGTTTCCGGATTATCCCGCAATCTTCGATCCTTAACCTAATTAGGCACGTTTGCGTTATCGACTGCCGGCAAAACCCATTTAAAGCCGCGCGGTGGCTTTCCTCCGCAGCTTACAACAGCACCGTCCAGGCCCAGAAAAACGACGAATGCACACCGGACCAGTACTTCCTGCAGGAGGACAGCGGCGACGTGAAGAACAACCCCAAGCGCTCCTGCCAGTTCAGTCGGCACCTTCTGCAGGACTGCTCGGGACTCGCTGACCGTTACTATGGATACCAGGAGGGCAAGCCGTGCATCATTATCAAGATGAATCGGGTATGAAAGAGGAGGGGAAGGGAAGGGATGCTGTTGCTAGGAGACACGGAGTGCCTGCGATAGTCGGGAACGAGGGGAAGAAAACACCCTGTTGCAAAAACAAGAACAGAAGCAGATCACTATCGAGGTTATCCAAAGCTCTGGCATGGATTTGTTTCCCTGCAGGTGATCGGGTTGCTGCCAGGAAAGGACGGACAGGCTCCGTTCATCACCTGTGGCGCCAAGGTAACCGAGAAGAGCTGAAAATCACGCACGTTTGCACGTTGCTCTGTTTCGGCGCAAACAAACATGCCTTGCTCTTTCTGCTCAATGCGCAGAGGTACAAAGTTGGCAAAAATGAATGGGTAAGAACGTTTTAGAGCGGAGACTCCATTTCCACATAGCGTAGACCGTAGCTGCCGATTTCTCTTGTTGTGCGATTGAAACCTCGCTAGTAGCAAACTGATACTTCATTAGGTACACCAGGCGAAACATCCCGGCTGTCACGCTCTAAGATAAGAAGCATATTGTTGAAATCGAGGTCGGTTCCATACTGTGCAGGCGTACCTAATGACGTGACCAGTGAGTGGTAGAGAAAATCGTTACAGTCGCTGCGATGCACTTCAAGTAAGAATAAAAGCGCAAGTTTGACTAACAGCTCTGACGCAAAACTGCGAAAAACGGCAAAATCTTATTTGGAGTCAAAACATCTTACTGCACAATCGCTCGCCGTGATGTTGGCTATGTAAATACATTCTTCTTTTGATACGTGTCAATGAATATAATCGGTCAAAATACCATCTTTAGGACAGTTTTGACTTCTTTCAGGGATTTTACTTAGACAAAAAAACAATTCAAAACAAACCACGAAAAACTAAAACAAACTTACAACAAGACATTTTGTCCCTAAAATAAGTGTGTGTGCGGAATCTGCTCATGGAACTAGTTTGAATTGGCTTGATAAGATTCTGAAAATGAAATGTTGTATTTTAAAACAAGTCATTTTGTCTTGCTTTGAAAATTTGGGGGGGGGGGGGGAGTCAAAACAGACTTGAAATAAATACAGTAAGATGTCTTCGCTACAAATAAGACCTTCACCAGGTAAGATTTTGCCTTTTTGCAGTGTAGATAACAACAGAAATATATACCATTTATTTATTTACATATATATATATATTTATATATAGTATGTATATTCTTTTAGATAGACTGTACATGAATCGAGCACCGAAAGAGACAGCGGGCGTGTCGGGTAATGAGATTTGAAGAAAAGTCGGCTCACCTTCCCCCTCGCCCGCATGCGGCAAAAGAGGAATTTTGAGGCCATAACTCAAGAAATTGTCCGCCCACAGAGAGAAGACACTGACAAAATTGGAGAGTTGAAGTACTTTCCTTCCAATGGCACGTTCAACCTTATGTACTACCCGTACTACGGCAAGAAAGCTCAGGTGATCAAACTTTGTTGCAAACGTACCCGACGGAATACGCCTCCGCTTTGACTCGTCTTGTTTTTTGCTCCAGGTGAACTACTCCCAGCCTTTGGTTGCCGTCAAGTTCCTCAACATCACGGTCAACGAAGACGTCAACATCGAGTGCAAGATCAACTCCAACAACATTCCCGGCGGGAGCGAAAGAGACAAGTTTGCCGGTCGAGTGTCTTTCAAGCTGAGGATCAACACCGTCAACTAGGTTTCCGAGCCTTTTTCCTCCTCTGAAATGTCAAATCTCCACGCGCTGCGACATTGCACGTGCACTGCACCGAAAACAATTGCAGCATTGCCACCCATTGCGGGTTTTATTGACAACCCCCCTCTAAACCAAAACCAAAACAAAAACACAAAAAGAAGGGGTGGACATTGTTTGTCCAGGCGTGTGATGACAATGTGCGAGAATAAAGGGTGGTAATCCTGTAATTATTTCTGTCTGTGAGCTTGGGGACAAATTTCTTCTGTAAATTCTATTTATACTGCATGACAAACGAAAAGGGGATGTGAAGGCTGCACCGAACTCGTGTTTTGAAACGTTCGCGAGGAACCGCTAGGATGCGTGTAAGGCGGCTCCTGTCTTGCTGCCTCCGCGTCCAGCGTTCCTCCGTACGTCGGACACACCAGTACAAAATGTGCAATTTCTAGAATAACGTCAACTCCGAGCCGGACTAGGGATGGGCGTACGTCGACATTTCCTTGATTGAAAATAGCCCTCGATGAATTGAATCTGTTATTGCCGACACCTTATTCTTCTTCTTTTGGAACGAAAAGCATCTGTGCACTCCCAAAATCGGCCTCAAGTTGTCGCTCAGGCCGCCGACTTCCAAAGAGCGACTCAACAGCACCTCTGCTGGTTGCAGCCGAGTAGTGCGGTCTATTTTGCGGCCAATAGCTTCCGCGTGTGTATCCAGCGATCGCTATGCCCATCCCTAAGCCAAACTTGTTGCAATTGAAAGAAGAACGCGACCACATGTATATCTTGATGGACGGACGCTGAGATGAAGCCATGTTGCATGCGTGTATTGTCTTTAGTCTACTATGAGGGTCGGAGAGCCCAAAATGTCGCCACTATTTGCTAAGGTTCTGTGATGAGACCGCCGACCGAATGAAAAGGTAAACACAGACATTGGCATCCGGAGCAGCTGACGACGGAGCGTTTCAAACCTTTAAGTGTGTGTTTGTGGCGTGAATGCTGCTTGCGTGTGCGTTGACTTCGTTCATAACATGGGTCGGGAAATTGCATGCGTGGTGCGATAGTCATGAAATCCATACTTTTACGAGCAATCGTTTGGAGCGGACGAGTAGTTCCGCGTGGCAGTCGGATGTATCGCGAGCGTCCCTCGGCTTAGCGCATCTTGCGAGGTCTTCCTTCCACGATTTCGCTTTCATGGGTCGATATCAAGAACGCAAGCCTCACGCCGTCTCCACTCCGCCGAACTTGTGTTAGCTTTAGTGCGTGGGAATCCTTGAAATTGGGTCAAGTGCTGATATTTTGTCCCGCTGGAGTTGAGAATGAGTTCAAACGATCAAGTGAAGAGAAAAGGCCGCCGCGGCCCACGCCCCGTCACGTTTATTGACATCGCTGTTTATAGAAATATCCACATTGATATTCAGAGGTTTTTCTTTCTCCCCCCCCCCCCCGATTTGTCAGAGCGCTGAAATCGATGATGCGCATTTTGTATTTATTTGCATTGCTCTGCTTTTTGGTGGCACTGACTGGAATTCATGTGTACAGTTTTGAAGGAGGAGGTTAGAATAGCGACAGTTTGTGTTTGTTCCCTTTGTCGTCGGAAATCATCCCGGTTTGCGTCTTCTTTTGACAATTTCTCGTGTCTCGAATATGTGACTTGTTAGAGTTCTGTTGGAAAGGCTTCAAATAAACAAAATGGCCACACACTACGACGTAGAGGGCGGCCCTTTTTTTTGTTTTTTGTTTTGGTCAGGCCAAATTTAAATTGGGGGGTTTCGTTTTCTGCTTTCGTCATTGCACTAAGTTGAAGACACAACATTTCAGAATTGTTTGGTGCGAAAAAAAAAAAAAATCTGAAATCATCTCAGTCTTTTATCGTCACGGCAAATATGATCCGGCCATTTTAATGCGGCAAACGCAACGAAAGCCTTTTATTTCACATTAGATTGAATGTGAAGGCTTTTCTTTTCTCTTTTTCCCCGCGTCCTTCTTTTTCCAGTCCAGTCGCACGCACGCGTCTCTGCCGTGGCCGCGACACTTAATTTCACTCTAATCTCTTAATCTGGCGGCCTAATCCAGAGCCTGCATGCTGAACTTCTTTGCCCTACTTTGTTGCGCCTCCTCCTTGTCATCGCCTCCAAAATCGACAAGGATCATTCAGTAACGTCCTCAATTTATGCCTGCGTTCGGCCCTGAATATTACTCCATAATCCACCTAACAGCCTTTAAATGACACAACACAAACTAAAACGTTGTTTCTTCAGCATGTGAACGTGAGTTCTTCGACCAAAGATTCTCATTCCACGTTCGGCTTTTATTTTAGCAACACGGTGTCGGGGAGCAAAGATCAGAGCAAATATGCGCTGCAGAGATCCTGCAGGATTCATGAGAGTGTGTTCCAAAAAGACCTCCTCTCACATAATAGTCATACGCACAAAATGTGTTCTCAAAGACATAACAGTGCCTCCTGGTGGACAGAACATGTTGCTGCCAGCGTCCAGTTTATTGTCCATCTCCAATTTGGAGATGTCCTCAGAAAGCAATATATTTCTTTCTCTCTCGGCCACCCGATGGATTCGCGGAGAACGGATGTAACGAAAAAGCAAAAGCGTCGAAAGGCAGCAAGCGAGAAAATATATCCCAAAGTATTGTTTGTGACACACTCTTTTTATTTTTTTATTTATTTATTGCGGTTTTGTTGTCAATTTTGGAGAATGTATCGGCTGCGATTGCAACAGGAATTCATCAAATGGTAAAAACTATTTGCCTGGCAAGGCTCTCGTTTGTTTTTGTATTTGTGTGTGTGTGTGTGCGTGTGCGTGTGCGCGCGTGTGTGTATGATATTTCCGCCCTTGTCCCACCCATCGAATAAGGGTTTCAGGTTTGCAATGAATGAAAAGGAACGTTGTGGGTAAACCTTTCACCGAAAGACACAACGCGTTCCAGCCCAAACTATCGATAGACGTATACTAAAGATGTATTTGTATTTTTATTTTTTTTTATTTCCCTTCCTTCTCCAACCCTCATATGAAATCATATCCAGGAATGTGGTGCAAAGAGAAGAATCCGCTCAGTATTGTTGCCCAAATGGATGATAATTCTATTCTGCATTTTGAGTCGTTGTTTTATTTTCTTGCTCTGACTGTATGTATATTTTTGCTCATGTTTACTG
Source organism: Phycodurus eques (assembly GCF_024500275.1). NCBI lineage: Eukaryota > Metazoa > Chordata > Actinopteri > Syngnathiformes > Syngnathidae > Phycodurus > Phycodurus eques. The sequence goes on along the minus strand of NC_084541.1, from coordinate 20,059,485 downwards.
CAAAACAAGATAGAGAATGAATAAATGTCATTTAAAGGGAACCAAACGTCAACAGCGTGGCCTCTGCCTCTGATCTCCTTTGCAAGTTGCAAAGCGTAACCGCGGGCGAGACGGATCCCTAAAGGCCAAACTTCGTTCCGACGTCATCTCGCTGACGATAATCCTTCGGATCATAGCGGTGAGTAACCGCTGCGGTAACTCGATAGCGGTTACGTCTTATAAGCGCCGGCTGTTAAGTGAGGGATCGGTGACGCGTCCTGAGCAACAAACAGGTCAAAGGCCGGAAGTTTAGTTGGTTTTTTTGGAAACAGATTTGACACAACGTATTTGTTCACAGAAGGATTTTGGGTTGACCCCCAATAGAACCGACATATGTCGGTTGTATTTCATTTTATGGGTTGAGTACGGCCAGCAAATATGTGCGACGGAGAACATCCCAGATGTCCTCTGGCTCCGAGTCCCAGTGTAGCTCTCCTGCGATCTCTCATCGCCTTTGTCTCGTCGTCAGCGTCTTCTTAGAAAAGGGAGGCGGGCGGGATTACCTGGCATTAGCGGTATTTGCGGCTCGAAGGTAGTCTCATCGAGACCAGTGCGGCGTTCGGGTTACAGCGGCTATTCAATCATTTCTATTTTAGAATCAATAGGAGATCTGAATGAGGATCCGTATGAGATTATGATCACATTTTGTCACACAAAAGCAGAGCGCTGAGAAATGGGCACCTTTATTATTAGCGACAATAAGTTACATATCATCGTGAACTTCAAGCGGACAACGTGGACCTTAAACTCATGAGGAAAATGTTAACAAAAGTAATTGGTGAAGTCAGTGATTCCAACCAGAGAAATTAACCAATTCAACTCAATAGATGTGAAAGATATGAATTACAAATATGTTTGTTCACCTACGTATGTGTTCAATTAAATGGGCACGGATTCCACATTGAGCGATGACATTTGTGAGTCAATTGAGATCAGATCATCATTCAGTTTTTGCAAAATGTTTCTTTGGTGATTTTTCTCACGTAAAAACCGGTGCCCTGGCTGAGGGAAAAAAAAGGTTTCTCAAAGGCTGGCAGCGAAGTTTGCCACCTGGTGGCCGTTCGAAGGAATGCAATATTTAAGGCACTTCTGCATTGGCTTCTCTTTGCAACCGTAAAGGTCAATTGCATCATTAGCTGCCTTAAAAAGCTTAAGGGCACATTTGGAGGCGTTCTATTTCGGGAATGTAATAGCGCAAATAAATGACGCGCCCTGTGTTTGGTCTAAAAAAATAGGGCAGTTCCCGTGGTTATATTGTATGCGCATTCCCATTTTCACCACATTGACGTCCACGAATCCGCTGTGTTCCACGTGGTGACAATGAAGGCTTCTGTCTGAAGGTCTTTTTCAAAAAAACAAATTTTATGGCAAATCTAGCATGCCATTCTCCTCCAGCGCTTTCTGCGTCCTGTCACAGACCGCCCCGATGGCCCGGACCACCCGCCCCAGAACTGTGCTCAGCTCCTCCTGGTTCTGCACGCACAGCAGCCTGAAGAAGAAGCCCCTCTCGGGCATGGCGATGAAGGCCAGCTCGGCAGCCCTGCGCACAAACCAGGTGTGGTGGTTGGCCAGCGTGGTCCGGTAGGCCTCCCGGCACAGCTCCGACGGGCTCCTGAGCAGGCCCGCCGCCGGGATCTCGCCCAGCTTGTCCAGAAAGAGCTCGAGCCAAAGCAGAGCTCGGTGCAATCGGAGAAGAGTCCGGCATCCGGAGTCCGTCTGGCGGTCGAAGTCCACCGAGCCTCGTCTCAGCTCCGCCCGGATCATGGAACGCACCGAGCGGTAAGCGCCGGAACGCCGCGAGGGGTGCAGGGTTTCCGCTCCGGCCTCCGGGCTCGCGGTGTTTTCGGGATTGACATCTGGATCGACCTCTGCTTCGGGGTTGGCCTCAGCTAGAAGGGCCAATTCCCGGATAATTGAGGTCTTGCTTTGTATTTCTTTAGATATCAGGCCGACCATGGGGCCCAGAGCCTCCATAAACCTGGAGGACACGAAATAATCCCGAATCATCGCCATCATTCTCTCACGACACCGCCGGGACGAGTCTTTATCCGCCGCTCTTACTTGACGAGCTCGTCCCAGCTGGACAGATAAGGCCGGAGCAGCACGTCAGAGGTGACGGCCGGTGACGCCAGCAGGTGGCTGAGCAGCAGCGACACCTGGAAGGTCTGCCCGGGGCACTCCTCCAGGTGCCGGCGGCCGGCGGAGCCTCCGGAGCCGCTGCCGTTGGCCCGCTGGCGCGGTGGCTGACGTGGGCGTGCGAAGTACGTTCCGGACAAAGAAGTCATTCAAATCAAGAAACATTACGAGCCGAAATAATCAAGGTTCGCTCTGTTCGTTGCTTCACTTTACCTCATTGACTTGATTGTAACCTTTTCCACAAGCATCCCAGTGGGAATCCAAACCGCCATCTGCATTAGCGACCGTAAAACAACGACGTTTTATTTTTTGGGGGGGGGGTGGGCAGGAAAAACAGTCACTTTTATTCTGATGATGAAATAACAAAACACTGCAGTAGTAGTTTACACACAGTTATGTAGAACCAAGGGTCCAGGCGAGGAGAGTTACGTTTGCTCGATGTGATGTGTGTCTTTTTTTTTTTGGTGCACACGCACAGCCACAAAAAGACGAAAGCTGCCATTAAGTCGCAATTCTGCGGCCGATCTCCGCAGCAGACGATTAAAACGAAACAAACAACAACAAAAACTCACGTGATCTGCCATTTTCACCTTGATGCTAGAATGTCACAATCAAATAGTCGTGCGGTTTGAAAACCACCCAAGATGACTGATTGAAGTACATTACAGTTACATTATTAACTTCAACAAATAATTGTCATTATGAACACCGTGTGTCATAATAGGTTATCACTACGATGTAACGAATTCATTTGTTATTTAGTATAAATGTTTCTTCACAGTTCAGCTGGGAGAAAATCACGTATTTTGAGACTTGTGGCGTCTATTCTGACTTAAGTTCCCCAAAATGTTCCTTGCCCCATAAAGGGAGAAGTCAGCGGTCGCTTGATACAAACACCCCCCCCCCCCAAAAAAAAAACATTCGCATGGCAAATCAATCAATCAAATCCGTCTTTTTAATGAAGAATGGAATGCGGTGCGCGTTCCGGGCCCCACAAGGGAGCATCGTACGGATTGATTGTAGGACGCACACACGGCGAGCAAATGACTCACGGAGCCAGAGGCTGCCGAGGAACAGCAGCAGGACGCCGATCGCCAAGGCGGCCTTGCTCTTCACTCCCATGCTGAAGCCCGAGTCCGCTTTCTTTGCTTTTCTTGCCGAATTCCTCGCCGTCTCACATGAGTCCTCGTCCCTTGCGCTGCCAGTCACCACAATGACCCCTTTCGCCTCTGAAGCCCACCGCCCCACCCTTTGCCCTCAAACCTTTCATACTCCTCCCCAAAGCCTGAAATCAAAAGTTGTTTCCAGCACTGTGCCTCACAGAGAGCTTCTCTCTACAACCGAACTGGAAATTGCCGCTGGCGCTTTTGTCGTCCGCCCCTCCGCGGCCGCACCAATCACACCCGCAGTTGCTTTTTCTCTCATTCACGTGTCTTTGTCTAAATGATCCCTCATGCTGCTGTTGCTCAACAACATGACAGAGTCCAGAGATCAGCAGCGGTCGGCTGATAAAGCAGAGCCGACGCAGCGTGTCCGCCAGTAACCCCGTTCTTCTTCTTCTTCTTCTTCTTCTTCTTCTTCCGCCACATGCATCTCCTCAAATATGTAGGTGCTATATTCCTGGTCAGCTCGCGTCAACGCTTGCTCGCTCTCCTCCCACCAACGGCCTCCTTATTCTAACGCTCTTCTCTTTCTCTCGCCCCCTCGCTCACTCATTCACACACGAACCATGAGGAGCACATGCGTCGATCAAAGTCAGGTCCGCGTGTCAATCGATGTGCTCCGTGTGGATACGGCAAAAAGACCAAACAAATCCACTCAAGCCAGTCGCATTTGAAACACCTGCGTCATCCTCGAACGGTGGATTTGGAGGGATGATTTGTTTTCCTACAGCTATCACCTCTGTGTGATAACGGCAGGAAATTCTCTTTATGACCGGCTTTGAATGCGGACATCCATCGAACAAGCAGAGCCACGAGTGGCAAAGGCGGGAAAGAAGCGAGAGCATTCGTTCTACGGCCGGGACGGGCCGGTCGTGCGGCTTTCGTCCCATGCGAGCCGTGGACGGCGATCCCCGTCTGAAACTGGCAGTAATGGACGAGGGGAGCCCGAATCCCAGCGGGAGGCGCGTGACCCGCTAAGAAGAGCAACGGATGTGACTTACGTTCTGTAGAAGCAATAAACGGACGTTATTCCAAGGCTAAAAAGAAGTCTGCCATAACTGCTAGGTTTAAAAAAAAAGCGCTACAATGTGGGGATAGGTTTACGTCTGGAGGTTCAGTCAGACGCCGTATGGCCAACGGCAGACTTGACAGCAGCCATTACTCCGCTGAGGGAAAACATTTAACCGCAGTGCAGCAGAAGTCACCTGTTGAGTGCTTACGGTTGTGTTTCTGTATAATTATTTACAATCTAGATATGAAAGTGATAGTAGATACGGAGTCGGTCTCCTCTGCGCCGTTCTGGGAAAACCCGCCGCAAGATGTTCGAGCGTGTCTGTGGGAATTTACGTCCGCGGATCCAGAAGAACGCCTGTGAGGTCAGAGGTGACCGATGTCCGACCGGAGGCGCAATCCATTTGGGACGGAAAAAGCTGTCAACTGGCCGGAAATGACACACGACAAAAGAGAGGAACGTTTGCTCAAATCCTTTCTATCCTGGGCGGGCGGCATGTTGACGGAGTGGTGAGAACCTCCGCCTCCGTCGGAGGTTCGAATCCGAGCTCAGGCCTTCCGCGTTCTCCTCGCATTCCCAAAACAAACGTATTATTGGCTTATTTGAAGCTTATCTGTCCGCGGGTGTGAACGTGAGCGGAAGCTGGGGAAGGCTCCAGCTCCTCCGAGTACGGATGAGTCTTCTTCTTTCCCGAGCGGTGCTGCTCATCCGCCCGATCGCCACGTGCCTTCCGGACGGGACGTCATTTAAAAGGGAATATACCGGCGGTATAAGATTTCATTGTTACAGCTTGTTGACTTGCTCACACGGTCTCCAGGACCAGATGTTCTCCACTTGACCCAAATTGGATTGGCTCCGCTCGTCATGCTCGACTTGTCCCTCTGAAAGAATGTCGTCCGGTCGCAGCTCTGCTTTCGGACAGATGCAACCTGCGTTGCCGTCAGACGCGCAATCTGCCTCGCGCAGCGTGGCTCCAGTGACCTGAAGGAAGCTCATCTCCGTTTCACTAACTGTATATTTAGAAGTACATCCCATACTGTGCAAGCACACATGGCGCATTCCAAAAAATCAGTCTCTTGCCCCCTTACATTACTCACAGCACGAATGAGAATGGCAAGTGTCGTCTCTGGATTGCAACGTGGATTTCAGTCTTTTAGCGTTTTGAAGTTCCACCTCCACCACTTGTAACCCCTCCACTTCGCGGCGCGCAGACACCGTCGCAACGACTGGACTCGTCTGTGTACATTAATACACTTGAGAAATGGCGGGGAGCAGAGCGGGGCCGGCACGACCCTGTCACCTGTTCACCTTCCCGCCCCCCGCGCGGCTGCGTGTACTCCACACCCGTTCCGTCTTCGTCCGACCCTTGAACAAAAGAGGCCGTTCGTTGGTTTAAAACCCCAAACCGGCGCTCGGAAGCTGCGCGCTAATGAAGAAAAACATTGCGCTCGCTCACAGCGCCGCCACATGCGCTAACAGAGCGGCCGAAGAAGGTGCGTGAAATTAACTTTGGCTTTCGTCTGTGTCAATATCCATCATTTAAACCCAATTGTACCTGTTCCATTACGTGCATGCAAACATCCGCCAGCCACAAAACGAGGTTGAACTGCTTGCAAATTCTAATAAGATTCAATAAAAGAACTGTGTCCACAATTAAAAGATACACAATATAATAATAGAAGATTTATTATCGTGGTGTAGAATTGCACTGACTCATCCTCAGACTTTGGAACCGTGTGACTGTCTCACGTAGCTAAGCTCGGCAAACGCCGACTAGTACGAGGCCGAGACGCATTGCAAATGATCATTACGACACTTGCTGCGTTGTTGAACATCGTCAACTGAAAACGAGCAGCAGTCTATGTGAATGTAAAGGCAGGCTTTGGAAAAACATCTCTTGAATGTTATTCGATTTCGGAAACAGACATCAGAGGGCAAATGCATTCGCGATGGAGTCCGTTGGCATCGGCCCATTTCGTCGGTGTCATAACGATCGTAATGATTATTATTGCGGGTGCCTGGACTGTGGCTTGACATCCTGGTTTAGTGCACAGCTGCTGCGTAATCTGAGACCACAGATCGCGACAGCCGGGGTGGGCACAGTCAAGGGGGATTGAGGTGCTCTTCCCCGCCGTCTTTACTCTTCCTCCCACTCTCTCGCCTCCCTGTCTCACTTTGTGTCCCAAGAGCACGATGGCGGCATGCGGGTCGAAGCTGTTTTTGGGAATTGCGATTCTTCTCGGGGCTCTTGCTTTGCAAGGTAAGCGTCACATTTGGCAGAGCTTGACAGGCTTTCTGGACACTTACTGTATTTATTGTCGAGTAATCTTCCGCCAGTGACATGCGGTCAGAAGATCCGATTTCAGAAGGAAGGGCAACTATGTATCTCACCCCTTTTGGCTGTTGTCACGCGGGGAAAACATGCGCTCATTAGCTTAGATCGGAGAGCCAACGTGACTACGCTGGACGTAGCGAGCACTGATCCATCCACCCATTTTCTAAACCGCAGACTTGGCACGAAATGACAGACGAGCCCTTCGATTGGTTGCCATTCACAGGAGTCGTGAATGGGGCGTTGAGTCGGACTCCACGAAGATCGGAAGCCGAGCCACGTGAACCGCTACCGACAGCCGAGCAGTACTAGTGACAAGTATAAACAAACAACATTTTCCCAGGTAGTTTATGCATCCGTTGACCAAACCCTGCGCGATGAGTTCTGAACGGACTCAAAGCGACGCGGTTTTTTCATCTTTGGTGAAAGATGACATTTAGTTTAACGCCCAATAACAAAATAACAAAGGCACTCAATAGAGTGCAGATCCCCACCAAAGTGGAAATATTGTGGTCTCCATTTCAACAAAGACGATTTCTGGAAAGCAACGATTGAAATCATCTCGTAAACATGAAAGTGACTTGATTAAGAGAAAAAACATTGCTGAAGATGTTTGCACTGCGGACTTTGGGCTCGCTCGTCCGCCGTGCAGTTCGGAGGTTTGTGCGACGCTTGTTCGTGCGCGCGCTCCCTTTGATTGTGTCTCGGCCAAAAAAGCCGCCGGGATCACGCGCTAAAGAAAATGGCTGCGTGGATAGGAAGGCACTCTGCTAAAGTGTCAGGGAGGTTCATAAAATAAGAAAGCACAAGTTACACCAAAAAGCTAAGGTTCCACAAATTCTACGTGGGATAGATGTGAGCTGTTGCCATCTCTGTGCGCATTTGCGGCCATGCGGCAACATTCCCGGAGCAACCTGAACGTCCAGCTGACTTTACTGTGTAATCGATGTTGCGCTTACGTGAGCGAACGGTGACGAGTAAAACTAACTCGCTATAGTTGAAACCAGGAGCATGCCTACGCTATGTCAAAAGAGACAAACGGAAATGTGGCAAATGCCTACTGCGTTGACAGACGCGGGCTGCGCAATCGATCGATTTGTGGCAATGTCGTAGCGATTGGGCTTCAATCCACAAGTGACGGTGATATTAAAACAGATCATCTGAAATTGACATGAGGTCCTGTTTTGAGTGGGCCGTCTGCGGTGTAATCTGAGCTAAGCATCGTGACAGCTGTGAGAGAAGAGGCGAGGGGTCGGAAATAACCTCTGCCTTTCTCTCCCTCAGCGCGTCGTAATTTGTGTGCGCGCGCGTGTGTGTGTGGAAGTGCTTCATTGCGAATGAGAAAGATGCTACGACGGCCATTATGGGGCTGCACTTTCATCGCGCCGTTTAGTGAAAATGCATAAACGTTGTCGTTTTTGGCTTTTTGTTTACGCGACCTCGACATTTTATTAGCCTGCAAATGCCCACCGTCGAAAAGGGGTCTCAGAGGGAAGGTTTTTCAAAATGAAAACTGCCATCGCTTTCGAGGGGAAACTCGGCAATCTGTGGAAGTGAAGGGCACGGCCCGGCATGTGTTCGTGCACGACAATCATTGAAAAAATGACTTCGCTTCATCACTTGGATCATCAAGTGGATTGGAAAGACCAACAACGGGTCATTTGTGCTTTCTTTAAAGACATTGCCGACTCCCGCCACGGCAAGCGTGTCGCACAATTTTCAACCTGGTTCTCATGCATGAAAAGTTTGCTGTGAGCCAGCAGGGCACACCATCCAAACCATTTCTAAAATGTTTCCTGTTTTGCAGTTGAGTGTAATGAAGAGACGCAACTGATCGGAAACTTGTTCAAAGGCTATAACAAGAACATTCGTCCCGTGGTTCATCCGAAGGACAAAGTGGAGGTCCAGATCAAGTTGACCCTCACCAACCTGATCTCTCTGGTGAGAGCGCGCTACTATCAGTTGCAACAAAACCCCACCGCGCATTCAAAAGAGGATGTAAGGCTTAGCCTCTTGCAAAAAGTACACAATGAGTGCTCACACATTTCCAGACACAGGGATTATCATGCATGCTGTACATTGAACTATGCTGAATATATTTCTTGACTTTGTTCTACAGAATGAAAAGGAAGAGACTCTTACAACCAACGTCTGGATTGAAATCGTGAGTTGAATATATATATATATATATATATATATTTTTTTTTTAACCACGTACATTTCCTGACATGCTATTCTCCACTCCACTGGAGCGAGTTGTAAATGCGAATGCCATCTACAGAAATGGGTTGATTATCGTCTTGCGTGGAATAAATCCAAATACTATGGCATCGATATCATCCGCGTCCCCTGCAAAACTGTGTGGCTCCCTGATATTGTCCTTGAAAACAAGTAAGAGCGCCACCGCTCAATTTCTCCTGCCTGCAACTTCACCGTGACGGGTTTTTTCCTGTTATTGATTCTCCATCCCTGCAGCATTGATGGCAAGTTTGACGTGGCTTACTACGCCAATGTGCTGATTTCAAACGACGGTTCGATATATTGGCTTCCTCCTGCGATCTATCGTAGCACGTGTGCCATAGAGATCAACTACTTCCCTTTCGATTATCAAAACTGCACACTAGCCTTCAGGTAAGATACAATTCACCGTGTTTCGTCAAGAAACAAATCCAGTGCAGGTCGTCGGAGTGTATCCTGTGTCGCCAGATCGCAGACTTACAGCGCCAATGAGGTGGACCTCATCTTAGCTGCTGGAGAAACTGGCGAAAGAATCGAATGGGTGGATATTGACCCTGAGGCTTTCACTGGTAAAGAGCTTGCTGTACATTGTGCAGGAATCACAGACACTGTTTTATGCAAGAGGCTATGTTACTGTCAAAGCTTACAACGGCAACAACAACAAAATGCCTTTTTGTCAGTCTGTCCATTCCTTACTGTAATCTTTTCTCCACGCGTTGGATGACGCTGGTGTTATTAGTGTTTTGTATGATTTCATGTGCTTAAAAGAGAGGTCCTCAATGTGGAGAAACTGTGTCGTGATTTTGTGTAGTGCATGAATATACTGTGTGAGTATGTCCTCTACCCGGGTCTAAAACTACAGAAAAAAAATATTTTGGGAACATGGAATAACATGTCTTATGTGACTAACTAATCATCATACTGAAGAAAAATGGGACAGCGGAAATAAAGTCGAAGTAGTAACAACGGTAAAAGACTTGTTTTTCCTTTAAATGGACAAATTGCCTGCAAAGTCAACCTCGGCAACCATCCGAAAAGTGTTCTGTTTTCTATGGTCACAATTGTAAACCCCTTGAATTGAGAGAGCTTACATGACTGCTATTTAGAGTAGCGGCACAAACCCAAAGTTCTTACGTGCGCGCTGTGCGTCTGAGGAACAACTTCAACCTGCTGTACCGCAGCCACGTTGACCAAACGTGTGCACTGACCGCCGTAACGGAAACACGCGTATGCCGAATGTCGCCACTGTGTTCTGTGCTTGCTCACGATTGTAGAGAACGGAGAATGGGCCATTGTCCATCGTCCGGCCCGGAAGATGATCAACCTGAGGTACTCCCCCGATGACCTGGAGTACCAGGAGATCAGTTTCAACCTGGTCATCCAAAGGAAACCCCTCTTCTACGTGATCAACATCATCCTGCCCTGCTCCCTCATCTCTTCTCTTGTCGTGTTAGCATACTTCCTACCGGCACAAGGTCAGCCAGGCCATCGCTTATTCCTCATTGCTTCTTTTACATCCGTCATTCGTTTTTTTCAATGGGGCAATTTCACTGGCTCGTGAGGTCAAGTCTGATCATATTTGGATCCTCGGTGACAAGATGAGAACACATTTGTATTTCAAGTACCGTACTGTTAAACCGGCCATACAAGTCGGAATCGCTCCTAAATACAGTATATCCATTTCATGAGCAACGTAAACACTTAATGCGCTTGTATTCTGTGAGAAAAGAAGCATACAGAACATCCCTAACTCTATATACTTTAGAGTTAGAGTGTCATGCAAGTGAACTACTTATATTGTATCTAAAAATCAAATATATTTAAAAAAAAAAAAAAGAAAAACAATATTGTAGAAAAAGCAACTCATAGCCATTTTGGACTAATTTGCGGCTGAAAATAGTCATGACATAAAATAAACCAATCAACAAATTCACAAATAACGGGACAAAATTAAGTGTGCAAACTCAAGTCGATTGAAGTTTGCACTTTTAAACTAATTTCATCAAATCATTTGTCCCAAGCAAACTGTCCCCATTGCAAAACATATACTAACTCTATGGGCCACGTTGTGACAAACATTTGAACCTTCCCACCATGAACGTAGAAAGAAGTGGAACTCCGCATAGTTTTTTCCCTCGCGTTTTGCTCTCGATGACACGATGTCTCCTTTTGCTCCGTACAGCTGGAGGGCAAAAGCTGACGGTGTCCATCTCGGTCTTGCTGGCCCAGACCGTTTTCCTCTTTCTTATTGCGCAGAAGGTCCCGGAGACGTCGCTCTCTGTCCCCCTCATCGGCAAGTGAGTCACCGCGAAGCGACGCTGTCCGTCGTTTGAACTGCAATATCCCGCTCCAAATTTCTGCTGTCCTTCTTAGGTACATCATCTTTGTTATGTGTGTCACCACGCTCATTGCTACCAATCAAATTGTGGTGTTGAACTTCTCCCTGCGCAGCCCCAGCACTCACACCATGTCCCATCAAATCAAGCATGTAAGTGCATCCATCCACCGAGAGAGACCTCATGACCGCAGGTGGCAAACGTTATCGCACTCTGCACTTAAGATGACGTTCACATACTTATACCGGTTCGGTGTTGTATGTATGTATGTATGTATGTATAGCATTGAGAAATACGATTCGGGTGATCAATTTACCTGACCGTTATCTGTTTACCCTTGTTTACCCTTGATTGGACTCAAGGGCTGTCCAATTCCTTCTTTTTCACTTTTGCTGATAACCGGATAATCTGGCCTCCATTTATGCGAGGCTGCCGTGGGTCCCCGCGAGGCTGTGAGTGCAACGATACGCATGAGCAAATGATTGACAACACCCTTCGGTCACGCCTTCTTTCGCTACAGTCTCTAATTGGCTACTCTTGTAATAAGTAATGATATTCTCTTGTCAGGTCACACAGGAAAAAGAAACATAACTGGACATACTATCGAAATGGGTTCCCATTTTGTGCTAACCTTGTGAATTGACTATTTAAAAAAAAAAAAAAATGCTAAATGAGTTTAAATGAGCTTTTTTTCCCCGCCGCACGATCTCAACTGTGGTTGACTCTACTTTTTTCTATTCGCGTCTTCTTTTTATTGCGTCGTCATCCGGGGAAATTGAGAAAAGTGACAAGCCTATTTTGACAAGTTGAAACTCGTACATGTATCTATTTTCAAACATAGGGAATAAAACTAAAAAGTCATCCGAAAAATAAATACTTAAGTAACGTACAGACACCTGACAGATCTACTTAAGTCTCGTAAAATAATGATTGGTCCTTCGTTATGCCCCATCACTACTAATGACAGCTCTTTTCTACATTCCGTCCTCCTCGGTCAGCTGTTTTTAGAGTCGGTGCCCCGTTTCCTTGGCATGTCGCCGCTGCTGGACGACAACGAGGTGACGTCAGAGGCGAACGGCATAAGAGATCGGAGGCGAGACTCCTTCGGCCTCATGCAGAGAGCAGAGGAGTATGTGCTCAAACAGCCTCGCAGTGAGATGATGTTTGACAAGCAAAGAGAGAAGCATGGCCTGAGGAACCCGAATGGTAAGACATCTGCGGTTTCCAAACATCATCTGAGCACCTCGCACGCGCGCTAAAATTGTTTCGTATACAATGTTGCCGTCTGCTCACCTCCAGCGGACGGCGTTGATGCCAACACTACAGTCAATCTGTACAAGAGTTTAGCCCAAGCTGCCCCCGAGATTAAGCAATGCGTGGACGCCTGCAATTTCATTGCAGAAACCACAAGACAGCAAAACAACATTGGATCGGTATGTGGTTTTTTTTCACACGATCAGCACGTGCGTGCATGTCTGCTCATCTGCTTTAAATTCGTCTCGCTTTAACTCCAAATAAAGGAAATTGAAAACTGGGTGCTGATCGGGAAGATGATTGACAAGGTGTGCTTCTGGGCCGCCATCCTCCTCTTCATCATCGGGACAGTGGGCATCTTCCTAACAGGACATTTCAACAGGGCGCCCGAATGGCCGTTTCCTGGGGAGAACAACAAATATGTCCCCAAATGAACAACGGAGACTTCCCCAGCGTTGACTGTCCTTCACGCCGTGTGTGAGGACGACTGCGGTGACCTTTAGTGTGCGGCGCAGCATCGGAGATGCAAGATCCCAACATCTCAGCGCAGCAGAGCCAATCGGTCTTCAGGAAGACTTGCAACCTTGATCTTCATCTCGCTCTAAGTTATTGAAACGCGCAATTAATAGATGGGTCCGTCTCGTTCAAATATTGTCGACCATCGTCGTCATCATCATCCAGGTCATGCAAGTTTTCGTCGTGTATTTGCAGTATGAGTGAAAGAAATTCATACTTCATGCGGGACAGTATTTATTGAGGCAAGGAATGTACAACATTTGTGGACTATCATAAAGTTGCCCGGTTGGCGTGGGCCTTCAGTGAGTCCACACGTTGTAAGCAGATCTGATAAAGACCGATTGAGTTTTTCTTTGCAGTACTACGTCTTATTTGAAGAACACGGATGTGCAACTCGAGCCAGCCGACGTATCGAAGCCTTATATTGTTCTTACGATGACTTATTTATCACGATGCCTTGTTGGGGGCTGACGCCTACGTGTCGTTGTGCCATCTTTTCTTAATAAATAATTGAATGACTTGCTGAAAAACGTTTGTTTCTTTTGGACGTGTACAGTTTGTTGTTACTCTCTACTATGTTTCCATTCGATCCTTAACAACCCGAGTCACGGCATCCCATGAGATGACGCAAGAAGCAAGATACACAATTGTGACATCTCTATTTTTGTCACAATTTCAGAAATATGCAAACGTTTTGGGATTTGCTTGAGCGTGTACTGCACTGCCTTTCTTAGGGTATCGGACGCCTCCACGCGGTCGCAAATACAAGCACACCAACCGGTTGGCCACAGGTTTCGCTGCGGCCTTTGTGCACTTTGTGGCGCACTTGCAGGACAGGGCCCTGAGAAGAAGGAAAATAAATAAATAGCACTGGCAATTTGCTGCAGTGACGTGGAGAAGGGGCCCCGAAGGCACCGCTGCCTACGTGACGAGATTGGCAAGGGTTGAAATTAGTCATGGGGGGGGGGGGGGGGAAATAATACGATTGCTTTGTTGATATAAACATTAAGTCATTCGGTAAAGCTTTAATGTGTCCGTTTCAATCAAAACAAAAGGCTACAGTAGTGTTCACTTACTGAAGGGATTTGCGGACAGAACAATGTTCCACGAAGCATAACTACGATCATTCTTTTGGTAGCTCTTGGAGTTTTCCAAAAGGAGCCTGGGAAGATCTCGTGAGACTTTGCGCGAGTCACGCCCGCATACCTCGGGGCACAAGTTGGGGCTTGACTGGGCTAGACAACCGCCAAAGCAGTTCTTCCCGTTTTGCCCACAAGTCATCCTCGAGCTTTGGCCACAAACAACAACAACAGCAACAACAACAAGGCGAAAATGTAGCTTGCTTGTTCGCATGCGTCATCGCGGTCGTCCTGCCACAAAAGTGTCCCGTTTGTGTGGGAACTCGTCTTCTTCCTCTTCCTCTTCCTCTTCCTCCCGCTTCCGCCGAATGGGAGGCGACTGAAGCCAACGTCCAGTCCGCGGGGACGCAAGAAAACAGGTCTTGTCCAAAAACGCCGGAGCGCGGCGAATTGACAACATGGCCGGCGTGCGCGACTACGACGACGGCGGCGCGGTCAAGTTGAGCTCGTCGCGGAGGTTTCGGAGCCGGCAGAGCTGAGCTGAGCTGAGCTGTTGTTGCCGCCGCTGCTGCTGCTGTTGTTTCCTTCTGAGCTGACGGTGAGACCCGAAGGGCAACGAACGACGTCGTTGCCGATTCAGTTGGCGCATTTCGAGTGGGAATGTGGAATGTGACGCTGTTGCGAATGGGGACGGGGATGGGTGGAGACGACATGCGGCTTCGGGCACTTCGCTGCCAATTCAGCCACACACACACACACACACATTTATAGAAGTGTTTTACATTTACTACCAAAATTCTCTGACTGCATGTCTATACCGCTACGATGTAGATCAACGCCTCCTCCCAGGAACGGAACGCGAATGTCACGGTTCGCACACGTCAACAAGTATGTGGAAAGCTTTCGTGGATTCCTGATTGGGTGATGACACAACTGCAGCTATGTCGTAGTCTTCTTTTCTCGGATGATCGAAATCATTCGCGTTGCTTAGTACCTGCTGCATGGCTGCCTTCATTGATCCCGTAGAGCAAGCTCCATCGAAATTGGAAGTGATCAAAACTAAATGCAGTACTGCATCTGCATCCATTGGCCCCTGTCAATGGATCACAGAACTGAACTTGGTATTGTGTTGTGCTGTCACTTATTTCAGTTAGGAATTTGTCAAGAAAATCGAGGAAACAGAAGAGAATAAAATGGTTGTGGTTAAATGTCATCTTATGTGAATACTTTGACGTAAAACCTCTTGCATCCTGAAGGTAAAGACGGGAAGGGTACGAATCAGCTGGGTATGGTAACATTTGTAATGTTGAATGGGATTTGACACTCTGTACACATTGATCATCCTTAATGGAACCAATCAAATCCACTGGAAGTTGAAACTGCGTCTGTCACCATCCCGCCCAATCGATTGCGATCCGATACAAGTGCTCAAAATGGTCTTTACAAGGGAAGTCATGCTCACTTTTCATTGACACTCTCAGAGTGGATTGAAATTGTTCTAACGCACCTCAAACTGTTGACATAAAATCATCTGTTAAATATGAATAATGCCTGGTTTCGTTGTTGTTGTTGTTTTTTTCCTTCTTGGATTGTAAGAAAATCATTTGATGGCGTCTAAACGAAAAAAGAGTCGTCTCCGGCGCGTACGCCGATAGCAACGAGGCAAGATCCAATAAAAGAGCTCCGCCCAAAATTCCGCCTTTACAAATATAATAATGCTTACTTTTTTTTTTTTTTTTTTTTTTTTCCCCCCACAGGATGTGAAATGCCCAAATTGTAATATGAATGATATTCGAAGCACAATGGCAACGATCTACCCTATAGTCAAGTTTTAGTACAATGAAAAAAGTGTGGGGAAAATCTGTTGTTTTCTTCCCTAATCTCTCATTGCCCTCCCCCACCTTTATGTTCTCTCTTTTTCACTCACATACACGGTGGCCCTCCCTTCCCTTGGCCTGTTTCCCAGGAAACATCCATTGACACCCGCCCACGCGTACACTGCACTCGACGAAAGCTTCCGCGCTCATTCGCTCTTCCTGCTCGCTGCGTCCGTTCCTTTTAAACCTCAACACCGATGACCCGATCAGCACGTCGCGGTGATTGGACGTCGGCAATGCTGTCGCTGACCTCTTCGAACGACCTGCCGCGTGATCGTGTTGTGCCGTCCTCCTTCAAAATTACATTTACCCCACAAACCTCACTCACGTTTATGAACTGAAAAGTGGCCTTTTACTGATGCAACTACGGGGGAATGCAATGTGTGAAGAGGTTAAGGTGATGTGCAAATGGATTTGGAATAATAAAAGTATATATTACAATGTATCCCATGATGAGTTCACAGTTCTCAAAACACTGACGGAATTTCTTGACTGTAGAGCTGGACACTTGTAGATCGTAAAACATTTGTAGTCACACGCTCATTGATGTTGCACAACGTTGTTTCCATTGTAAAGAAGAAGCCTCGGTATCTTATTTTGTGACTTAATGGCCATTTCTCTTGGTGTCGTTAAACCCGTCAAACGTGCATCTTCAACTCATCCCTGTTGAAACTGACATGGACAACGGTTAAGCTTTGGTCCAGCAAGCCAGAGATCACACAGACTCTTAAGAAAACCGCCAGAACTCTTGACGGCATCCGTTCGGTGCCAGATTATATCCTCCCTGAAAGCATTTACGGTTCTATTGTCAAACTATTGTACATTTTGCCGGAATCCCAGACACTGGGTGATGAATTGTTTTCACTCTTGTCATTGCAGCAGTTCAGCTGGTACTTGCGAGTGCAATGGCCACTCCAGGAGGATGAGATCGAGCCACCCTCTCAGGCCTCTGCAGCCCAAATCCTCGATAAAAGACGCTTCTCCCGTGATCTTCGCATACTGGGTCAAGATGACATTGACAACCTCTTATCCACCGCTGGTAGGACACACCGCGCCTGATCAATTTCAGAGGGCGTTGAGTGTCTACGGAATGAATCAACTGCTGCATTGGAAGAAATTGTATTTCTACTTTTCCAAAACAGATGGTCGTCCTTTTAGTGTGATACATCACCTTCCAGAATTAAAGGAGGAAGGTATTCCTTACTTAATCCCTGGCGTCCCCATCACGTGTAGAGTGGATAACACGGAGAGATACACTACTCGCTCCAAGGTACAGGACATGCGTTATTGTGTGGCGTTTGCCTGACACGCACACGCACACTGTAATGTGCATCCAAATTGCAGCAGTGCCTTGAGTTACAAGCGACCCGACTTAAAGGTTTTTCCAGATACGCGCTCAACTCGCTTCACAACAAGCAGCACTTTGGCAGATTGTCCGCAATTCGTCCAAAAAGAGGCTTCAAGCTGTTTATTGCCACTCCCGCTTGAAGTTTGCTGTCAAACTAAAGATACAACAAAGAGAATTAGTCGTTATGTGTTTAAAACAACCACATAACTTTGCCTTCAAGTCTGCTGGCTTAATGCTAGCACATTGGAAAGGCTATAAATGGCATACTACACCACCAGTGCATCATGATTTCATGAACATATATTGCAATATAATTTGCACAATAATATCAGTCTTTATTGGGGTTGAGGCCTTTTTGTTAATTGAGACACAACCGAGGCCTGCATTTTAGGAAATGCGTTAGATTAGTTTTTATTCTCATCTCCATCCATTTCTTTCTTCCCATCAAAGCAGTCTCATATCCAACCAATCCTTATTCTGCTTGTGATCGCTGGCGGGAATATCTGCATGGTATTGTTATATGTTCATTGAATTTCCCTAGGTCCATGTAGGCACCCTGTACACAGTGATCCTAACTCATGGTCAATTCCACTGGACCGTAAAGAGGAAGTACAAGCACTTCCAGGAGTTGCATCGAGACCTTTACAACCACCGGATGATGATTCACCTTCTGCCTTTGGGAAGGTCAGCGTAACCGATCGCGCAAATCAACCTTGACCTTGAAATGTCAGACGTTTTGGTTTTGAGTATTCAAACGTCTCTTCTAGATTTGCCAAGGAGAGGCAGCAGCTGAGGGCCATGTCTGAGGAAATGCCCAGCCTACGGGGGACTCAACGGACCAGAATGACCTCCAGCAAAATGGTATCAGAAGAAACAGACATATTCTACACGCAGTAGAGCACAAAGCGCTCTCAGTATGTCCTTAGTAGCAGAGACAGTGGAGTGTTATGGATACGTATTTTGACATGCATTGTGTTTGTAGATTTGTTCTGTTATTGAATCGCTGCTAAATCTCTTACGAAACGACCCAATGTACTTTCCGTGTATTACAAGGTGATACGGTCGAGGTCTGTGCTCTCTGATTGCACTTGCTCACAGGAATTTTCTACTTCTCTGGTGCAGAAATACCTTGAAGAGTACCTGAATGATCTGCTTGAGAACAGGTTCTGTAGGAATGACCACAGCATGGTAAAAGCCACAAAACAAAGACATGCGGTGTTGTCATGTGATGTTGACTAATTCAGTGGTGTGTTTTGTTCTTTGTTTTTCCCCTCAAGCTGGAGTTCCTCTCCGTTGGTGCCCTCTCCTTTGTCACGGATCTTGGGCCCAAAGGCTTGTAAGCAGTGTCCTGGGACTATTTGTGTGTTCGTAATGGACACGGAAAGCGGGGAAATGGCTAATTTGATTTTACTGAGTCACTTTGCTGCGCGTGTGCACTCACTACAGGGAAGGGCCCATCTTCAAGAGGTCGGGGGGTCACCGCATTCAAGGTTTGAATTGCATCGGCCATCATCAGTTCTGCTTCCGCTGGTCACGCCGCTGGCTGGTGGTGAAAGATTCCTTCTTGATGTACATGAACCGAGACAACGGACGCATCAACTTTGTTTTGCTGTTTGACCCCGAGTTCACTGTGAAAGTGGGCCGTGCTTACACAGACACTAAATATGGAGTATGCATCGAGAACTTCACTCGGTAAATCTGCTCTGTTGGCACGAATAGAATGCACATCCCCTTGCATGTTTTGTCATGTTGTGAGACGTGTGTGTCCCGCGTGCTGGTTTCAGGAATCTGGTCATCAAATGCTGTAGCTACCGACAAGCGCACTGGTGGAGTCACGAAATCAACCGGCTAGCTGCAACCTGCCATTTTCTCAAAGTGCAACGCTTCGAGGGATTTGCTCCGCCACGGGACAACACACTAACAAAATGGTAGCTTGTGCAATTTGTCTGGAGTGTCTTGTCATAATGTGAATATCATTTGTGGGGAATTGTCCTTGTTGAAGGTATGTAAACGGGAGCGGCTACTTTACCGACCTTGCTGACGCTGCTTGAGCAAGCAAAAGAGGAAATCTTTATCACAGACTGGTGGTAAGTTCTTGGATTTTTGGGTGACTTTCTGAGGTATTCATACCTTAAAAATGTAATATTTGTAATAATATCAGGCTCAGCCCTGAAGTGTTCCTGAAGAGACCAGCTACTGATAACGTCTGGCGCTTGGATGAAGTACTCAAACGCAAAGCTGTGGGTGTCATTCAATATTATTTATTTAGTACTATGTCTTTCTTATCAAGTCTTCAATAATGTTTTTTTCATTTTTGTAAAAACAAACGTCCACATAAATGCTGTAGCAGTGAAACATGACAAATCATTTCAACTTAACTCCATACACAAACTCCATCATCCGTAGACTGCTGACAGCCGCTGATATTTGCATGGTCTCTCGTCTTCAGCTCATTTCTGTCTGGCTTTTTAATTTTGCTACAACATTTTGGAGCATTTACGGTTTTTCTGAGGAAACTGCAAAGTTAAGATGGATGTTGAAAGTTTTCTTTTTCCCTGCAGGATCAAGGAGTGAAAGTGTGTGTTTTGCTTTACAAAGAGGTGGAGCTCGCACTTGGCATCAATAGTGAGCACAGTAAGAGGACTCTCATGGATATGCACCCAAACATCAAGGTGTGTTACCTCTGGACCCAAAGCTATACATTGGGAAATGAATGCTAGTTTTAAATCTACTGTTCACGTTATGCCCTTCAACAGGTAATGAGACATCCTGACCATGTGTCGTCGGTGGTGTTCCTTTGGGCTCACCACGAAAAGATGGTGGCCATTGACCAAACCGTAGCCTTTGTCGGGGGAATTGACCTGGCATTTGGGAGGTGGGATGACAGCCAGTACCGGCTAACTGACCTCGACTCCACAGACACTGCTGCAAAGGTGACCGAGACCGAGCCACAAGGAGATCCAGATGTAAGAATGTATCAAACTATCTTTTTGGTGGGGTTTGAGCCTGTTGCTCACAAGGCTTGCATCACGTTGCAGTTCCCGCTCACACTAACTGACCATGTGCACCGGGGAAACGGTTCGGCTGGTCCAAAACCGTCTGAGGATCAAACTCAGGAGGTTGTGGACTTGACAGGCAACACCAAATTGTGGCTCGGCAAAGACTACAGCAACTTCATTTGGAAAGACTGGGTCCAGCTGGACAGACCATTTGAAGGTATGTCTCTAAACTGAATGTTCCCACGGCCCTCTGGAGCTAAAAGATTGCTCTTTCTGTATTTTCAGATAACATTGACCGTACGAGAGTTCCTCGCATGCCGTGGCGTGATCTGTCGGCAGCTCTTCACGGCAGAGCAGCCAGGGATGTGGCTCGTCACTTCATCCAGCGCTGGAACTTCACGAAGGTCAAATTCAGGAAAAGTTGCTTAGGGAGAAAGCATAAGTATAAGTACAGGATGTACAATTGGAAGGAGATAAGTCAGTCTGCAATGAAAATGGGGTTTTGGCATTTTCCCACCAAGGTGGAACCAAAACATCTTGGTAAACTGAAGACCTTCGATTTAGTTGACCGAGCTAAGGGGAAGAGAAAAAAAAAGAAAAGAAAAAAAAAACAACCCCGATTCTGTTGGAAAAGGTGTGTCTTGTCCATAAAATATGTTAAAATGCCCATTGTTTTCAATAAAAAAAAAAAAATTCATGGAACATTTAAATAAAGCTCTTGGAAGGTTCCCTTAGTTTAGGCGTAAATAAGGCCGATGTCGTTACTTATTTAGGATAATTGAGATGAAAAATGTTTTACTACCACAAGACTGTGACTGCGAGTCACGATGTTAACAATAAAACAGGGTACAATGTTTACATGGTAGTTACACATATTACACATGACACACATAACCTTTAGCTGTTGATTTTAAGAGGGTGGTCAAAAATGATCTGACTGATCTTATTTGCTTTGTCTTTTTTGTAGATCTTCAAAAACAAGTACAAGGACGATTTCTACCCCTACCTTCTCCCCAAATCTCTTTGTTCTGCCGACACACTTTCTTTCACCGTACCTGGGTCCAAGGAGGCCAAAGTGCAGGTATCGTATTTGCTAACATATTTGAACCTTAGATGAAGTCGTCGTGGATTGGCAAGAAGAGATTAGCAAGTCATATCATATAAGTCATCATTTTATATGATGCTGTCTGTCATTTTAAAGCATCTCTGCAGCATAGCAGTGCAAAAGCTAGTGGAGAGCTGTTTCTTTGTTGAAGGGGTTCTCTTTCCGTCCCTTTCTTACATGCACTTTTCCATCACTGCTGGGTTCAGTTGTTTTTTGCATTGTAGTTCTTAAGCCCTCACAAATCCATACTTTATCCTATGCATACACATTCTCTTCGGCCCATGTGGTGATGGTTGTTCCCACACTTTGTTAGCGCTCTTGCACAAACCAGGGGTTTCAAATCTACAGTGCCGTGTGTGGCAGCTTCACTGGGGAACAGTGTTCAGCCTTTGATGAAACTCAACAGATGTGGAAAGAAAAGCAGTCCGATAAATAAGTCAATCTGTGACGTTTGCAACAGCATTCGCTGCACAAGCGCTGCTAGATCATGGGTGGTAGCCGTTTCAATAACACTTCCAAAAACATTGCCATTACAAGATCCAAATTAGGCAGGTAGCAATAAAAGAAGAGGCTGATGAGGACGTGTCAGTTCCTTGTTTGCCTGTAACTTGAACCCCATTATGCAGCGGCGTTCCTACAAGTATCGGTCACAGGTTTCGGGTCTTATTTCGCTTGTTCTCAGGATTCTATAACAGTGAGCGAGAGTTTCAATATATTTGCCTGCTTAGACTAAATAAACACTTTGCATCTGATTAAGGTTTGGAAGAAATGAATGTATCAATCATTCTAAAAGCACATTCAACTTCCATCTCTGTATAACAGAGAGCACCTTAATGTTATAAAGATCTGGAAGAACATATGTGCATTCCGGTAATTGGCAACATGTTTGGATCTCTAAATTGAAATATTCCCAAATATATGATAATGATTGCACATCATTTTCCTAGGTGTTACGTTCTGCAGATCGTTGGTCCGCTGGTACTTGTGAGAACTCAATCCTCAATGCCTACATCCATACCATTGAGAGCAGCCAGCACTACATTTACATCGAGGTAACCAAGGAATGCTTTGTAGATCAGTGACTGAACACAATTGGAATGTGTGCCTGATGTCTTAAATGATTTGTTAACTTGTAGTCCCGTTTCAGATATATGTACTTTACTAAAAAAGTGGTACAGCAGCATTTTAAACCATTGGTTAATTAACCAGTAAGATGGCCCTTAGGAAGTTCAAGGGTTTTGCGCTGGCAACATTATTGTTACTACTCCTCAATTTCATATTAGCGACAGACTGTGCGAGTCTAATCTTAAAGTGTCCTGCGTATGAACGCAAGCCCACCTGCCAGCAAGCTACCCGCTTCACCCTTCGCCTCACACTGAGCCACCGTCTGCTTTTCTCTGCCGTTAGAACCAGTTCTTCATCAGCTGTGCTGATGGCAAGACAGTCCACAATGGGATCGGCGATGCCATTGTGAACCGAATCCTGCGTGCGTACAGGTCTGGCCACTGTTCTAATACCCGTTATTTTGTATGTAAAACGAAGCATATTCGTAGATGAAAGCATGTTAAATAATGCATTATCAAAACTTGATGACATAACTGAAGCATGCAAAACTAATAAGAAATTAGCGCAAAATTGTGGCGCCATGCAATGTTACTCTAGGAAACGATAATAGCAGAAACGATTTGTTGCTTCTCTAACAGAGAGCAGAAGAAGTATAAAGTGTTTGTGGTGATCCCACTTTTGCCTGGATTTGAGGGAGACATCAGTACCGGAGGTGGAAACGCGATCCAAGCCATTCTTCACTTCACTTACAGGTGAGAGCTTTTTCATTTGTTATCGTTCATATCATATTCTCCACTCGGCCTGCTCCTCTTAACAAAATTCCGATTCGCTTCAAAGAGGTTTTCAATGCTACATGGTTGATAGCTCTTGAAGTTTGTCATCAAAGACAATCACAAACTCTGAGACATCAAATGTCCAGTCTTTAGTGAACATGCCTACATTTAGTAGTACTAAAGTAGTAGATTCCTATTGAGTAGGATTTCCATAGTATGCCTGTACCGCTGTCTTCGTCCTGTAAAGCTGAACCATGCGTGCAAGGAGACAGAAATGTTCATTTAAATTGAACAAATTCTTGATGTCATAGGACTATATGCCGGGGAGAACAGTCCATCCTGTCAAGACTCAGTGAATGTGAGTGTTGTTGTCTTCTGATGTTCCAATTTCTTAATCCACCTCATATCATTAAACTGCACCTGTCCCCGTAACCTCTCTCTCTCTTTCTTTCTCTTTCTGTTGCCGCTTTAAATGAAGGCACTGATCTTAGGTATCTGCCCCATCTCCATTTTCTTTCTTCACCTGCTTGACAGTCATTGTAAATCCAGTATGTATTCAAGTGTGAATCCGTGCGAACGCTCTATCGAGTAGTCAATGTGATTCTGTTGTGCGTCCCAGTGGAGGACAGGTGGACCGAGTACATCACAGTCTGTGGCCTGAGAACACAGGCGGAACTCTCCCAGTCGCTTGTCACTGAGCTCGTCTATGTTCACAGCAAGACCCTCATCGCAGATGACCGCTGCTACATAATCGGTGAGCCACCGTCTGCAAGTTCAAACTCAGAGCATCATTTTGACCTTGGCTCATCACTGCACATTTACCAGACTTTTAAAGTACATGTCAATACCTTAGATGGATCTATAAAAAAAATTGCACAATTGTGTGTGTGAATGCATCACTCAGCCAAAAATGACAAAGAAATGAATAATAATAATATGACATTGGGCAATACATGCAGGATGTCATTGCATTCCTCCCCCAGTAACCATGCTAGTTTCATTTTTTTTTTTTTTTTTTTTTAAATTCCTTTGTTTATCTCTCTCCTTCAGCCCCCACAATCCCTTTACCAGATTTTAAACTGCACATTGCAAATCAATGCATAGATGCATTGGACATCAAACAGTAGGAGAAAACAAGGACAGCATATGGTTATTGTTGTTGATGATTCCTATTATTATATTCTCATATTATTGCTGATTAGGATTGATCAGTAAATGCTTGTACCCTCCACCTTGATCCCAGGATCAGCCAACATCAATGACCGCAGCATGCTTGGGGAGTCGAGACAGTGAGCTGGCAGTGTTTGTGGAAGATGAAGAGAGGATCCCATCCATCATGGGAGGGGAGGACTACGAAGCAGGACCACTGACGCTTGCTCTGCGCAAGGAGTGCTTTAGGTCAGGACACACTATGACGCTAAGAAAACCTCCTGCCTGTCATCACTTACATGGCTTTAGGGTTTTCTCTTGCACCCAATGACAATTTACAGTTAAGCAGTTCTCATTTATATATAGTACACTCATTGACATAATTTACACTTCAGTCCGAACTTGTATTCCTCCTCCGTCCAGTGTTCTCGTTGGTGCTGCTTCAGACCCCAGCATCAATATTGATGATCCAATCAGCGATGACTTGTTCTTCTTGCTGTGGAATTCTGCCGCCAAGCTCAATGCCACTATTTACAACAAGGTATTAATGAAACCACATACCATAATTGGTGTACTTCTCAACCGGGACAGGACAAAATATCAATATTGTGATATAGCCTATCATGAAGTTACAGGATCACTACACCAGCATCAAATATTCATGGGTTTTGTCAGATTTTTGCTTAACTTTGCAGCAGTGTATATATACTGACCATTGATGAGCACACAATTGCTGTATCTTGATACTATTAGAATTGGTGGAAAAAATATTGTGTATCAAGAGTTATTCTGTGAGTCCTGTCCAACTTTCTTTTCTGTGTTGTACAATAATAATGTATTATTGAATTGCGTTTGTCACTTCTCACGCAATCTGTGCCGCTGGGGTGCAGGTCTTCTGCTGCCTCCCGTCTGATTGCGTCCACAATATGCAAGAGCTGAAGGAGTACACCAGCAAGGAGCGCCTCTGTGACACAGACCCCGAAAAGGCCCGGGAAGAGCTCAAGGCGGTCCAAGGACTGCTGGTCCACTTCCCTTTGAAGTTCTTGTGTGAAGAGAACCTGCTGCCTTCGCTGGGCACCAGGGAGGGCATGGCCCCTGTTGGGCTGTGGACGTAGCTCCGGCGCAGCCCGTTCCGACTACGACCTCACGGCTTAGGGCTCCATTACAGCTAACATTCTGTTCACTTAACTGACGGTAAATGTCGGCGGCCTCTGCAATTCCAGTGGTAAGGAGAATCCAACTTTGTAACCTTGTTCACATTGACCGCTGAAATGTAGACTTTATGACTGACACTGAGACTATTTGAATGATATTAACGGGCCAGTTTCTTTAGCATCTGCTTTTACTATGTCCGCAATTCCTCTCATGTGATTTGGTTACACAATGTACTGTACATTGATTGGAGCACTATGTTTAGGGTCTTTCCTCTTCCTTTCTCTGTCTCCCTCCCTCTGAGGCTTCACCCCTTACGGCAGTGCCAGCAAATCTGTCAGAAAATGTGTGGTTGTTATGGTGATGGATACACACACACACACACACACACACACAAAAAAAAGAAATGCTGGAAAATAGACTGGGTGAGACAAGTGGGAATAACATGTCCATTCATGCAAGTGCAAGTTATTTTTAAATGTTTTTATTACGCTGTTTGCAGATTTCACTTTTACTTGTTTTAAGATGCTTATGTCCACCAACTAAATTGTTGAATTCATCTTGTCCATTCCACCAAACATCCCTTTCACTTTGACTACATAATGAAGCGTTGATGTTTGAATTATTGAACCACTAGATTCCCATTTGGACTCCACAATTCTGTGCCCAGCTGCCTTCCATGTCAACAGCGTGATCACTTCATGTAGGAAGACGTGCTCGTGTGTCCAGTATGTGCGTTACGTTCATCATAACACTGTAAAGTAGTGAGTCGCATTTGTAGAATTTCTACGGTCATGTCAAAACTGTTGCGATAGACATTTAGTATGTCACGGTTACAATGACGCTGTTCCAAATAGACTGTCGCTAACGTATGTATTTAATTTTCGATTTCTGTGATGAAGCCATATGGCAGCAGCAGTGATATATAAAAACACAATTATAGTCAGTTAAAACTTGGTGTTGCCATTTTACTTGGAGACTATTGTTGACCAATCTAGAACATTATTGCACGTGAACAAATGCAGTATTGGTCAAAGAGAAATGGCACTCGCTGATTTGGAACACTGTAATATTTCCATCGAGGGTGCACGATGCAATGATGACTTCTTATTGCAGACAAATTGTGCTTGTGATGGAAATTACTTTTCAAATGGACAGTACAGTTGTCCTACTGGGATTTTAGGTCGCCAATATCATATTTGTCTCATCTTCTCCAATGTGTAAAAATAGTTGATCCTGCTTTCAAATATATACACAATATAATTTTCACCTTTTGTACTATTACTATTGATAATGTCGACCCAGATCGTTCTGCATTTTCAAGCGTCGTCCTTGGCTAAGAAGGCCAAGAATGTTCTCATTTGACTCTGCAACAAGCTGGCAATGTGTAGTTTTATTACGTCCAATACGAAATTGATGTGCACAAACCTTTAGCAAAGCCAGCAATATTGAACAGACTGCATATCAAGTGCCTGAATCATGACCAGCATAAACACAAGTCAAAACCCACCAGTGTCGTTCTGTGTGAAGGACCGCACGGGTTTTTCGGGGCTACAATGTCTATCTACATCTTCCTCGTACTGTACATGGCTGTGATGTAATGACAAATGACCTTTTAAAATGTTTGCATTGCACGAATTACATTGTCACGCCCAGATTTCACAAATGTATCACTAATGCTTTTCTTATATAAACTTTACGTATGTTCATTTGTACGCTTCGGTCATTCCTTCCCAATGAATTGTGTCACTAATGCTCAGGGTTTGTGATGTCTATTAAAACAATTAATAAACCTGCATTAAAATGGTCTCAAAATGTGTGGGGGGAAAAGTTAACTCTTTCAAAAAGCACCAGAAACTTCCAGAAATGTGTCGTGTGTGTTTTTTTTTTTAAAAAAATTTATTTTGTGTGTTTTTTTTTTTTTGTAAGCAGCACAATTGTTCCCTTGAACTCTCCTTGCATTAGTTACAATAATTATTATTTCGAGGAACCAGGTGATGGGTAGGATACCTGCAGTCACAAATGAGCAAATACAACAAGGGAAAAACAAAAACGATTTCTATGAAGAAACATGATGACGTCACGCGCCCAAGTCAATAAAAGTGCAGTGTGACGTGTTATCCGCGTTAAGTTGCTGTAGCAAACGCTGGCGTGTTTTTTATCGTCGTCACAAGCCAGCAGTCGCGTCTATTCTCGACTGGTGTGCAAAAAAACAAACAAAACAAAACCAAAAAAACCCAATCACGAGTAACGACGCCGGGAGTGGGAGGGAGCACTTGGGAGCAAAACATGGCGAAATAGCAAGTTTGCCTGCGTGACGTCGTTTCGGGGCGCGACATACCGCCGCAGTGTCGGCTTCACAACGACGGCGAGGCGCCCACAGCAATGTTGGATGGTGGACGCGCAACTTTCACGAGTCTCGGGCCCGCTGTAGATGAAGTGTTGCGGGGGCTGGGCCACAGCACGACGCCCGTCCGCCCGTATCGTTTTCCGGGAAGGTCGGCATCGCCGGGCGCGACTGGCAACACGGTAGAAAATGGAAGAAGAAGCAAAGTTGATTTGGCAAGCGGCTGCTTAGCCTGCCTGCTGTTTTAGCCGCGTTAGCTAACCAGCCGGAGCTGCTTTGATCGCGCCCACCTGTCTCCTCGGACCACCGGGGGGAGGGGGAGGGGGGGGGAAACAAAAACACAAATTAGGCTCGATTTCGGAAGTTGAACAACCGCGGACGCACTGCAAGACGCTTGTAACGACACCTTCGGGGTTAGTGACCTAAAAGAGAAGGAGAATGCTGCTAGTTTGGTAGGCGGAGGCACCCGGGCGCCATCGCATCATTACTGCGCTCACTTTTATATATATATATATATATATATATATATATATAACAAACGCTGCTTTTCTTCGTACGCTGTCATCAACAACAATATATTGCTGCCATTTTTTTCCCGTCCCTGTGGCAACGGCAGCTGGTTTGCTAGTCGGAATGGAAAAAGGTCTCGCTGGAATGAAGGCAGGCACCGAGTGTTCATGTTGATGTTCAACAGTCGGTCGAGGCGCACTGCTGGCGGAACCCAAACAAAAAATAAAAAAAATGGTGGATTTCAAGAGTGTTTAGCTCGGCGTGAAAGGTTTTATTTCGTTGTTGTTGCCAAGACAACATTGCGAGGTGTCGACGCGAGCTAGCCAGCGATTCCAGCGAAGCCGACTGGGCGTCCGGAGCCATTGATGCCAGTTCAGATCACCAAAGGTGCCACCCGCACACCCTCCAAGTGCTCCTCGTGACAAATCTGGAGAAGTTGTGAAGCTAACGCTGCACGTTCGGGCCAGCCATGTCTGAAAACGCCCCCACGCGAAGCCTGGACGACATCGACCTGGCAGCTCTGAGGGTGAGTACGCCAATACTCGAATACTCGAATACTCGATGCACTTGAGCCACGATCGATGACGGAAACAACTGCAGGTTTATGACCATGTCACGCCTACGCAACGAAGTTGAGGCTACAATGGGGCCTGTCCATTGGCCTGTTTTTAGTTGCAATAAGCTTCTGCAGTGTTTCCCCAAGCACACGTTTTACTTCAGAAACGTCTCGACACACCACCCAACAAAATGACGTAAATGATGACGATACGCAGCTTAATTGTGCCTTCTGCCATCAAATGGACGAATAGTTTGAATTATTCTGCTTGTCATTATACGCCGCTGAAGGTCTCTATTTTGGTTTTTTTTGTGTGTCTCATGAATTGACAAAATATTTTCACATCGCTGAAATGAAATGTGATCATTTCCTGCACCACACTTTGATCTTGTACAATGCGGCGCAGTGGTTAGGAATCACTCACTGGGTTACTAAACTCATATCAACTTGCTCATTGCTCCGCCACTGTAAATTTTATGTTTATTATGTGACATAAATTGGAGCGGATCTTTGTCAACACACACACATTGTTACTAACATGTTAACACAATGAAGACAAGGTACAATGCTGTATTTGTACAACAACCAACATTGAAATTCTGATGCACCTAGTTATGTGTTTCTTTAACTGCGTGTTCCACCGTAAACCTCAGCTTTACAGATGCCATGTCTGCCCTGTAGACTAGTGTTTCCCAACCTTTATTAAGCCAAGGTACATATTTTGCGTTAAATAAAAGAAAACAAAAAAACATCTCACAGCCCACCGTCAATCAAATATGTCACAAAATATAAACACTGAAATAACGAGGATCTTGTCTGAATGTACTCACAAATGTACTTACTCGGTGTGAAATCCGGGCCAGTTTAGTTGAACACAGATCTTATATACTTGGAGGAATTAAAGAAACAGACACACATCGATAGACCTTAAATAAAATGATAAAAAAAAATGCACCAAGTAAGAAAAATTGACTGCTTTCCCATGGCACACCTGATGATTTCTCTGTCAGTGGTTGGAGTTTGGAATCACTGAGCTGCTGTTCTCTCATCACTTTACATTACTGCAACACCGTCGTGTTTCTGTTTATAATGGGATGCAATTGGGAGTTTTAGGATCCTCTGGGCTATATTCTTTTCAACACTCACTTGCTATTAATAACAAGTACAACAATAACCAACTTTGAGATTGCCTGTTTGGTCATCCCCAATTAACTCATTCACTGCCATTGACAGCTCTAGAAGTCAAATATCAATTTTTACTGGGAGGGCTGGCAGTGAATAATTTTTAATGTAATTAAAAAAAAGAAAAGCACCAAAAACCTCGATTTTACAGGTATCATGTTTGCTCTATTTATGATTTGTGCACTGCGACACATAGGGGTATCAGAGATCATAGGTGCGGTAATTACTGTACCACCAGTTAGTGTCACCACCTTTTTCTTTCTGACGGGAAAACAGGCGTCTCGTTGGCGTCTGCCGTTTTATTTGCTCGCGTGTATGATGCAACCAATTGAGGCGCGGCTTCTATTAGAGCATAGGCCACAA
The DNA here is from genome assembly GCF_024500275.1 of Phycodurus eques. Lineage (NCBI taxonomy): Eukaryota > Metazoa > Chordata > Actinopteri > Syngnathiformes > Syngnathidae > Phycodurus > Phycodurus eques. Next base: position 20,028,954 of record NC_084541.1, on the reverse strand, counting down.
TTTGAGAACCTCTGGGAAGTCAACAACATTTCATATATATATCGTTCATTGCAGTAGCCTAGATTGGGTCTGTGGGCTCCAATCTTTTGACCTTTTAGACCACGCCGGGGACCCTGATCTAGGAGTCGTACAGACTAGTCGACTAGTCTACTTTAGCATTCCACAATGCCGTTTAGAGCGTGTTGTCAACCAGTCGCTAATCACATTTTGGGCTTGAGGGGCAGAGCGGTTTGCAGCAGCAAAGTGCGCTGAATGGAATTATTCTGAGTGTCTACATAATTGATTTTCCTTGTCTTCTATTTCTGAATGCACGGCTTCGGTAAGACACAAAGAAGCAGTACAGGGGGAAAAGTCTTGTGTAGGATTTTGAACAATTTATCAGTCCCCACTGTGGCATACTTTTATTTTGAAGGCCTGGCTTTCGCAGCCTATGATGCCCGACCGAGTGTTGCGCTGTGGAGTGCGCAGGGTCGTTGTTGAGGTATAATGGAAACCATTTGATGTACGCTACTCGGGTTGTCAAATTGATGACGAAGGCGCTTGTCCTAATCGAAGCAGTAGTAGATTCAATCTGTTTTCCTCAATTCTGTACTGGTCAGTGGTGGCTGTCTTCAAGGCTATGCTGCCTCCGTTACTGCGAAGTGTGAAACTGCACTTTTGGGATTGAGGTCAGCCACAACATTTTTTGGGACACACTCTACATAAGGGGCAAAGAGTGACTCCTTGTCAATTAGAAATATTTCCTGTGCTCTGTTCACGTTGGACAAAAGAAACAATCGAGCCATGGCAATCATCCAACATGTGCAGATGTTATAAATATTAATATGTGAACTACTCACTCAGGTTAATATTACTACTACGACTTGAACTGGGAAATGTGAGGGAGAAACCGGACATCCCTTTTCTTATCTTGACTAGTTTGATATTGGAAAAAATGATTTAGGATATGGGGCGCAGTTTGAAAAACAAAACTGGTCAGTTCTTTTTAGGGTTAACGTGACATTATGATTCATGAAGTTTGGCCGACTTTTTATCTACTAATTAGCCACATATGCTGCAAATTGCATTGCATTGATATATGCTAAAGCTGTGGGCTCGGTGTCTTTTTTTCAAGACACACTGTGGCACTGAAGATTTTTCTTCCGAACAATTGTCTGACATTTCGAAACAAAACCTCTCTTGAGACCCTCCTTGCCTTTCTGCACTGTATTGAATTTGCGCATCAATATGACAGCGTGTTTAACAAAGCGATTAGTGATGCGGTTTTTCATAACTCCAGCAAGCCAACTTGTAACTGTCACCTGCAGAGAGCAGTTGGATTTAACGCTTCCCTGAATTTTGCATTTTTTGCAGTCATTGCCCACAATTTGTTTGGCGTTGTCTGTGCTGCCGGCGCTGCTCCTTGGGCAGAACTGTCCCCCTCCTCTTCTATCACTCCATTCCTCTCATCCTCCTCTCTGTGCTGGACGTGGGTAACTGGCGCCTCTGCCTTTGGCCACCCACTCCATCATTACATTATTTTCCTCTCGTCCTCTATGTGTCTCTGCTGTTTCTACTATGGTTCTTCTTCTTTAGCCTGCATTTTACCTACCATACTTGCATCTGTCAGGAATGTTTCTTTGCGTTTTATCCTGCTATTTATCAAAGCAGATGGACTATTTTCCCCGTAAATGTTTCCTGTCTGAAAGGAATTTCTCCCGGTGTTGTTAGAGGCAGAAAGCCCGCCATTTGAAACAGATGAAAGCAGGACGGGTCATGCTTTACATTCCAAATCCTAAGCAGCAGTCTCACCACCCACACATCTTAACGGCATATTGAAATTGCGTGAAAGGGGACGTGCTTGTCATTTTCCTCCGTTTCCGCAGGGAGCGAGGAGTTGTACGTTTAAGTCATTTCATTAGTGGCGCTTAAATGTGTAGCCAGAGAAATGTACAAATCAAGAAAATGACCAGAGGACGTGTCCATATTTGTGCTGTCAATATTTGGTATATGTGCTGCTGTCTTCTATTTAAAGCTTGTGGGAGGCGTCAGTGGGTGGCAAGGAAATTGAGATCAGGTGATTTGTTTGTAAATTAAATTCACTGTGAATTTCAAGACCGCTACCGATGTTTAAAATGACAGTTTGGCCAATTGCTAATGCTGATCAGTGTTTTTCAATTCCTTTTTGCTTTCTTGCGTAGATTACAGTTAGAAGTGAACCTTAGCCTGTTAGGCTAAAGATACTCCAATGTAAATAGTCATTCAATAAGAGCAGCTAATAAATACTTCACATATGGTCAATATTTTAAACAATATATCAAGTGACAGATTATTTGACAAATGGAAATATTCATTTGCATTTTTGGAGAAACTGTATGAATAAAGAAACAAGAAACCCCTTGATTGCATGTACAGTCTGCATTTTTGTGTTTGTCACAAATGGTGCAAACCTCATGATATGCCCTACAACTTCTGTGAAAGAATCGGCATGTCGAATTTTGTCTCAAGTTTTTATTTTATTTGAAATGAGGCAAATTATGCAATTGTAAATAAAACAAATAAAAAAACTCACAATTTAAGAGAGTCCCCAGGTATATTAAAATGTATCTGACTTCTCCAAACATAACAAAGGATAGTTTGATTACACCCAATATCCACACTTTGGTAGCAACTTTTCCAACCTGTTTAGCAATTTAAAAAAATAAATAAATAAATAAAGCGTCTAACAACAAATTGCACGACTCTTTGTGCTGTTATTGGAGACATCTGGAGCCTCTCCCAATCCGTCCAGCGCAAGAGCTGTTCAGCCCTCCGTGTTCACACCGCAAACAAATGGCGCTTGCACAAAACCACCACTGGCCGATTTAAGCATAACCCCGCCCTCGGATTTTGTTGACATATTTTGCAAAAATCTGAATGACTCTCACGGACTCATTTTCAGTAATAGGCAGATAACAGATGATGTACTTGGTTGTTTAATTCCGCACTTGATGGCTCAGGCAAGCACTCCGGAGACCCAACTATTTGTATGCAAAGCAATTAGAAATCCAATTTTCCATAATATGCCTGTTTAACAAATGAGGCTCTCTAAAATTGCATGCAAAGTAATAATAAACTAGTTATGTACTATAGTTAATCAATAGAATTGTGTCGAGCAGGTATTAATTTGTGACTGCAAGGCTCAACAATAGTGTTTTTGTGCATGTGCTGCTTTGTGCTCACATCAGACAGGTCAAATTTTGAGCAAGTAGCAGAGCAGCTGGAGTTGAATAGGATTTCAGTATTTAATCCAAGCAACATGAAACATAATCTTTCTGTGTCATGATTGAAATGATAAGAGTTTCAGTGTGTCCGACGTTTCTGAAGGCTTTGTGACCTTTGAATGTGTATGCAGGATCCTGCAGGAATCTTCGAGCTGGTTGAGGTGGTCGGCAATGGGACTTATGGGCAGGTGTACAAGGTGAGATGTGATGTAGAAAAACTATGATTGTTAATGCTCACGAGTACAATAAACCAAGTGAGTTTAACTATATCATTGAGCAAGGATATCTTGCTCCAAGTGAAGAAAAAAAAAAAGTGTTTGTTACATGATGAAGGCTTTGGAAATCAGTTCACTATTCTTGTCCCCTCCATGCATTAGTGTGAGATCTGGGTCTATAAAATGGAAGCCCTCGGTGTGAAATGTTAAATTCGCTTTGGCAGTAAGCTTAGACAATGTTGCTGATAGAGCAAAATTACGTCCACAGCGATTTTATTATTATTTTGTTTACTTAATTGGCTATGTCTGAAACAAATGCAATGTTTAAGATTTAGTATCATCCCGTCGTGTCGTTGGAATCAGGGCCGCCATGTGAAGACGGGCCAGCTAGCGGCCATCAAGGTGATGGATGTTACAGAGGAGGAAGAGGAGGAGATCAAAGCTGAAATCAACATGCTGAAAAAATACAGCCACCACCGCAACATTGCCACGTATTACGGTGCCTTCGTCAAGAAGAGCCCACCGGGACACGATGACCAGCTTTGGGTCTGTCTGGTCTTAGACCTGTTTATCATTCGTACAACACTGTTACTGGTGCTCATAAGTGAGGTTTGGGTTTATTTACAGTTGGTGATGGAGTTCTGCGGGGCTGGCTCAGTGACCGACTTGGTGAAAAACACAAAGGGGAGCTCTCTGAAGGAGGACTGGATTGCATACATCTGCAGAGAAATCCTTAGGGTGAGAACTGACGATCACGACAAACCGTCTGCGCAATGATTTGACTTGTTTGCCTCTTGGAGTGTGAATCAGATATTTGCCGTCTATATTTAGAGTGTGGGCCAGAAGTAGATATACATAAACAAATTCATTCTTATTATTGTGCATTATTACATTTGCAGGAACGTGCGAGGCGTCAATTCCTTCCTTCCTGTATTGCTTTAGAATGCACTTTCTTCGTCGCCCCAAATAATTTGCCATTAGTCACAGTACCTGTAAAAAAATATATATGTGTAGACCTATTTTTTGATATTTTCAGCAACTGCGTCATCAAACGTAATCAAGAAATATATTAAACTGTACATTTAAAAATGTTGAATAAAGATAATCATATTTTAGTATTAAAGTTAATGTCACTTCTAAATACTACTCACTTGACCCAAAAAATATGTGGTTACATCCTCATCCTGTGAATTAAAATACACTGCTTGGAGTACAATGAATAATAATACTGTAGAATTTTGAAGTGTATCACAAGAAATAGTAATATGCTACTTTTGTTGTACCAATATTTTGTCCTATTGCTATTTGTCTGTGTCCAGGGCCTTTCCCACCTTCATGCCCATAAAGTCATCCACAGAGACATCAAGGGCCAGAATGTTCTGCTCACAGAGAACGCAGAGGTCAAACTTGGTATGCTTGAAAGTGCTTGCCCAGTTTAGACGCCATGTGCCAAATTATGCATGTAGGATTTCACTTCAAAAGGGAGTTTTTATGTTTTCCATGGAAATTGTTGCATATTGCTGGCATCAGGCAGAATTTCCACATCTCCAAAACCATCACTTTTGAGGAAACTAAAAACATGGCATGTTTGTTGCGCCATGAACATACTGAAAGCTTTGTCAAAGAGAGCAAGACATTTTCAACACGTCAGACTGACCCAATAGTATTGCTATGTGGGGACCAAATTTAGACAAAGGCGGTTTCGGCCCGCAATTGAAGATATGCTGTTTCTCCTGTCTGTTAAAAATCACTGAAATCAATTTGACTCTTTGGTAATTGGTTTCCCAGGTGAGCCTCATTAAAGGAAAATGATTAGGGAGGTTTTTACACATTGTTAAACAAGTCACCGTTTTATGCATCATGGGGGGCAAGAAGGAGCTTTCTGGTGATTAAAAGCATGGAATAGTCCAGTAATTTGTGAAAGGAATGACAACACTGAACATTTTAATTAAATAATCGCACTGTTCTAAATTTGTGGATGATTCTGAGTGCAACTGTATTGCGGCCAGATGAATTAGCAGTAAATTGCGTTGAATATTTAGGAAAATGAATAAAAATGTTTGCACATTTGGAACATACGGCCCCTAATTGTCTGACCTTCTCTGTGTGTGTCCAGTTGATTTTGGAGTCAGTGCCCAGCTGGACAGGACTGTGGGGCGTAGAAACACCTTCATTGGTACGCCTTACTGGATGGCGCCAGAAGTCATTGCCTGCGATGAAAATCCTGATTCTACCTACGACTACAGGGTATCAGCAGCTCTGTGTGCACTTGGATGAGGATATAAAAGGTCAGAGGCTGAAGTGTGGTCCTGTTTCTTTTCCAGAGTGATATCTGGTCCTTGGGAATCACCGCCATCGAAATGGCCGAAGGAGCGCCTCGTAAGTCCAAGTCATTCGTTAATGGGTTAGCGTACACACTTTACCGATGTGATTGAGTCAGGGAGAGCTCAGTCAGCTCATCGTCCCGAAACTCTCTATGAATGAGTCTTGCGTTCTATGCATCTTTGTTGTCTTCAGATGGACAGCTGACTCACTGTAATCAAGCGAGTGTCGGCGTGAGCCGGCACCCCGCCTGCGGAGGCTGATTGCACGGTTCTCGCCGGTCTGCTTGGCAGGGAGAGCTCGCTTGTCCAAATAATCACAGATCTGGTTAAAATTAATCATGTTCAGCAGTCTTCACAGCAACACTGAATGGGCATCCTTATTCTAGTTTTTAAGATGTCATACTTGATCTCAAACTAAACACAATATTGGAACACAAGTTTAGAAGCGGTGTAAATTATTTCCGGAATGTGTTTGGTCAGTCGGAATTTGTAGCTTCATAAAGCTTTGAAAGCTTTCAGCAAATGTTTCGACAGGGAACGGTCGGGACTCGAGGCAATCCTGTCTCGGAGGTCGACGGACAATTCCTTTGACTGCTACTTACTTGGTTTGTGCTCAGACATGCAACATCGACTGTGGGACCTTTAGTACATAGAACGTGTTGGGTGGTAACGGGCTTGCTAGTTCAACGACATTTCTCAGTAGTTTTGGTCTTTTTGACAAATAGCTTTTCAATTGTCAAGCTACTTTAGTAAGTACATCACGCGGCTAACATCTACAGAAACGACATTCCCTCATGCAGTTCTAAACCTTAAATGCATCTCTTTCGTTTGACATAACATACCTATCCGCCCTAGACTTTGTAGAAAAAGGTGCCCAATTGTCTGATAATGCAGTGGAGCGAGATGGAAAGCGTGCAGCTGGAACCGTTGATAGACGAAGGGGCAGAGATGTGTTTATGTGTTGTTTATTTTATTTTATTTTTAAAACATGAAACCAGTAATCCTGTTCCCAATAAGGCTGTAATGTGGAAAAAGTGAACTGTGAATACCGGATGCACTGTGTATATATATATATATATATATATATATATATATATATAAATGTATAACAAGAAACAGGTTGTCATCTGAAATCAGTGCTAATTGGCGCTTCAACCTAGTCATTTGTAATACTGTATTAGTGGCACACATCCCTGAGCTTCGATGTGGCCCTTTTAATAGCACGAATGAATGTTTCCTTTTTTGTTTGGCCGTTTGCCATCATGCAGCATATTTGTAAAAGGCTGCCTTACAAAAGCTTATATAGGCCTACCGTAATGTGAAACTTAAAAGCTCACCACTCAGGTTTAGCAAGCTACCTACCTACGCTGGGAACAACATGACTCATGGTCCTTGCGCTTACAACAATAAGCCTGAGGTATTGGGAAAGATTGGATAACACCAGCTGTGCCCATGTTTGAGGGTACAAAGAATCTTCGCATTGATTACCAGTATTATTTTCAAGCGCCTGTGTGCTGCAAAAATACCAAATTATGTCTAACATGGCAAATCATACAATTTGCCTTGTCTTCACTTTCCATGGTAAACTGATGATGGATTTGGGATTATGTAATAGCACATTTCTAACGCGTGTTTGCTTTCTTTCTGTAGCACTGTGTGACATGCATCCAATGAGAGCCCTCTTCCTGATTCCCAGGAATCCCCCTCCTAAACTGAAATCCAAAAAGTGGTAAGTCAAATGCTCCTATTTTCTCAAATCAGTGTATTGTACCAGACACCAGGAAGAATGAAAAAAGTTGTCCAAACAATCAGTAATAGAACACGCTATGTTCTGAAATGTTGTTTTTATCAAAGAAAGTTAAACTGGAAAAACTGATTCTAAACTAAGTGCATAGTATGTAATAGTTCATGTCATATTTCATCGTAATAGAATGGGTATGTAATTGTGAAATAGCTCATTGCTTCCTGCTAATCAATCTACGCAGTAGCACGCACACAAAAAAAAAAAGCCACGATTGACTTGAGAACCACTTGTACCAGCATATTATGCAACTACTCTCGGAATGTTATTGACCTCCCCCGATGGTCTAAATTGACCTGCATTATTAAAAAATGTTTTTTTTTAAATTTGATTTCAAGTGCCTCTCCAAAAGCAACAAAATAAGATTTACTAAACTGGATGATTGATGAATAAATGCCGTGGACATAAACGAGCCAGCTGGCAATGGATACCAACCTCTTAGCACTCACAGACTTCCCCTTTCTCGCAGGTCTAAGAAATTTATTGACTTTATCGAGGCCTGCCTTGTGAAGACGTATCCCAGCCGACCGTCCACAGAGCAGCTGCTCAAGCACACTTTCATCAGGGACCAGCCTACTGAGCGGCAGGTCCGGATTCAGCTCAAAGACCACATTGACCGGACGCGCAAAAAAAGGGGGGAGAAAGGTCAGTAGATGAAATGGGAAAGAGCTGAGAATCACTGAGTGGACTGGGCCACAATATAGACAATATTGCATCGCTAGGGTTTCACCCGTATTCTGGTTTTCATCACAGAGGAGACAGAATACGAGTACAGCGGTAGTGATGAAGAGGATGAAAATCGTAGCGATGACAGAGAGTCCAGGTATTATTTTTTTCTCTCTGTTTCCTGTGGTCCCTTTGTGATATTGGTATGGCCATTTCAAAAAATGTTAAACATTGATACAATTATTGCTGAATTGTGCTTTTTTTTCCTCATTTCTTTAGTCAAGCGTGGTGTTGTTGTCCTTTATAAAAGAGCAAACTAGTCTGATTGAAGCGATCAAAGTTAATTTTGCGACTGCACTGTGCTTGTACTGTCAGAAACTTCAGATGTACAAATTGAGACACCCGAAAAGCCTGACGTGTATATTAATTGACTACACTTGGAGAAAACGAAGACTCACCCACACAGTTATCCAAATAAGAGGTCAAGTGTGCTTGCTTCAAGCTGTCTGTCTCTCCCCCTTTAATGTTACTGTAAAACGGACATATAAAACAAAAGAGAATTAAACGTATATTTAAACACCAAAATGATCAACCATGCCTTATAATAATAATAATAATAATAGCCTGCTAGCTTAAAGCTAACATTTAATGCGAAACACCATAAACAGGCCAACGAATGTTAAGATCGATGTTGAAATCCTACAGTACTTTAACACACACGGAGCAGCAGCCACGTATTCACTGATTATGAATGAACCTCTCGTAATTTGTTTTCATAATTGATGAGCAGCTCGATCCTCAATGTGCCTGGAGAGTCCACCCTGCGTCGGGACTTCCAGCGCCTCCAACAGGAGAACAAGGAGCGGTCAGAGGCCCACAAGAGGCAGCAGGCCCAATTGGCTGCTCAGCGCAGGGACCCTGAGGAACACAAGAGGCAATTGCTGCATGACAGACAGAAACGCATTGAGGAGCAAAAAGAGCAGCGTCGGCGACTGGAAGAGGTAACGCCAGGCAATATGACTGTAGAAGAAGAGTTTGCCTGGTTATTTATGAGTGTGTTGTGACTATTAATTCATTTGGTTTGTATATGTTATGTCTTTATTTGTGTTTGCTTTTATTCTCCCTTGTTTTGTTTTGTTTTGTTTTCTCTGCTGTCTGCAGCCAGGTCTGCATTGCAAATGAGAATCTTTTCTCAATGGCCTTACCTGGATAAATAAAGGTTAAATACCTTTTATATTGCGCCAGTTCCCACCAGTAGTTACCGGAAGGTATTTTACACATGGAGCAGGGCCTATAAACATGTTCTTCACAAGATCAAGACTTTTTAAAGATCCCTGTCATCCCATTTATCGCGGGGATACGTTCCACTGAACCGTATCATTTTGTCTGATGAAAGTCTGCTAGCTTGATAAACAATATTTAAGTAATGATTCAATTCAAATGTATTGAACATAAAAGTAAGAAAATGTTTTAAAAAAAACAAACAGTTCTTGGAGTACATTCAAATGTATTGAACCTAAAAGTTAGACGGTGAGTTTCTTGGTGTACCACTAGATTGAGCCTGCGTTCCACTGGTGGTACCCGTTCCACACTTTGAGAATCACTGAAATGGATGCCCGAAATCAAGATTTTGGTAAATGCCATAAAACGGAATTGGCAACATTATAAATGTACACATTATGAATTCTGGTAAAAGCGATGCAGTTGTGGTGAGGGTTTCACTCCCGCCATGTTGTCTGTCTAAAGTGTTCAATTTTCAGCAGCGACAAACCTCTATTTTCCTTCAAGTTCAAAATGAAGTTGACGAGGTTTCTAATTCTGAATGCAGTACTTGTCATCGTGTGTGTGCACCTGCGTGTGTTGTTGAGAGAATGACTGTCTCTATTTTGTTTTCCGTTCCCCCAACGCTGTGCAAAAATGTGGGCAGCAGGCTATCCATTATAAATTCTCCCGTGCAAACGTTGCCCCCTGTGCTCATTTCTCTTTTTCCTGTCACCCCTCTCCCTCCCAGCAACAGCGAAAGGAGAGAGAAATGGTGCGGCAGCAAGAAAAAGGGCCCCATCGGCGACTCGACGATATGAGACGGGAGGAAGATAGAAGATTGGCTGAAAGAGAGCAGGTAACCAACCACAGGGGAGAGCCACTACAGGCGGCCAATCGGGGTGAAGTGTGGGCGTGTCCGACCGCAGCACTGTGCAAGTGGGGAAATTCCATGAGTAGGTTGCCATAGCAGCAAGGGTTCAAATTATTGTATTTATTCAGAGATGAGTTTTCTATCGGTGAGGCTCTTGTTTCGTTTCCTGTTTCCCCTCGAAAACTGTCTGATGTCATAACACAATCACTTATTAGCGCGTCATGCTGATTTTATGCTAGCGTGACTCACGACAATCAATCATTTGCTCCTATAAAGTTCTCTCAACGCTGATCACTTATTGAAGGCTTGCTTTGATTTTTCTTGATTGAATTCCCAATCAGCAATGGTGCTTGTTTTGTGCTTATGTTAAAATTGTTGACTTTTGCCGGTGTATCATGTGGTTCCTGTTGTTTACTGTGCCAGCGTTACATAACTGTTCTATGATGCCGTCTTCTCCCCCTCCTCTCATATATCTGCTTTCTGCTTTCACACCTTTATTCCTGTCCTCCCTTGCCTCCTCGCCTCTCCTCAGGAGTTTATAAGACATAAGTTAGAAGAAGAGCAGCGGCAGCTAGAAATCCTTCAGCAGCAGCTGCTTCAGGAGCAGGCACTGCTTATGGTAAATTGCTCCTCACAATTGGGCTCATCATGTTTGGGTCTGACTTATTCATCCTCTCTTCAACATCACAAGCAGAAGACGCACTACACTCACGGGATGCTTGATTGGGTGTGTTCACATGGCTCCAAATTTGCTTCTACACAAAAGCTGTATCATCGTTTTCATATTACAATATATAAATGCTCATTTTACATTTTGGGGTCATAGTTTGCAGTGAAGTACAACTGCAATCCATACCAACTTTTTTTTTTTTTTTTTTTTTTTTTTTTAAATAATTTGGCTACCCTTTTAAGTGACACATCAGGGTAGTTCTCAATAAGATGCAACGTTATACACCATTGCAAATTAAAAACTACAATGATAAACATCATTAAATGAATAAAAAAAAACTGAGCAACTGAGCATTATTGGAAATGCAGATGTTTGCTGCATGTGAACCTAAAGTGTATGTAATGTTAATGAACATGTTGATCTAAATACAAACATTGGTGACACTCATGCCTTTGTAAAAATACAAAAAAATAAAAATAGGTTTGCAGTGTTGCCTTAAGTCCATTGCTCTCAAATGACTATTTTTCTTTTCTTACTATGTACTTAGAGACCATCGGAGACACTTGCCTTTAATCATATGTTGCGTCTCGAGCAATGAAATACCAAGAAGTGTCTTGAGATTGTTAAAACAAAAACTAGAATTCTTCAAAATTGATGTCATTCATGGTTTGGAATGAATATAAATGTGAGTATGCTTGGCAAGTGAGGTTGGTTGAATTTTTCATTCTCGTAGAACTGATTTAATCAAACATCTCAGTGACATGAAATGTGAAGCCATATAAACTGATCAAATTCTTTTTTTTTGTCCGTTGTTTATTGACCACCCTACGTAAGATAGGGGCATACATACAGACAGGATGACAAAGTAAAAAGTCAGGACTGGGTAGCTAAAAATGTAAATCCTCTGCCAGTCTGAGAAAGAAGTTGCACTTGTTGGTTCTTTGCTGCATGCCGACCACGGTGTGTTTCTTTGCTCAGGAGTATAAGCGTAAGCAGCTGGAGGAGCAGCGTCAGTCGGAGCGGCTGCAGAGGCAGCTACAACAGGAGCATGCTTACCTGGTGTCGCTGCAGCAACAGCAACAGGGAAAGAAGCCCCAACTCTACCACTATAACAAGAACTTGGAGCCCAACAACAAACCCACCTGGGCCCGCGAGGTAGAACTATTAGAAACTAACACATGCCCTAATCCTGCGGCACGCCGCTACCTCAATCTTTCACTGTCATTCTTACTCCAGGTGGAAGAGCGAAGTAAGCTCAACAGACAGGGCTCTCCAAAAATCTGTACCACTGTCTCCGACACGGCCATCCAGTCACGCTCAGACTCAATCAGCCAGTCTGGAGTGGGCCAGTCTGCTCAGACGCCCCCAATGCAGAGACCTGTTGAACCTCAAGGGGTACAGGGCAAGGTGGGCGATAGCAGTTGTTCACAAATCGGTCATGAAACATCTTTCTCTGCTACCTTTTAACACGAATCTTTTCCTTCTTTCTTTCCTCGACTACTTTGCTTTTTGTCTTGGGTTGCACTCCTTTCTGGGCCTGCTTCATTCATCATCTTGTGCTCCTGCTGCCTGCCATCCTAAAGTTCCAGATGGCCCACTTGGTGCCACTAAAGCCTTACGCGGCCCCTGTCCCACGCTCCCAGTCTCTGTGCGACCAGCCTACTAAGACCATGTCCGCATTCCCTACCCAGGACCCGTCCCTCGCCCCCACGCCCCGACCCGTCCACTCCAGAGAGCTAGTGCGTCAGAACTCAGACCCCACGTCTGAGACCCCCGCACCACAGGCACACCTAATCAGGGAGGATCGTGGGCCCTGGATCCGCTTGCCAGATGTGGAACTCCCGCCCAAGGTGAGCTGGATTGATCTACACTACGTATGATATGGACTGACTGCATTTAGCAAATGAACAAAGGGAAAACATCACAATGACGATTGTAGTTCAGCTTGATATTTTTGACGTTGTCATTGAGGGTTGGTCAAATCTGTTTGCAAAGTACTACTAAATCTGAGCCCTTAGATTCCCCAGAGGACCGCATCAATTGCCGCAGCTCTCAACAGCAACCTGACTTCTGGCATTCGGCATCCAGTGAGAGCCAGGTACCATACACGCCCGAAAGAATTTTCATTCTCTCATTCAAATTGTTTAACGCTGACAGTCGAGCATTCAAACGATTGTTAACGACACCGCAGTTTTTGTTAAGGTCCTATTGAAATGTTCTTGGTTTGGACCCAAATTGTTATTTTTTAATGTGTTTGTATTCAGCTGTGTTGAAGTTATGACATCTTTTGGCTTAGAAATCATTTACTTGATTAGACCTTAATTTGAACACTAGGTGGCTGTTGTTGGCATTTTTTGTAGCAGAGCTATTGGAATCATTTGAAAAAAAATGACCTATTTTCAGCCAGCAACGGGACCGATTATGGTTTAAAACAAAATAAAAAAAGATACAGAATCAAAAGATTTTTTGGGGGGGGGGGGGATACAATTGTGGACATCAGAATGACGTGTGGCAGAGTGACTGCAGCATTTCCCAAAGAATATAAAAATTGATGTGTAATCAAAACAAAACCTTATTACTTTTTGATTAAGGCAGAATATTTTGCACAGCTTTTTAATACTTTCCACATATTAAATGTTGCAGTCAGTTTAAAGCCAATTGCTCTTGTTGAACATTTTTTACACTCAATGTGCTCATCTGTGTCCGTGCATTTGCACACAAAGAATAAATATTTGTAATGACTTCTCTGGGTTTTTATGGCGATTTGCGACTAATGGTGTCCTCTGCGCAGTAATCCGGATCTCAGCCGAAACGATCGCTGGGAGAGAGGCGACGGTATTGGCATCATATCTAATCTGCCACAGACGGGCTCGTTGGAGAGGCACCGCATCCTCAGTGAGTCCCTATGTCCCGAAAGTCTGTCTGTACTTGAAGTTTGATTGAAAAGTCATAACTACATGAACCGCTATTATTATTTTCAGGTTCCTCCAAAATGGATTCACCAATTTTATCCCATGATAGCCGTCAGAAGCCAGGGGAGTCTCGCACCTCTTCTCGTCCAGGGCGTCCTGCTGTAAGCGATTGTACTACTTTGAACACCGACGCCAACATTGCTGAGACACCAAAAATACAAAATAAAAACATGCATGGTCTTCAGTTTGATCTCATTTGCCCTGCAAATTAACCTTGAGTTGGATATTTCCTCCTAACCTAACCGTTCCTTTTCGACTTGTCCCCCGTCATGCTGTCCCTCTTCCTAAATGCGTGTTGACATGACCTCAATTGTAGAGTTACAAGCGAGCTATAGGAGAGGTTAGTACTGTGTGTGGATGTCTTCTGTGTTCATGCGTCTGTATTGACTTGTAGCAAATGTACAAGGATTGATTTGCATGTGTTGCATGCTTTGTCTCACGTAAAGGCGGCTTGCATGTGTTTTGCTATTCTTACTGTGTGAACATTTCAAAATAAGGACTTAAAGTGTCATCATAAAATATCATCAGGTGGTCTCCTTTCACTGTCCGTCTTCATTTGATGTTTTCGGCATTAATCATGTGTTGTCCTCGTAACGCAGTCCGAATTATTTTTGCATGCAAATGAACGGTGGTATGCATTGCAGGACCACGGCCTCTTTGCCAAAGAGCGTGCTGAGGAACAGCCGAGGCCCCCAGTCAAGGCCAATGATTACTCCTCGTCCTCGGAGAGCAGCGAGAGTAGTGAAGAGAGCGAAAATGGGGAAGGGGTAGACGAGGAGGAGAGCCCCACTGATCGGTAAGATGGTCATTACACAGGCATTGTGGAAACAAAAAATTCTTCACCTCGTTTGATTTCAGTCACAGGGATGCCGACACCGATTCAGTCAACACGATGGTGGTTCATGAAGACGAGGGCGAGGAGGCAGAAGGAGAGCAAGCTGGAGGTTATGGAGATCAGACCATGTTGGTGCAAAGGGTGAGCCGTGTCCACTGTGACCGAAATGAAATAGTCATTGGAATTCACATCATACACTGTTTTACTTTTACAAGTCACCTGGTCCACTTGTTGCGTGTACTCTAAATATAAAGCACGTACTACACAACAGGGCGAGAAGAAGCCATGGCGGTGTGTAACACCCATTTTCCAGTTCATTAGACCACAGAAGTAAGATGCCTCAAACCTAAGCATGTTTCTGCTTCACTACAAATAAGCCCTAAAAAATATTACAAAGTAAGGGTGAAGAAAGACGTACAATAAGAAAAAATATGTTTTACACTACATAAATCCAGCTATGGTTTGTTTGGCATATGAGAGCAAAAAAATTACTTTCTACCATGCACGGAAATAATCAGTCAGCTTTCACCCCAATAAATAATTATCACACAGTAAATGCCCACATTCCTGGGTGATATTTGATTGATTTGATGTTAGTGACCACATCTCCTTTGCCGAGTTGATCAAAACGCGCGATATGATGTTTCACCTAGACTTACGACAGCCTCTGGAGTGCGCAAGTGAAAAAACCCGCTTAAGTCTTGGCAGAATATGCGCAAGGCCAAATATGGGACGGAACGCCCGCATTTTACGGTTACTCCACCAAAAGTGAGCACGTGGCCAGAAGACGCGCAAGTGACTGCGCAAACAGCCGCACGGGAAAACGTGCCACAAATATAGCGCTAGCACATTTGGATCGATGAACATTTGAGAGAAATTGGCCTTTTATGTACATTGTAAACGTCTTTGTGTTCAAAAAACAAAAGTGTTGCCTTAATATTTGTGTTCAGTATATAATGCGATTCCAAGTTGGTTACAATTTATAGCAAGTTGATGGGTGTTTTTGTCGTACTTGAAAGACCCCAGAGAAGCGGAGCCACAATGGATACACTAACTTGCCGGATGTGGTGCAGCCCTCCCACTCCCCCACTGATTCCGCCGCACACTCTTCCCCTGGGAAGGACTCCGTGTATGATGTAAGAGTGATGCTAAGTATATCAGCCCTAAATACTTGGTTTATTTTTATGCCTTCTGTATGTACAGTACTTGCATGCCATTCCGCCATCCAGTCCTCACGTAGGACGTGCAATTTAAGGACGGCAAGTTTGACGCTTATAGCTAGTAATTTGGGCATTATCAATAAGAACATGCAAATTGTGTTTGTGCTTTTGCACCTTGAAGTGGATTGCGTATAATGAGCACACATAAATGACCGTTGGATTTATTATTTGTAACTCTCAGGGTAATGTATTTAACAGCTTTGAAACACTCATGCACACTCACTTTACCTCCCAGTATCAGTCCAGATGTTTGGTCAAGGCACCTGGCAAGTCCTCCTTCACCACTTTTGTGGATCTTGGAATGTACCAGACACCGGGAGGTGCCGGGGATAACATCTCTGTTACCAGTGAGTCAAACGGCCTTTCAGACTTGTTAGTTTCTTGAGCAATACCTAAGACGTCTTCAGTTATAGTGCAATGGAAACGATTTATTAATCAAACGATGTTTGCCAAATAGTGTTCCCTTATCTAATCAGCACCTCCTCATTGCCCCCATCATGTTTAGGCTCAAGGTTTGAACAGCTGAAGATGGAGGTGAGGAAAGGTTCCATGGTGAATGTGAATCCCACCAACACGCGGCCCCCGACTGACACACCGGAGATCCGAAAGTACAAGAAGAGGTTCAACTCCGAGATCCTGTGTGCAGCGCTCTGGGGTAAGAGGGATACCAAAAACATAGATAATGCCGTAATGTTGACTTTTCTGAGTTCTGAATTAGTCACGGTGACAAGAAAATTAAAGAAGAAAAAAAAATCACAATTTTAACAAAGGTGTAGTTGGGGGCAGCCACAAGATGGGTGCTTTCTTACTTAGTCCTCCATGCCACCCATCCAGCAAGTTTTCTGGAAATCGGTTGACTAGTTCTAGCGCTCACGAACTAACATGACCAATACTACCGTATTGTCACTGTCGGGCCGAAACCTCGTTATGTCCAAATTTGGTCAACTTCATATTTTCACAAATCTATACCATTAGTCAGTCCCTCTGTGGGCCCGTGGTTTTTTTTTTTTTTTTTTTCCACAAATTATTGACCAATCTAAGGTGCTGAACATAACAGTAGCTTGCTCTCTTTGACAGTGCATTGTTACCAGCTCAATAAATATGCAGTTTTTGGGGGGGGTTTCCTGAAAAGTGATCGTTGTGTTGACACAGTCGACTAAGTCTCCATGAAAGAACAAAGAGCATCTGCTTGTGTTATCAAAGCACTTTTGTTCAAATCCCTCCAAAACTCCTCTGACCTTTTCTCTGAAAACTGTTTAGCATCTCTCTCGGTGACGCCTGATTACGACTTCTCATGCTCTGATAGATACGATATCTGCAGATCGTGACAAATTGAAATTGGATTGGAACTCCCGTTATTTCACAGATGCTTTCGTGATGCTTGTCGTGGTGTGATATATAGTAAACTGTAAAATTCCCATCAAAGCAATTAGTGCCCTTTTATGTATCAGGTTAGAGTAGTAACTGTCCATCCAGATTCCATGTGGTAACTTTTTTTTTTTTTTTTTTTTTTTAAATGTGTCCCTAGGTGTGAACCTGTTGGTGGGGACGGAGAATGGTTTGAAGCTGCTGGACCGCAGTGGACAGGGCAAAGTTTATCCACTCATCAACTCTCGCCGGTTCCAGCAGATGGACGTTTTGGAGGGCCTCAACCTGCTCATCACTATTTCAGGTCGATACGGCTACTACTCACTACATTTGGTTTTGGTTGTAGGCTCTTTGCTGACATGACAAAATCTTATATAAATAGTGACAATCTTCTAACAGACACTATGCCCTGTACTCACAGACGTTAGCCACGGCTGCGACCTTCGTAGCATGTCTTCATCGTAACGGAGTGTTACTATTGCAATCAATATTGATTTTAAGGTTTTGGGGGAATGTACAATCACTAAAAACTTAAAAAGATGTGATAAATGTATTTGTTGAGCAGAAATGTTGCTAATTCTGCACCGCTTCTGAATCCTCTCCGCATCCTGAGGTAACGCAACGCCTATGTTTACGCTTGTTTTGACGTTCCTTGAGTTGCTTCTTCGCTCGGCTTCTGTTTTCCCGTCTTCTAGCCAGTTGTTGGCAAACAAGGGATGGAATTTCTTTTTATTTATTTTTTTCTGTAAGTGGATGTTCCGTCCTAATTTCAGCAGAGCTCCTCAAGCCTAAGGTAGCAATTTGAGGTACAAGAAGGCCAAAGAGGGCTGTTTTCTTCACAGATCATTTTACTAATGTGCTACTTTCAGGGCTTACTGAGAGTTTTATCCAACGTGAGATCACGTTTTTTTTTTTTTTTTTTTTTTTTCTTTCTCTCAATCGCAAGCTCCCCTTTGAATATGTTTCCCAAATGTGCGAACAGGCTCAATCATGAAAATGAAATGAGTCTTGTCCTAAAAATCAATCTTGCGCTGTTCCATTGAAGGCAAGAAAAACAAGGTGCGCGTTTACTACCTGGCCTGGCTGAGGAATAAGATCCTGCACAATGACCCCGAAGTGGAGAAGAAGCAAGGCTGGACCACTGTGGGCGAGATGGAGGGCTGCGTGCACTACAAAGTTGGTGAGTGGCATACTTGTTATTGCTTGTGACAAATTTTCATGAATGCATTTGGCAAGGTGAATTATTGATTGAGGGTATGCGATATCGCGTGTCCTTGTGGTTGTTCTCTCTAGTGAAATATGAGCGGATAAAGTTCCTGGTGATCGCTTTGAAGAATGCGGTGGAAGTGTATGCTTGGGCGCCCAAGCCTTATCACAAATTCATGGCCTTCAAGGTAGTATGAGCAGTCCCAAGACATCACTCATGCAGCCAAGATGGTTATCTGTTCACGTTTATTCACTTCCTGCAAACACCCTTCCCTCGACCAGTCATTTGCAGACCTGCCACACAGGCCTGTCCTTGTGGACCTGACTGTGGAGGAGGGTCAGAGGTTGAAGGTCATCTACGGTTCCTGTGCTGGCTTCCACGCCATCGACGTGGACTCTGGAAACAACTACGACATTTACATCCCGGTTCATGTAAGTTGTGCGGCTTTGGACTAGCGCCACTCTGGGAGATTTGAAGAATCCCGATCAAATCCACTCGGGTCCCAAACAGATCCAGAGCCACGTGATGCCGCACGCTATCGTGTTCCTGCCCAGCTCCGACGGGATGGAGATGCTTCTGTGCTACGAGGACGAGGGCGTCTACGTCAACACATATGGACGCATCATCAAGGATGTGGTCCTGCAGTGGGGAGAAATGCCGACGTCTGTCGGTACGCGTCAAAAGGCAAACATGGACTCAGCGGCTTGAATCAACTCGTTGTGAACTAACGTGTCATCTTGGTCTGCAGCTCATATCTGCTCCAATCAGATCATGGGCTGGGGAGAAAAAGCCATCGAGATCCGTGCCGTGGAGACTGGACACCTGGACGGCGTCTTCATGCACAAGAGAGCTCAGAGGCTCAAGTTCCTTTGCGAGAGGAACGACAAGGCAAGAAATGGAAATAGAAAACCTGTGGTTCGGAAGTAACGAAGTAATCTAATACTTTGTTACTGTACTAGGGTAGATTTTTCAGCTATCTGTACTTGAGATAGCTTGAGACCTTTTCTCCCTCCATTTGATAACAGTTATCCATACTTTAGACTCCCTACTTTGTCGAAGTAGCTACATTTTTTTAAACATCAGCCGACGCGACGTAAAAACGACGGAAAGGGAGAGAGACAAAATCAACCGCTGTTGAGCTCTTGATCGACTGATTGAGATTGGAGACGTAAAAAAGAAAAAAAGAAAGGGACAGCAAGATTGCGAACCTTGGGAGCCTTAATGACGATGAGACAGCAGATTCCGAGAAACAAAAGACAATTGTCTGATGTTGTCGGCTCCGAGAACGACTCGCGGCGAACGCGTTGTGTTGTGCCAGCCTGACAACCAGCAGCTTCTGGCATTTTAAATCTTGCTCCATCTAATCTGAAAAAAACGCAATTAACTGAAATAAGGTGTTTGTTTTTTTTCAGTTGTTATTAGCTGATTTAGCCCGTTTTTTTTTTTTTTTGTTAGTTGGTTAACATGATGTGCATTGCTGATGCAACGTGTTCTGATTGCGTGTCCAGTGAAATATGCAACTGGGTCTATCGAAATGGAACGGTGAGTTAATAAGCGTGACTTTGGAGAGACTAAAAAAGAGAGAGAATAAAACAGGAAACTTGTTTTTTTTTTGCCACCTCTACCTGGAATAATAACCCGAGCAACATCTCCCTTCTCTCGGCGTCTTCTCAGGTGTTCTTCGCCTCGGTGCGCTCGGGAGGCAGCAGCCAGGTGTACTTCATGACCTTGAACAGGAACTGCATCATGAACTGGTGAAGGAACAGGATTTGGAGAAGGGAGGGCGTCCAACATTCTCTCTCTCTCTCTCTCTCTCTCTCTCTCTCTCACACACACACACACACACACACACACGCGCGCGCGAGCTTGCAATATACAGTATGTACACACACACACACTGATGAACATAGATTTAGAAGAATTAAAAAGAAATGCACACATGGTCTGGAAAAAATAAAATAAAAAATGCAGTCTTTAAATTGATTTCAGCATCCCTTCGATCAGATCAGCTTTGTGGCCCCCCAGCAAGAAGAATTTCTCATTGTACCCATCACAAAATGTCATTTGAGGAGTTCCAATTGTTCATAGCATTTATTGGTTTCTACTTGTTGATATTCTTGTCCTGATTTCCGTTACTTGGTGGACCATGCTCATTCAGAAGCGTTAAGTTTATAATTGTGAAGTACTGTACATTCCTAGATGGTTCTCCGGGTACATGTGTTATTTAGCAAGACCGTGTGTCAAAATTGAGCCGTAAATAGTGCCAACCGCCGAATCATTTGCAGGTCTCTTCCGGCGGCGTCGTCGTCGTGACGCCGCACGATCCGGGCACAGAAGTTGCCGGCACGCCCATCTGCTGTAGCTTTGGCCTCCCAGATGTTTCAGGGCTCGCGAGAATTTCCTGGAGGCTTAGAGGCCTTCGTGCAAAAGGGACATTTTGGGCCAGCTCATCCAAAATTAGAGCGGATCTGGGAGTCTTGCTTTTGCTCGTGTCTCAGTCACTGCAGATAAGATAAGTAGTCATAACTGTGCAGTACTCGGTGACACTACTGTAAAACATGGTTTTTTTTCTTCTTCAGCTGAGGCAAACCAATGAGCCTCGTCCAACTTGTATCTAACATTTTTCATAGATTTACAACAAATTTGATATTTATATGTAGTGATTCTGAATTACTGGTATTCTTGATTTTGCTCTACTGTAATTATATCTCGATATATGCTGTAATCGTGCAGTCTTTGTTTGAGGAGAGCGTGTTAGTGTATGCGGCCCGTTGTGTTAAGCCAGTGTGCTGACGTCACGGAGGAGGAGCGGGACGGTCGCTCGCCGCCTCGAAAATACTCCAGTTGTCGTGTGGATCTGTTATGAGCGCTAGCGCACCGCGGCTAATATTTGTTCCGAGCTGATAGAAAGACCGAATGTTTGCGTTATAACGGAGGCCTGCATCTCGTGATGATGGATTTCTTCATATGCGCATTGCTGACGGTCATGGCGCTGTATACACTGCTACATGTGGCATGAATGCAGGGCAAAGGAAGAGCGAGTTGAGAAGACTCATCCACCCAGATGTCAAAACGGTCTTCTCCATCTTCTGTATAGCGACACTGGTTTGCGCTAGGGACACTGCAGACGGTTTTGACAGCAGTAGGGAGGAGACATGCGAAGAGTTGCAGAAATACTCTGGCTCTCTGGGTTGCACTCGGCACTTAGTTAGCAGGAATTTGTTTTGTGCTGAAAGGATGGCGTTGTTGCGCTATGGCACATTGTGTGATGACGGTGAAGAGATGTTTATATATTGTCGAGCCAGAAGTGATAGATATAAAAATATATAAATGTACAATAGCTTGAGCGGACACTCGAGTGTGCATGTAAGCCATTGAACTATAAAAGTGTATCGGAGTTTTTTTCCCCCTTTTTTGAGATTGCGTTTCCTAATTCTTGTTGTGCGCCATGGCCGACATTTCACACAGGACTATTGGCATGTGTGTTTTTTTTTCTTTTTCTGGGGTTCTTTTATCGACATGTCGTGTTTACAGTTTAAGCAGTGCCTTGGAGTTGGGACGACAATGTTAGAAGATGATATAGAATGGGTTTAAGCCTCGCCCCTAATCTCTGACTAACCGGAACGAGAGGCCTAATTTGTATCCTTGTTATGATTGTTAGCATCTGCCCCTTAAAGTGCACTTAAATCATTTAAATGCGTATTGACATACACGTGAAAACAGGACAATTCAATGAGTAGTCATTCTGAAATTGGCAATAATGAAGAATTGACCAGTTAATCCACGAAATATTTAAAAAAAAGAAAACAAAGGTCCAGACTGGGGTGGGAGCCGGGATAGAGCAAAGCCATACTTGTGAAATGTGTTTAGTGACGTCCGCTCGTAGATTGCCGCAACAAAGATAAGGTCGGCGCTTACTCTTCAGTGTTGCTAATGTAAACGCCGTAATGGGGAAAGTAGCCTGACTGTATTTAGAGAAGTCTATTTTATAACAAAAAATGTGTAAATTGGTCTGAGAAATAACAGTGAATGTACTTCTATCTAAGAGAGATTTGTATTTATATAAAAACGTGTGCCGCTCTATTAGTCCAAGCACAATGTGTAACGGTATATTTTGGTCTAAGTTTGTCGTCAGGGATGAGACAAGCAAGTCGTCCGTCGCCTGTGTGGGTGCGGACCACGTGATGGCTGCCGGCGTCTTAGCTTTGGTCGTGATGAGACTCTCGAGGTCACTTTTGGGGGGGGCTCAATGTTGGGTGGGGGTCCACCATCGGCGATGACGGCCTTGGTGATCACACAGGAGGTGCACGGACGTGACGCCTTTTGCCAGGTCGCTTGGAGGCTCTTGGTTTGGAAGTTGAGACGGGACGTTTAAAAAAAGAAAAATGGTCCGCTGATGAATGTACAGTCGCGTAATACTTCTAATTGTATTCCATCTGGTGTGATGAACCAACAAACGCACGTGACAGTTTGACATCAAGCACACGAGATGCACTACAGATGCACAAGAAAGTTCATCACGAAAGGATATCAATGGGGGTTCGATTTCATTTTCCCAATTCCGATCTCAAAAAAGAAATCAAGCTTAATGTTCAACATGCTAGTTAAAGTATTATCCAGATTTGTTTTGGTTTGTTTTTAGGCCCCACCGCTCTTAATTGCTTTAGTTTATTGTTAAAATGTCCCTAGTTCACTATGTCCATTCAGTTTCATCCCAAGAGCCTTCAAAATGAGTTTGACGTGAGAGTGAGGGACCGTGAGATTGAATGTTTCTCGACAGTCAGGATGCACAAAAGTGAGACGGGAAAGCAATACAAGCATTTGATCAATTCATCCCAGTGAGGTTTTAGCGACCTTGTTGGTGAATCACTCTTTCTGGATATGACTTGGTTTTGTGATACAGTGTAGTTTTTGTTTTCCTTTTGTTCCAATTTAAGGGATTGTGGCTTTTCTGTGTTAGTGTTTCACAATCAGTAAGTAGCTGCGATGCTCAGTCTTGTTTTGCTTTGGCAGAATCCCAAAATTGCCTTTATGAGTTAGACATATTCATAAAAGTGGATGATAACTAATCATCTACATAAGACCGTGAAGCCAATCAATAATCGTTGAGCCCGAGAATTAAAGACTTTTGAATATAATTTTTTTTTTATGGCAGTAAACATTGCAGTATTTTGTGTTTCTTATTTGTGAGAGGTGAACTCCAGAGTGTATTTCATAAGCTCTTTAAGACTTTCAAAAGATTGTGTTCATGTCTAATACAAAATAAAATTCTCTTCATCTCACAATTTGTCGTGTTTTATTAGGCTGTATTTTCTACTTCACAGTACGTGGCTCGTTTTCCTTGCGATTCCCAAGCGCTGTGCCGTGGCGCGTTTGCGTCTGGACGAGAGATCGTCAGGGGACATATCTAATTTCCCTAAATTATAAAAATGGTTTACTTACTACAAATATTGATCTTTGTTCATCCATCTATGCCAGCGATTATTGCGACATGTTCTTCCACTATATGGCAAAAGGTACAATTTAACCAGACTTACCACTTGTTGTCCTTAACGGATTTTTTTAAAAATGTGAATAAAAGTGTTTTGGCTCAATGAAGCTTGGGGAAAGTGCAAAAAAATGATCATCTACAGCAGTGACTCCGAAAGTATGGTACCACGGGCTCCCTCTAGTGGTTCGCAAAAGAATTACTGTGTTGCACAGTTAAGTTGCTTTTAACTTTCAAGTGCAATACATTTGCACCTTTAACTGTTTTTGAAGTTATCCACATTTTTTTCATTTCACTTTTGCTTGCAATACATTAGAATTAAATCACTGAGTATATTTTTAATTTTCCTATATTAAAGAGTAATGGTAGTTCAAACTGCATAATGTTAGTGGCTTACAATATTAAATATATGTTTCAACAAAACTGTTTTTCATGAGCACTTTGGCCTACTACACTACTCCAAAAGTCCTTTTGTTTTCTGTTGGACAGTGTTAAAAAGTCTGCTCGATCATTTGTGGCAGAGCCGACTGCATTTTGGTGTTTTGCCACATGATGGCGCTACAATGTGCTCTTGTTAATGCTGCTTCAAAGTGTGAGACATTGCATTTCTCGAATTTATTGGAGCGAAGAGATTGCAGATTTAATGGATTCACGATGCATTTAGGCAAATTCCGTCCATTTAGTTTGTGAATCGAACATGCTGCACGAGTCACGTTGAGACGAATTAATTGCAATCTATGTAAAATGTCAATACTGTACTGGCATTAAAATTATTTTGCCCACCTTATCAATTATGCTACTGTAAGCAGAATTGTGTATTATTCCATCGCTCTCATATTTTGGCCAATAAACAAACATCTGACTTTTAAAAGTACCCACACTATCTTGGGTTTTGCACACGTTCACATTGAATGAATGACCTTTAAGACATAATTAAACCATTGTGCAAGTTAAGTGCTCCATTTAAACAAGACACAAATAATTCACATCACGTGCTTAAAAAAAGACCCCATTCACTGGCAGGAGAGGCTCTTATTTATTAATATGTACAATTTTACCATCAAGATATCCAGATTAAAGTGGGAATATTGGCTCCTGCTTCATTCAGACTCCCCTTAACAATGCTTTTATTTCTTCATTTTTTTTTTTTTTTTAAGGTTTTTCAAGTTACTTCACCTCTTATCACTGTTCTCTAGTAATAATCCTTAGAGTGTATCTGAGGCACACAGGGAGAACATGGAGAAATCAAGTGTAAAAACACAAAACAAAACGGATGCACTGAGTATGGGGCATATAGCTATAAAAACCTAAAACATGATTTATTTCGAGGATACGTTTGTTTGTTTCTTCCCCCTCTCTTCATCTGACTTTTTTTTTTTTTTTTTTTTTTTCTCTTCCGTCTTCTGCCCCTAAAAAGCTTCTCTGCAACACAAGTGGCACTGCGACAGAAAGTACAGTAGTATTTGTCTTAAATGCATTTTGGACTTCATTGTAAACAAAGACAGAATTGCCCAATGACGTCTTCTGACCCGTCTCTCTCGAGGGGCGCAAATATGTGTGTGTGTTGTTGTTGTTTTTTGGGGGGGGGGGGGGGGAGTAGCCTTGCAGCTGCAGGTGTGCACGTGAGTCAGCTGAAGGTAGCATGTGTGACTGGTGTAAACTAAGTCATCATACTATGTCTTATGTACAGTTGTTGCACTTTGTTGGACCTTACATACAGTGCGAAAACTTGGGTTCCAAGAAGTGTGCGTGCGTGCGTGTGCGTGCGTGTGTGTGTTTAGTTCCAGATCTTGAGGAAGCTGTCCCAGGACCCGGTGGACACAGCCATGCCATCATCAGTCACACCCAGACAGCTCACACGATTGTCATGGCCGGCGAGGACCCCTGGAGGAGGTTCGGCACAGACAAAAGACGGCTTGTTAGCGTTCAAATGTTTTGCTCTCCAGACTTGAGCTGAGACGTCTTAACCCCAAGCAGAACACAGCGGGGCCTTGTGTTTCACGGTGCTTCGTAATCTGACACCAAAATAACGCCGTGAATGTGTCAATATGAAAGACTTCCCTGTTTGAAGTTGAACTGCAATTTTTCCCAAAATCATTTACTGAAACGCGATGATGTGCCGACTGGTTAGAGCGTCTGCCCCACAGTCCTGAGGACCGGGGTTCAAATCCCGGCCCCGCGTGCGTGGTGTTTGCGTGTCCTCCCCGTGCCTGCGTGGCTTTTCTCCGGGCACTCCGGTTTCCTCCCGCATCTCAAAAACATGCATGGTAGGTTAATTGAAGTCTCTAAATGGCCCGTAGGTGTGAATGTGAATGCGAATGGTTGTTTGTTTGTATGTGCCCTGCGATTGGCGGGCGACCAGTTCAGGGTGTACCCCGCCTCCTGCCCGACGACACCTGGGATAGGCTCCGGCGCGCCCGCGACCCTTGTGAGGCGAAGCGGCTCAGAAAATGGATGGACGACGATGATGATGATACGACATTATTTCCCTCTTCATTTCCTTGGGTCCCATTTTAGTTTTTCATACGATTTCTAATCAATGACAGGGAAAGAGGCACACCAACAACGGTACACCGTTTGAGCTGGGGGAGTGGGGACATTGCCTTGCTCAAGGGCATCGCGATAGCAGTCAGGAAGTAGACTAGCAACTCTCCAACAACTCCGATCTCTCTTGACAACATCATCATTTTTCATACAGCTCTTGATCAGATCTCGTTAGACTGCGTAAATCGCGACAGGTGAGAATATACGAAAACAAACCGTTGAAGAATCGCAGTGTTTCTCTTACATAAGTTCTTCTAGTAATTGTTTGCATGTTGTCAATCTTACACTGTTCTCTGTATTTGACCCATGTTCTTTCTTTCCCTTACTATTTTTGTTGTTCTTATAAACGGAAAGAACATGCGGAGATGCATGGTTTTGTTTGGAATGTGACCAGGTTTTTCTTTTTCTTTTTTTTCTGTAGGGGGTCCTTCCGTTTACAACACGAGATTTCAAGTTTGCTAATGAAAGTGTAAACATATGTCATCCCCCAGCAAAACAAAGCATGTTTAATGACCGCCGTACTTAGTGTTTTTTCATATGAATGTTTTATATTTATGACCTGGAAGTTGTTTTTTCATGCATATATTTAATTTAGTCACGACAATTGGAGGTTCCAAACGACACTCATTGAGCTAGCTTGCGCAGCAATTAAAAATGTTTCGTCCTCTGGCACAAGAACGCACACTCAGTTATCGCCGTACTTACTGTTTTTCGTTGGATTGTTTTAGATTTATGGCCCAGAAGCCTTTTTCAACCAAATATTGACTGCACTCACGACAATTTGAGATTCCGAACTGCACGCGTTAAGCTAGCTGGCGCAGGGGCTTAAAATATGTCATCCTCCCTCGAGAAGGCGTACTCGGTCACCGCCATACTTTTATATTGATGGCCTACAAGTATTTACTGCAGTTTAGACTTGGCTAATGCCTTCGCCGTATAGGTTACTGATAAGAGTATGGAACGTTGCGACATACAAATCCAAGTTACATCACCGCCGTATGAGCAGAGGTACGTCATCCGGTAAAGCCGTTTTTCTACTATGTTTGTTCAAATTCAAGAAATGATCAGAAAGAACCTCATGAAAGTGAACGGAAAGGCAACGAGCTACAGCAGACTCGTGTGGGATCTCGGAAACGTGTTCTGCACCCACCTGCTCTGTCTCCCTTCATGGCGTCCCAGATGTTGCAGTTGAAGTCGTCGTAGCCCGCCAGCAGCAGGCGGCCCGAGCGGGAGAAAGCCACCGAGGTGATGCCGCAGATGATGTTGTCATGGCAATAGAGGCTGAGTTCCTGGTCGGCGCGCAGGTCGAACAGCCTGCAGGTGGCGTCGTCGGAGCCCGTGGCAAAGGCGCTGCCGTTGGGGAAGAACTGAGGGAGACCACGCACGGTGAGAGGTAAGCGGAGGACTGTTAAACATGTTAAACAACAGTAAACGTGCCGGAATCATCACAACTCATGCCGGTCGGGGCGCCAAGATACGTAAACCAAATGGGCTAAAGTATCGGGACCGGGGCCGGTTCGAGGATCGGAGGTCTAGGGGTGCTTCGGCACCCCCCAGAACGGGCGAGAAACACCTACGCCAGTCGGTAAGGTATTCACTAGCACCTTGGCTTTAACATTGTCACGTGTGCACGACGCAACAACTAACTTCTCTCATTCCAATTCAAACAGAGGTTAGTGCGGCTTGTCTGGCCACCGGAATCGCTTGCTATCGCTAGCAACGACAAACAAATGTCAGCTAACTCCTACCTGAAAACATAAACGATGAAATGCAGCAAAAATGAAGACCGTTAAGGACGCTCGTGAGTGGTTGAAGTTGAGAAATGTGCCACATATCCTCTCAAAACCTCTGGAGGATCTCTCCAATGTTAGGGGGGGGTGCTTCAAAATGGGCTAGAAACTGAATAATTAGGCTATACTGTAGAAAAACTAATAATCAGGTGTTTTATCATTGTAACTTTATCTGTTCATTTAAATACCGCTGGAAGCACCATTAGATGATGTTGTTCTTCTAGCCACCTTCGTCCTTTAGTCAGAAGCTGAGCTGACTAGTTAAGGAGGACCTCTCGTATTCGGGACGTTTTGCAATTTGTGTCGCGGGTAGCTGAGCTTCACCGTGTAATTCATTTTCCCGGACCTTGCGTTTGCCACCTGTGCCACTTGAGGTTGTTTTTTGTTTTGCAAAGTGACTGTCGTCCGGACACTCACGCAGATGGCGTTGATATCCGACTCGTGTCCGGTGAAGGTCTGTCGACACATGCTGTCTCTGATGTCCCACAGCTTGACCGAGGCGTCGCAGGCCCCCGACACAAAGGTCCGCAGGTCGGGCGCCAGGGACAGACTCATGACGTCGCCCGTGTGGCCCGAGAACACCGTGGTCTGCTGGCTCGTCTCGATGTCCCACAACGCGCTTGGGGCAAATGAGCGCGGCGGTTAGACCGCGATCAACTTCGGAAAACCACTCGCGGGACCGTTGACGGCGCGGTCGGCTCACCAGGTGGTGTCTCCTGAACTCGTGATGATTTGATTGTCGTCGATGAAACGGCAACATGACAGGTAACCTGAGACGACACGTGCGGAAAACACGCAGCTGTCAGGTGCCACACGGGAAACCCGGAGCCCAAATTCCAACCCCCCCATCCTCAGAAGTGTGAGGCGGACGCGCTAACCATCCGTCCACCGTGTTGCCGCTAGTCGACCTCCGAGGTGAATTGGAAATCTGAGTTGTTAATGAAAAAAAATCGAAAACAGTAACATTGCTAATGCGGCAGTTACATCGGCCGGCCGGCCCTGCTGATTGTGAAGGCCCTGGGCAGATTACACAGGGGCTGCAATATGACTGGACCAAAAATGGAACTTGCACATACTGGAAGCGAAGCAACCAAGAGACACGCTGCAAAATGAAGAGAATAGACTGTTGGGAATAAATGTATACCGTCTTGTCAAACCAATCTAAGAATTTAGATTGTAAATGCGTGTAGGTCAGGGCGACGGGGTGGCATCCATCAAAGTGTGATCGAAGCCTGCAACCCCACCGTTGGCGCAATTTGTCAGATCCAGGAAGCTCACTCAGTCCGCAAACCTCCGTCGACGAACGGTTGCTGATCGCCCGGCCGTTCCCGCCACCCGTCAACAAACGAAGTTTGATGTGGCGGGGCAGCGACGCATCGAACTTGGACCGGAAAATATGCAAATAACTCACACCCATTGGCTGCAGCTACTCATATCTCGGTGACATGAGGTAACATTTCACCTCATGAGCAGCCAGTGATTAACGAAGCGCGTTCATCAAATGTCCTCCGTTTGGTGGGCTTCCCCACGAGGCGGCCAATCAACGTAAACGTGCATCATCATCGTCATCGTCATCGTCATCGTCATCGTCGTCATCATCCTCATGGTGAGCGTGAGACGAAGCGCTCTCACCCGTATGCCCGGGCAGTTCCCTGCTGATCCTGACGTTCCCCTCGCGTGTTTTCAGGCAGTAGATGGAGCAGATGTTATCGAGGCCGCCACACGCCACGTAGTTCCCAGATGGGGCGTACGCACAGGTCATCACCCAGGAGGAGCGCAGGGGGATGGCGTGGATCTGAAAACGGAGCTCACGCGTATCAGGCGACAAGTTACGGAACATTTGGAGGAGCACCGAGGAAAAACTCTCGGCGAGAACGCAGACTGCCGCTAATGTAGGGAATTCGCCGAAGACGTCGGGATGAGTGTCGCGACCGTGTGAGTGTGCCGGGCGTACCTTGTTGGTGGTGTAGCTGTCCCACACGATCAGTTTGCCGTCTTGAGAGGCGCTAACGAGAAGCCTGCGGAGACGCGCGTTACATCATGTGACCAGCACGCGCGCGCTTTGCAGAAAGCACAACGATGTGCGTGCATCAAGAAATGTATCTTGAATTATTACTGAACAATACATTCGATTACATTTGCTGAGCACCTTTATTCATTTGTGACAATCAAACATGCTTTTTAAAAATAGCTCATGTTTTCTAAAATCATGATTGTTGTTCAAGGTTTCCCGACCTTTATTGAGCCAATTACATTTGCTGTGCCTTCTGTCATCCAATAGAAGAGCAAAGAGCATTTAGGTCTTCTGCCTGTCACTATATGTAGCTGGCATAGCTATATTTGTTTGTTGTTCATTAATTATTTTCAAACACAATCAGTGAAATTGATTTGATGATCTCTCTTCGCACACACTTCCTGGTTGGGAATAACTATGCCGGGTACTCTCTGCCGTCAAATGACTCCCCTAAATATGGCAAAATACATCACACACATGCACGAACATCACTAATGTTTGCTTTTTTTCCAAGAGAAGATGGGGCCAACTTGCAAATGTCGATCGTTTGCAAGTATTTGGCCTGCACCGATCCCTGAGGAACACCGTGGGAGGCGACAAATAGCCGAGCAGCTTAGAATGTTATGCAAGAGAACCCAAAGGTCACAGCCCCACCTCGAGTCTGACCCCCAGTGCATGGCATAGATCTTCGCGAGGTGGCCTCGAAGGGTGCGTCTTGTGCGCATCTGTATCCGCCCCACTGGATCCAGACCGGCGGTTATCTGGAGTAGATTTCGAAACCACACCGCAACAGGATCGTGTTGTTATTGCCATTATCATCTTCGGCCGTTCTGTTGCGCTCACCTGCGTCAAGGTCGAATCCCCGCATGCTTTCCTGGCGTCCTGCAAACGGGGACAAAGAAGACGGGACACGCTATGAAGGGGAACTGATGAGCGATCGAAGGAAATATTCAACATACTCGAATCTGGTTCCTCAGCTGCTCGGCCTCCTGGCGAAGCTGCTCCAGCTCACTCATTTTGGGATTTGTCGCGGCTGCCGCTTGTTCGCCTGACAAGCGGAAACATAAGAGTACAATCGGCTCGTGCACAATCGGCGGACGCGACGCGGGGGACACCTGCACAATCTTGGCAGATGCAAAACTAGAATTCTCCGGCGCAGCGGAGGAGCAACACAGCGGCAGCCTCGAGTATTGCAATTCTCTTCATTGAAAACAAAAACTCCAAATTCTTAGCGAGAGCGTTGGTCTTGGCGGCGCGGTCATCAGCGACCGGTTAGCACATCCGCCTCACCTCACGGTTCTGAGGTTGTGGGTTCAAATGAATGGTTGTTTCTGTGCGCCCTGCGATTGGCTGGCGACCGGTTCAGGGCGTACCCCGCCTCTCGCCCGAAGTCGGCCGGGATAGGCTCCAGCACGCCCGCGACCCGCGTGGGGACGAGCGCTACGGAAAACAGATGGATGAATACTTGTCTTTGTTTGAGTCCAAACTAAGATGATGACACTTAATTACCATTTTCGCTTGTTTCAAGCTAATTCGAAGTCGAAAATCAAATTACAGTGGACAATGTTTTTCTTCCAATTGCAATGATCAGCATCTTCTTAGGAATTGCATTTTTGCAAGTTGTGCTTTCGGCAACGAGCCACGTCGCACGTAAATCTCGTCGTTTAAATGTAATCAGATGAGCGTTGGCTAGAAGCAAGACAAATATTCTCGTCAGAGTTTGCAGTCTTGCCAAAGTCTATCAAAGATAATAGAAGATCATAACGCTCGTGTTCTGAATATTGCGGTCGTCGTTTGCAGCGGTAGAACTGCACCACATTGTACTGACACCTGTAGTTCAAGGAGGTAAGCCAAATATTAGAAGCGCCTCTGGTTCCGATGCAAACCTACAACCGCAATAATAAGAAATAATGCAACAATAGTTATCTTGAAACCTTGAACGGTTGCAGTCACAGCCAATCATATTTATGTTCGTAACGGCAGAATCTTTCAGATAGATCTTATATTGGATCTCATTGGGTGCAACTAAATGAGAGTCTGTTAAGTATTATAAATAATCCACTTTATGAAGTTAAATCATTCAATCATAGATGATAAATATAAAGCCATGCTTTTTTTTTTTTTTTTTTTTTTAAATAAGTAACTTCTAGTGGGAATAAACCCTGTAATCCTGTTTACGACGGTGCCACCGTGCCTCAACGACGGAATAATAATCTGCGCAGACTAAGCTGCCACGGAGTCGGCGTGCATCATCACGGGCACAAGATGCCGAGGACACTTGTGCGCCAGGCAAGCCGGGATGCACTATTATTAACTTACAAGCTTCATCAATCTCGGCCTGCGAGTGGACTAAATGTCCGAAGTGGGGCGAGCTGCAATACAGTACGAAGTGTGCGTTCGAATTGCATGCGGCAGTTGGAATTGACTTAACAGTAATAATCATTTAAAAAAAAAAAAAAAAGGGTGTCAGCACCTGACACCTTTGCTTGTGTAACCAATGAGGATCTGAGGAGGCTCGAGGTTTCTACAAACATGCAAAATGACAGGTTTCAGCACATCTTTAGCAATCTTTTCTATTGGCATGAAAACATTGATGATCTTTTTGTTGGCGTTTCTTTTTCCACGCCGCCCCACCCCTTTGACTTGCTCACCGCGGTTACGTCTGCAGCTGGAGGAGAGCCCACAGTGTCACGGCAGGCATAGCGAGGCCCAGCTCCTCGCCGCCACAGTCCGACACGGAGCCGGGCGGGCCTCGGCCGAACCCAAATGCGTGACTACGTTTAGAGAGCAGGAGGAGGGAGCTCCTCACTTCATTCAAAATGGACAGCGGGCCCACGGAGGCAGGCAGTCATAGCAACAAGATGTTTTTCAATGCAGATGAGGTAGAGCACCCACACCATCACCACCACCACCATCATCATCATCATCATCATCATCATCATCATCATCACCACCACCACCACCTCCACTCAGCCATCTTACACATTGAAAACTGGCCTATTGACTTGAATGATGGATGTGTGTGGCTACCTGTTAATTCCACCGATGCTCCTCTTTGATTGTCGTGCAAAAAAAAAAAAAAAAAAAAAAAAAAAAAAAAGGCCAACTCCCTTGAATAAATAAATAAATTAAAAAAATCCCGTGCTTTTAACAATGTGTTTTCTCTCTTTTTTAAAAAATGTATATTTAATTTCAAAAAGAATATGTAGCGGAGATGCACACGAAGAGGCGTCAGTGGGCAGGCACACGGAGGAGGAAGAGGAGGAGGAGGAGGTCTTCACACATTTCCGCACACACACACACACACACACACGCACACACAGGAAGGGGGAAAAAAAACAACGAAGAGAGCAAAAAAAAAAAAAAACAACAAAAAATCCACAGCTGCTGCGTCGCGGCTTTTTCCCTCTTTCACGCCGAACAAGTCCACGATAACATGCCGGGTGAAGATAAGCTGCAGCTCGGTCCACGCTCGCGTCGCGCCAAGGAGCGTGAAATAGCACTCGCTCCGTTTTTTCTTCCTTTTTTTTTTTTTACTCGGATTTCGCTCTTCGTGACGTGATCTTCATTTCCTTCCTCTCTCGGTGGTTTCCTCCTCCTCCTCTTCGCCCTCCTCCTCCTCCTCTTCCTCCTCCCTCCCTCATCATCACTCGACTGAAAGGTACAATCGAGGCAAACCTGTAATGATAGTAATAATAATAATAATAATGAAAAAAAACTCTATAATAAGATAACAAAACCTGTGGAAATAATCCTCCAACATGTCATGTGCTTGCGTGATTGTTATTTTTTTTTCTTCCTGTATATAATACACACTCGAGTATACGGACCCCCAAAATTCCTTGTACCTATGTACAATACACCTCCCCAAATTTCTGGTAACCGTACTCAAAAAATGAAGCATTGTCCACATTAATTTGTATTTGATTAGGCTTTGAGAAAAGCACAACAAGTGAGACTCACCGAAGAGGTGAGCGTGGCCTTTGTTTCCCCCCTTTGGAGCCCCACGAGCTGGGTTTAGTCGCTGAGGGAACTGAGCGCTAGCGGCGGTCGTGACGGCGGTAGCAGTCCACTCGGGTACGTACGCGCAGGGGCTCCCCTTGCAGCCCACAGCTCGGATGAGTTGAGTCGTTGGCGTCCAGTCCGCTGGGTGTTATTTTGCCGGCCGCTGTCGTGCTGAAAATCCGGAGAGGCTGACGGCTCCGAGAGCTAGCTGCGGGAGCTAGCTTCCGTAGCGACACGGAGTAGCGATCCAAGAAGGGTTCAGTTTCCTGAGCAAAACATTTAAGGCTACCCAACTGGAGACCGTGTTGCAATGGAAAGTAGGCAAAAATATATCAGATAAATAGCAAACGATATGATATGATAACAGATATCAATATGGCAGCACCCGCAAGACCGCTGAGATTCTTGGTGAGCAGGAAAACAAATATTATATATAAATCTGTAACATTAGACATTAAAGGGAGCACTATATATCTACATACAGTGTGACGAAAACTATAATTTTCCTCGTACCTGTGTTTAATACGCATCTTTGATTTTTAATCAATTTTTTTGTAAAAAAAAAAAAAAAATGTATTATACTTGAAATATTATGGTTGGTGCCGACAATGTAATTGCGCAGTGGGCCGGATGAAAGAACAGAGCGGGCCCTTTTCGCGGGAGCAGGAAAGGGCATGCAAGTGTATCTAATGATGTGGCCGGTGGAGCCCTCCCACCAGTCTCCTATTTAAGATTTAAAACAGCGCCCCCTGGTGTGCGCAGAACATGTCCAACTTTGCACATGACACCGTATGGACTTTTTGTATGTGTAAATCAATATCGACGCCCTTTGCACAATGGTCATTGCACCGGACTATTGCTATTTTAGTCATTCAAACTGCTCTAATTGCCAGAGGACTATGCATCTTTTTGCACAATTGTCAAAAATAAAATAATAATAATAAATTACCGGCATTACCGGATTACTGGCAACCTTTTATTGCTCAGCGACTGTTTTTCTCAATGTCTTCATGCCTCAAAAGTGTTCTCTGCCAGTTGTCGTACTAGAGCGGAGACAAATTCCTCGTGTGTTTTTTGGACATACTTGGCAAACTAAAGATGATTCTGATTCTGATTCTGAATGGTGGGTCGTGACGTGGAGGGGCGTGGCCAATGTGGGGAAGTAGCATGGCCGCCGACTCGTTTGCAGCCTCCCAAACGTTGAAGGCGTGGACCACATTGCCCCGCCCTCCTCTTCGGCAGTCACATGGCCTCTTCTGAGCTCTCGGGTGACATTTGGGCGCAAATAATCGAAGGACGAGCCGTGTCATGCCGCCGCGTTGCCATTGGGTTTGTTCGTCCGCAGCTCCCAGCTCGGCGCCGACCGTCCGGGCAGCAGCAGCCGGCAGCGGGCGGACGTGAGGCGGCCATAAAAGGCCGTTGACAAGCAGGAAGTGGCCCACCACGGTTCGTCGACGAGTGGCCGCGGTAAGTTTGGAGTCCTCGTTTACGGAGAGTCAAGCCCGACACAAATGTACGTTTGTCCGTTGTGGATGTTTCAACGTCACTTGTTTTCCTTTTTCTTTCAAAAAAACAAAAACAAAAACAAAAACACGGCGAGGGCGCCACCGAGTCGCCGCCGCCGCTGTCACTTCCTGACTCCAAAACATAGCACTTGGCAGTGGACCTGTTTTCTCGATGTTCCCGCACCGCTTGCCTCTTAATTAAAAAAACAAAATACAAATAAATCCAAACTTTTGTGCCTTCAGATCCACCGCCATTCTGCGTAAATGTGACACAACGTGACCGTTTGTTTGGACACCGTCCAAACTAAGACGCAGGCCTCTTTAGATGCTTCCAGCCGGTTGGTGCCAACCTTTGGACTGGGCATCATCCTTTAGTTATTTTTTTTAGCATCATCAACAATACGAACCATTTAAAGTGTTGCAGAGCAATATTAATAACTACACGTGACAGCCAACTATCGCATCCTTATGATGGCAAACCTCTCTGGCTGCAATGTACACGAACTGACCGCAACCTTAAGTACACGTCCACACCAGTGGCTCTCAATTCGGGCTCCACAAAATCATTTGCAATAAATTGTCATATTATTAAAAAAGAAAAAGTGCATCCCCACATATAAGATGTGCCAATAAAACAAGCATACCAAACCCATTTGTTCTTCGCTTTGGGGCCAATTAAAAGCTTTTATGTGGCATATCTTATCATGTTATCCCAGTTGCAGCTTGAGCAATCGGAGGACAAGAAATTTACAGGAGGTCAAAAAAAGAAGAGCGAAAGAAATGGCGCTCAGCTTTTTTTTAGTTTGCGTTTGCTGTCAAATGAGACACGCAGCTGCGAGTCAGCTGGCTCCAAATACCGAACTGAGGTGTGAGCAGCTTTCACTCACCCACAAACGTCACAAACATTACACGCAAATGATTCCTGCTGGCGTGTAATAGTTTGAACTTCTCTGCGCTGTGTGCGCTCCATGGAAACAAATCGTTTCTGCTGTCCACAGAGGCTGAAAATAACGAAAACCATGTGTGTCAAATGACCCGTCAAACGTTTGTCACAGTTTAGCATCAGGCGACCGTTGTGACAGGCTGTTTATGAACTTTTGTCAGCAAATTGCTGCGTATGACTTGTGACTGTCTGAAGACGTGCGCATTTCGTTTGATAAAAATCCTATTAAAGGGACATTTGCTGCGTTTTAACATGCTCAGATGACTCTAATAATCAGTAATACTGTAATTCGTGGAGCGTTTCGAATGGAATGCCACTTTGGTGGCGTTGATTCTCATATTTGGGACGCTCTGAACATGTGACCGCAGTAGATGACAAGCCGTGGGTAGTTAACCGTGCGGAAACTAGAGCACTTTTTTTTACTAAAACCTTTTAGAAATGGATCACAGATTGTTCCGAAAAGAGCAAATGGCAGTGTTGGAAAATTACAAGCAGATGGCACGTAGTATTGGTGGTAGTGGCGTGTCACGTTCTCCATAAACTAGATTGAACACCTTGCTTTTAGCTCCCTCCACAAGCCCTTTAGATGCCCTTTCCATCCATATTTGTATACTAAACACTAAGGAAGGACTGAATCCTGTTTCATAACCGGTATTGTATTGGACAGGATACTGCTAAACTAAAGTCAAATTGGTATATCGAGTGCATGGAGATCACCTTCCCAATGTTATTCTCTTTAGACCTCAGACGAGTTAAGACTGACTCTACAGCGCCTCCGCTGGTTGCAGCCCAGTAGTGCACTCTAGTCAGTTGCTTCAAGATGACGACGATTGCGGTGATTAATTACGTTCGCTGATTTGTGTTCCGCAGGGCAAACCGAGGAAGCGGCCATGTCAAACGAACGCAGCCCACTCATCACTTCAGGGGTGTGCGGTCTGACCATGGCGGTGGCGCCGGGCGGCACCGCGGTGGACACGGCCCCTGACTCCGCCTCTGGGTCACCAAGTAAAGAGCCCCGAAAGCTCAACACGTTTTTCGGGGTGATGGTGCCGACCATCCTCTCGATGTTCAGCATCGTTCTCTTTCTGAGAACGGGTGAGCGATGTTTGAAGAAAACCCCTCAGCTGCTATTTGTAAGAACTTGGGTTTGTTTACATGACCTTACGTTGCAGGTTTTGTTGTTGGCCACGCGGGGCTCCTGCAGGGTCTTCTGATGGTGGTTGTAGCCTACTTCATCATAACGCTAACCATCCTGTCTATCTGTGCAATCTCCACCAACGGGGCCATACAGGGAGGCGGCGCTTACTGTATCCTTACTTAGCCCTCAATCAATTCTATTTCCGGGCTAATTCTTCCTTTGTTACAAAAACCCTGACTCCGTTCTTCAGACATGATCAGTCGATCGCTGGGCCCCGAGTTCGGGGGAAGTATCGGTTTGATGTTCTTCTTGGCAAAAGTGTTTGCATGTGGAGAATATGTTCTTGGTCTGGTGGAGGCTATTCTCGATGTCTTTGGCGTGGATGCTGGTAAGTTTATTTTTTATTTTTTATTTATTTTGAGGTGGGGGGGATTATGGATAGAAATTCAAAAATATTATTGTTTAATATCTGAAACACAAACTCATTCACTGCCAGCCATTTCTTTAGTCCTGTCTTTCAAACTCCACAGAATATTGTGTTCTGTGATACTATAGGCTAAGCACAGAAAGTTAGCTTCTAGATTTTTCTGTTCTTTAGTATTCAGCAATGATGAAAAGAAAGCGTTTGTGAAAAGAAACATCAAGCAGAGCAGTGACTTCGATGCAATTTTTGTGACACCTCAGACTGAGAGAGGGCTATTGTTGGCAAAATAATAACGAATGTACACATATGCAACAACAACAAAAAAACATGCCATGAGTAACGGTGACTTGGCGCGTGGCTTTTTTACATTACGTTCGCCATTCATTGTCTTGCTCGCTGATTGTTGAGTCGACATAAAAGCCGGCTCGCGACAGGGTCGTTTGGAAGTAGTTCAAAATGGTCCTGCACCGAGCTTGAAACTCTTGGTGTTTACTCTGCTCTACTTTCATAAAAAGGGCATAAAACTTGTTTGGCCGGAATTAATTGGAGCCTTTGTTGGTGTCTGCCAGCTCTAGCCAATTTTATTACGCTTCCAAAGTGCCGGGACCTGGCAAATCCACAAAATAATCTTGTTGATATGATGTGATGAAATTCCACGTTTTGACAAGTGTTTTTTTATTTCTTTTATATATATATATATATATATTTTTTTTTTTTTTCGCAAAATGCTCAGCTACATCAGGATTGTGTTTTGGTTTCAGAAACGTCCGTGTCCCAGGGCGCGCGCGTCCTGCCTCAAGGTTACTGGTTCACCGTGCTCTACTCTTCGGTGATTCTCCTGCTGTGTCTGGTGGTGTGTCTGGTGGGCGCCCACATCTACTCCCGCATGGCCTTCGGCATCCTGCTGCTCGTCACTGTATCGCTGCTGTCCGTCTTCATCAGCTCTTTGGCCGTTAAACCTCTGGATTTTGTCATCTCTCACGCGGGGGCCGGCAATCAGACCGCGCGTTACAACGCCAGCTACACCGGCTTCAATGTGACCACGCTGAAGAACAACCTGGGCTGTAAGTGTTTGGATGTGCTGCGCTATTTATAAATCTTGACAATGCACTGTATGTGTCATCCTTTCGCCCTGCAGCTGGTTACTCATTGGACTACAGCACCAACTCGGTCATGTCGTTCGCCACCGTGTTCGCCGTTATGTTCACCAGCTGCACGGGAATCATGGCTGGAGCCAACATGTCAGGTTATAACTTGTTTACTGCTACTAGTAGGGATGCGTTAAGGCCATTTTATGTTAGGGTTGAGCTAGCAGACTTTTGCAAGACAAAGCTGTGTGTTTAAATATGCAATGTGTAATCTGTTCCATCTGTATCTTGTGTTTTTCGTGTGTGTTTGTTTATCTAAACGTTTAACTGGGAGGGTCAATAAACAGCTGGAAGCAAGCACACGTTGACTCTTTTTGAAGAATTGCTCGCGATCTGTCAAACTGCACACTACATGCTCAGGGCGGACAAAGTAGTACCGGTACATGACCGACTGGCCAAGTAGCATCGGAGCGTTTTGACGAAACGAGCACAAGTGCAGACGTACAGTTTCGCTGCATCCCTCGCTACTTCTATCATATCGCGCGGTTGAGAGGCTTTACGTACAGTACGTCCGATGAAAGGGTTGTTGGTTAATCATATGGGAAAAAAAATATCCATTCCAATGGTTGTTGTTGTCACCGAAGGGGACCTGGAGACTCCAAGCGTGTCCATCCCCAAAGGTACCGTCGTGGCCGTCATGTACACCTTCATTGTCTACGTCCTCTTCTTCGTCTTGGTCAGTGCCACGTGTGACAGGTGGGAAACTAAAGTCAAGCTCAATTTTTCCGTTCCCCGCGACAATAAAGCACCGCTGGTGTTAATTCTTCTTTTTCCTCTCTAGGACTCTGTTGATTCAGGATTATGGTTTCCTTCAACGAATTAACGTCTGGCCACCGTTTGTGACCATCGGGATATACTGCGGTGCCCTGTTTGCTGCAATGTGCTCCATGATCGGAGCATCCCGCATACTGCACGCTCTTGCCGTGGATCATCTCTTTGGTACTCATTAAGCTCCACAAGAAGAAAGCATCATGTTTTTCCTCAGTCCTTTTTCTCGAAGCAGATTTTTTTTGTTTTTGTTTTTCCTCTCACAGGTTTGCCATTAGCACCTGCTACTATCACCACAAGCTCGGGGAACCCGTGGATGGCCGTACTTTATACGTGGGGACTAGCACAGGTCAGCAGGCCGTCGAAACTGTTGACTTGTTTTTTGGAGCTTCACACCGTGTCATATCTTATTTTTTATGACATTTTTGTTTGCGTTTGTGTTCCAGTGTGTGGTGTTTGCAGGCCAGCTCAATGCTGTTGCCAGCTTGGTGACGGTTTTCTACTTGCTTGCCTACGCAGCTGTTGACCTGGCTTGTTTGGCTCTTGAGTGGGCGTCTGCACCAAATTTCAGGTACGCAGACCTCAGCGCGGACTTCAGGGAAGGTTGTATTGTGTTCGTACAGTATTTCATATAGTCCCAAGCTCGAAATGACAAGACCTCAAAACATGGTCTGCGGTGGCTTTCTGTTCATTTTAAATGTATTATACTCATGCTAATCCCTCAAGGGGAAATTCAACTCACACTCTGTTGTGTACAGTAACAAATATTATATACGGTACAGCGGTGTTCGGACTACCCTCTTAAAAACTCAATGGCTCGGATGTGAGCACAGAAAAGGTTTTATTGTTAGTTTAAAATGGCTTACTTTAGTGAGGATCTCTCGCCGTAGTTTGGCCACAGGTAGAATCCCGGACGGATCTGCTTTGCGCTTGTCGCCGGTGCCGTAAATTCTCACGGAAGGGATCAAGCTGCTGCCGTTCCAGCATCTCTCCAACAACTGCTTACCATTTTGTATTTGTCCGCAGCGGGACTTGAACCATTTTCCTTCCGGTTCCAAAGGCCAAGGCCACAAGGACAGAGTGAGGCTCTGCGGAAAGTCAATTCTGCAACAGTTGTGGACCCGCCATAGGCTGAAAATTGACTCCGGGGATAGTCAAAAGTCCCAGGTGTGGGTTTGGGAGGCCTCTTGGCTGACCTGATTAGGAAAGACACTCCCATAAATGTGGAGCTGAGCTCCAGAATCACCATTTTGCGACAGCTGCTGGCCTGGAATGAAATCGCTTCAAATAGACCCACATGAAAAGCCCAATTTAATGGCATGGTCCACGGTGTGGAAATCCACACCAGGTTTCTTGGCCATATCCTTAGGAAAATGTACTTTTGCGGCAGCCGCTGTTTAGAAAAGGGCTGAACATGTGCCCCCTGGTGTTTGATGCCGTTTTGGGCTCTGACGTGGGTTAAGGAGGTTTCCTGGCATCCAGTTCCTGATTGGAAAAGGGCCTTTGGCGATGCCCCCTGGTGACTGATGGCATGTGACCATGAATAGAATGGACAAAAGTGGGACTTTTGGGCCATATTTAGGTCAGTCAGTAAGTTGGTATGACTTTGGAATGTTTCCAGGCCCTCCGTAAAAGAGGCCATGGCCAGAATCACGGCTTTGCAGCAGCCTCAGAGCTGAAAATAAGTGCAAGAATTGAACCCCCGAAAAAAGTGGGATTTAATGGCACCGTAGGGGTGTAGTTGAGCGTTTGCAAGAATTCCTGTCGTAGGAGTAGTGGCAGCACCCTAAATGGCCAAATAAAATGTTCTCTACAGTATATAGATTGTTTTAGCGGCACTTCAGTTTAAAACAACACGGCCAGTCTTGCTTATGCTGTGTGGCAGTTGTATATTTCACGGGGGATTAAATGTTGATTTATTTTCGCGCAGGCGCTCTCTGTTTATTAAAACTGTTTTACAGGCCGACCTTCCAGTTTTTCTCGTGGCACACGTGTCTGCTGGGCATCCTGAGCTGTTTAGTCATGATGTTCGTCATCAACCCTGTGTACTCATCGGGCAGCGTCGTCCTCCTGTTGCTGCTGCTGCTTTTCCTCCACTACCGCTCCCCCACCAGCAGCTGGGGCTACATCAGCCAGGCCCTCATCTTCCATCAGGTACCCACCCAAAGAGCCATCGGGGACCGACCGACGTACGCGCATCACACATCGCTCTCAAGATCCTCGCTCTCCGTGGTGCTTTTAGGTGCGCAAGTATCTACTGATGCTGGACGTGAGGAAGGACCATGTGAAGTTCTGGAGGCCGCAGGTGTTGTTAATGGTGGCCAACCCGCGCTCTTCCTGTCAGCTCATCCTGTTCGTCAACCAGCTGAAAAAGGGAGGACTGTACGTGTTGGGCCACGTGCAGCTCGGAGATCTGGGTAATTTTCTAGGAAGGGTCTGCGTGGGACGTCTGCAGCTAACAGCATGAACTGATTCTTATCTTTTCCTTGAGCAGCTTTTCCTTGCGTGCGCGCACACACACAAACGAGTGACGCGCACACCGGCAACTTCTCTCTTTTCATCGCTGCTGAAAACATCAACTCAAATTTATTTTCATATACTGTAACAGCAGCCTACAATTCATTCACTTCCTGTTTTGTCGACGGTTACCTCGGCCTATACGCGTTGTGTTTTGCGACATGCTGAAGCTGTACTAGCGCAGCAAAATTCCTCGACTATCTCAACTACACGTTCTACTCTTTTTGTGCATACCCTGTTGGAAAGAAGCAAATGATATCTTCTGATATACAATTGAAAGCAGATGATCTCACAAAACAGGAAGTAATAAATATGAAGGCTGACATGGTCTTCCTATAGCACTCGATCTCATTGGCCCACTGAAAGGAAAGTCCACAGAAGCTTTTATTTGCCGTTGCTCGTTTGTCACGTAACGCAACTTTTGCGATTACGCGTTAAACCGATTTTAGTTTTATTCCATTTAAATAATGGGATTCGCAAAATGTCCGTCCAGCCATCCGTTTTCCGTACCGCTTATCCTCACGCGGGGGCGAGAGGCGGGGGACACCCTGAACTGGTCGCCAGACAATCGCAGGGCGCGACCCGAAATGTGTTTACAAGCAATAGTCCTTTTATATGTGGTTGTTTTCGAGCCGTTTCCATTGACTGCAGAGAGCTTTCACTTCCCGTGCTCATGCCCCCTGGTGGCAGCCCGCTGTAGTTGCGATGAGTTTTCCTCAATCGCTTCATGCATTACTGCACAAACGTTCAGATCTGGATATGTGGCATGAATTATTGGACTGGATGTTTTTCATTGGCATCTGTGGTGATTAATACACATCTCGTGTGTGTGTGTGTGTGTGTTTTTAGATTCTTTGCCATCAGATCCTGTGCAGCATCAGTACAACTTCTGGCTGAGCTTAGTTGACAAGCTCGGGGTGAAGGCCTTTGTAGATCTGACGCTCTCTCCGTCTGTCAGACAAGGAACGCAGCATCTCCTGCGTATTACAGGCCTCGGTAAGCTGCAACGGCCGCATTTCGTGTACCGCTCTATTTCTCAGGGATTAATACACATCGTAGTGGTAAAATGCAGGCATATTTCGGAGGCGCTGCAGAAGCATCCTAGATTTGAGTATTCACTCTATGGCGTTGTTGTGTTTGTCTTCAAGGCGGGATGAA
Organism: Phycodurus eques; assembly: GCF_024500275.1. Taxonomy (NCBI): domain Eukaryota; kingdom Metazoa; phylum Chordata; class Actinopteri; order Syngnathiformes; family Syngnathidae; genus Phycodurus; species Phycodurus eques. Next base: position 19,984,858 of record NC_084541.1, on the reverse strand, counting down.
GCCCAACATGCTGATCTTGGGTTTCTATGACAGCTGCACCCCCGAGGACTTCTTCCTCCAAGATACCGCCTTTTGTGGCACGTCAGCGGGACAAGGCACAGAAGGAGACAATTTTGGCGTCGACCTGCCTTCGTTGCAGGCCCATTTCCCTCCCGTCCGACACGTGGAGAGCCCGCGCTGGCTTTCGCCCGAAGAGTACGTGGGGATCATTTCCGACGCCGTCAAAATGAACAAGAACGTGTGCCTCGGACGATATTTCTTCCACTTGGAGGGAGAGGGGAAGCAGAGCAAAGTGGACGGCTCGGAGCGGACCATCGACGTGTGGCCCCTCAACCTGCTGCAGCCGGGCTGTCGAGATTATCAGGACGTGTGCAGCCTCTTCTTGCTGCAGATGGCATGCGTGCTCAACATGTCCAGCAAGTGGCGCCACGCAAGAATGAGGATCTTCCTCAACGTGGAGACCGAGTCCAGCGACCAGGGGTGGGTGGTAGACGAAGAGACGTTTCGAGAGTTGCTGAAGAAGCTGCGAATCCGAGCGTCTATCAAGATCGTGCCGTGGGACTCGGTGGTGCAACATCACACTCGGACTGGGGCTGAGGAGCAGAGCCACGCCCTTTCTGACCACTTCCTGTCTGCGGTGAACTCCATGTTGATGGAACACAGTTCTCAGGCCGCCGTTCGTTTCCTGTATTTACCGCGGCCCCCCGCTCGTCACAGCCGTTCCCAGACGTACTTGGCCCAGCTGGAAGCGGTGACCAGCGGGTTGGGTCCGACGCTCCTCATCCATGGCGTCACCCCGGTGACGTACACGGATCTTTAAGCTTGGGAGGCTTTCCTGACTGCTTGTGTAAGTTTATATATAAGCACTGGTTACATGTGGATACAGTGGTTCAAAAAAGAAGCAACGCTCAACAGACACTTTATTTAATGAGGTCCAGTACAAGCAATGTATTAAAAAAAAAAAATCATGCTTAGTTTTGATTGACCTTGTCAGGGAGGTTGATTATTTGACATGAACAATATGTTTACTGTTGTGGTTGTAGCGATGGCTTAATTCTGACTTTGTCCATCAAGAGTGATCGTTATCTTTGCGTTTTTCACGCAGCTCTTGCATGAAATGCTGCATGCATGTCCAGCTCGTGGCGTGCCTGCTGTCAGCCAAGTGTAAATACGCGCTTGACTAGTTCACATTCGAGTAGGATACGTTCCTATTTTCTTGCACTTCAACTGATTTGGTGATTAAAAAATGACTAACTTGCAGTGTATCTCCTACCCTTCGGGTTGACGAATGTGTTAAAGAGCCTGAAAACAAAACTCCAATTTTGACCAATACGGGTTCTTTAAATATAGAAACGTCCAAATATAGAGTCATATTTTTAGGGAGGTCATTCACAATTTTGTGTTATTTAAGACTGCGGGTGTTACAATGGTACATTGTCTGTTTTAATGTTTTTTGTTTAGTTTTTTCCAGGACCAAAACATGCAAAGTCATTTTTTGCAGCTTACTTGATGAGTTTCCAATACTTACTCAAGAATTAGAAACAACTCTGGCTGTGCTGACCTCCAGTCGATATTTCGCTTGCGTTGTTTTGCTCGTACAAAAGATCATTTCTAATCCAGCGTTAAAGGGGAGCAGGAGTAACGATGGAACAAATACGGTCAAGAGTGTAATGCTACTCGGTTATTGTTTACCAAGTATCAAATACATTTTCTTGATGTGTTTTCTGTTGTGTTTCACAGTGCATGTGACTTCACTAAAAACAGAAAATTGCCTTTAAAAAAAAAAAAAAAAAAAAAAAAAAACAGAAGCACCTAACATGACTCAGCGTTGCTTGTCTCATCATGCTCTGTTTTTTTGGTTTTTTTTCTGTAACACTGGAAAAGCCATGTGTGTACATTCATGTCTTTACTGTAGCTTAACATAGCTAAGTGCCGTTTGTCACAGGCATCTAAATACCAATTGTATGATCCCGGCAAAAAGAGATCAACTACAAGAGCTGCATCAAAATGTCGGCCTTTGCGTGGTAACGTCACCAAACATTGCAGTCGTCCATTTTCTGTCACGCTTGTCCTCGTGAGCTGCCATTCACGCTCACACGCAAACCTCCGAGCTACGACGAAACTTCCATTCATTAACTTAACGGGTATGTTTTTGGAATGTGACGCCTCTCGACGCTGAGGCAAACGTGCTAAGCGTGCTGCCTGCTAACGCACTCAAAATATCCAAACAGCTCTCAGTATGTATGCTGCAGCGCAACTTACAATAATAAATCATACAAATAATCTTGTCAATCAAGACTGAGCTTCGTCGTCCTTGGTAAGGCAGATTTTCGGATGCCGCTCATGTGGTGGATCTCATTAGTTCGTGCCGGGCTACGAAATGCTGTGGTCCGCGAGTGTACGTGTGTACAGTCATCTTTGTAACTTTGTGAGTGCTTAAATGTAATAAAATATTGTGTCACTATACAGTATCTGTCTTTGTCATTATTATGATGGAGAGAAAGTTTGACACATCTTCCAAACACCGCTATACAAATTCTTACTTATTGCCGCTGGTCATTTAAAAAAAATAAAATACAATAAAACGTACAGTGGACTTTCGCACACGTGGTTTTCGCAGATTTTTTTTTTTATTTTTTTACATTTTTCTTTTTTGGGGGTCATCACACTTCTGCTGAGATATTTCATTTACTTGGGCAACATCGTAGTGCGAACAAAGTGCAACTGTAAAAGAACTTCGATCACCTTGAATGTAAAAAAAAAAAAAAATGCTTTTTATTATTGCAGCCCATTTAAATGGTCTTTATTTATTGTGGGGGGAAAAAAAAAACTAAAAAAGCCTTTGCTAACAAAATGTGCCTTTGTGATGCTCTCTAAAATAGCTTACATTATACGCTCACTGGTCAGTGACTGTTGCAAAACACTTGTACTGTATATGGTTTGATCGATTCCAAGGTGGAGACACGAGTCCAGTGGTTATTCCTCTACGAATCCGTATGAACCCCTTTGCCCGCTCCTCTTCGGACTTTTCGCTGGTGAGCCGTGTGGCGCAGCTTTGCCACCAGGAAGGAGGACATACGCAGACAGTCGGGCACGAGCGCCCCGACAGCGAAGCTCTGCACCGGGACAGCAAACGGATTAAGACGTTGGCCGAGACGCTCGTGTGTTCGCGCTAACGCCGATGCTGACCTGCAGCGCGTGCAGCAGACAGCCGTTGGTGTCGCTGGAGTAGCCCACGGTGTTCAAGGCCTCTCGGGCGAAGGCTGCAGCGCTCTTCACGCAGACGCTGCTTTTCATTTTGTTCATGTTGGTGGACACCAGGAAGGGCGCGACGCACTGTGGAAACACACACACACACACACACACACACACGTAACGATGATCCTTTATATTGTTCGATGTGATCGAAGCTACGTATAGCGAAATATGCTACAGTGTTCCCCTGCACATTCGCAACTCACAGATTCACCCATTGGCAAGTGTCTTGTGGCATATTGGTGCCAAAGAACTATGTGGAAGTGAGTTGAGGAGCTTCATTTGGGCAAAAGTAGTTCTTTAAGGCCATGTAGGGCATCTTGGTGTCAAGTGACTCTGTTGAAGTAAGTTGAGGAGCTTCATTTCAACAAAAATAGTTATTTGCTGCCATCTTGTGGAATATTGGTGCCAAAGAACTAAGTTGAAGTGTGTTGAGGAGCATCATTCAGACAACCCTAGTGCTTTGCCTCCATCTTTTGGCATCTTGGTGTCAAGGAACTATGTTGAAGTGAGTCGAAGAGCTTCATTGGGACAAAAGTAGTTCTTTAGGGCCACTTATGGCATCTTGGTGTTAAGTGACTGTTGAAGTAAGTTGAGGAGCTTCATTTAGGACAAAGTACGTCTTTACGTACGAAATTTCTTTTCTTTTTTTAAAAATAGAACTGAGCGTCGCTTGGTTTACCTGGACAGTAATGCCGTTTGACTTGTACTCAGCATGCAGACACTGGGAGAAATACATCACGAACGCCTGCCAAAGCAAACACAGATCCCAGATGAGCTTGAAACGGCCGAACGAACACGCGAAGATGGAAGCTGACGACGCTTGAAGTGCAATGGGCATCACCTTGGTGGCAGAGTAAAGGGCCAACAGAGGCTGCGGATGGATTCCCGCTTGCGAGGAAATATTGATGATCAACCCGGTCCTTCTGCGCTGGCCGTGAGAGGCAAGCATGACATGATTAGTCGTCTGTAATATTAGTCATATTCTGTTCAACGTGCGACACCATTATTAGCGTACCTTTCAAGCATGCCGGGCAGAACTAATCTTGTCGTCTGGGAGGAGAGAGAGAGAGAGAGAGAGAAACAAAACAAGAAACTCGCTGTAAATTGCTGATAAGCCCAACATGACTCGTTTTATCATCGCATGATCTTACCTGAGCAACAGACAGCGTGTTACAGTTGAGAACTTCTGTGATTTTCTGATAACAACACACACACAAGAGAAAGTGGTGAGGGATGGGTATCCTTGGGTAATACAAAATACTAAAACATACCTGTTCAGCATTTGGAATTTCGAGGAATGAGGCAAAATCGTCCGAGTAGGACATTGCCACATTGTTCACTGTTGGAGCAGACATGAACAAGCATAAGATTGACAATTTCTCACTCTCGTTGGTTTGCTATAGCGTAGCACTGTAAGTGACAACGTCATTAAGATCCTCGAGTAGCATATTAAGTTGATATCCTATTTGCAAAGATGTCGATGGGAAAAGTCACGACTGAGTCGCTGTATATTTTCTCATGTTAGCATCGCGTGCACTCAACGCAGACGAAAGACAGAACGAGGAGTCTTGTGTTGCTAGGCAACAAGCGTTCGCCTCACAAAACCCTTCTTGCACTTGTCAAGCACACACAATTCGCTTTACTGACTGTGAATTCCTGCCGATGCTAAGTGAAGCTAACTGGCCGCTGCTTTATGCGAGCTGACTGCGACGCCTCGTACGCGCTCAGAGGTTGTGAAGTGACAATTGCCAATATCGCCGGCCCCCTTACCCAGAATCCCAATCTCCAGGCCGTGGAGTTGCTCGGCTATGAAAGGGTAAAGGTCGTGGCCGCGTGTGAAGTCCACCCGGACGGTGCGAGTCTTCCGACCGTACTGCCCCTCTGACGGACACAAAACCACATGGTTTTACATTTGTTCTCAAAATAGAAGAGATGTTGTCGTCCCCCCCCCCGCATTTTGCTGACCGATCTCTTTGGCCAGATGTCGAAGCTTCTCGTCGCATCTGCTCAGCAAAACAATGTCCATGCCTCTTTTTGCCAGCTGAAGGCAGGAAAACACGCACACGCACATACACGCAATTCAAACAAATACGAATCGTTGTTTGTTTTTGTTGTTTTCTTTTTGCAGGGTTTTCAAAGCCTCACCTCCGTGGCATACGCTTTCCCGATGCCAGACGTGGCTCCTGTGACAACTGCAGGGGCGATCAGAGAAATGTTTTAGGACTTTTTCAAAGCCAGCAAAATATTTCCGTGCCGATTTTGGTGGAAGGAACTGCGCGGCGTTGGGAAATCTCAAAGCTGCAGCTGAAATTTAGGAGGGGGCAGACTCCAGCAAGAGGCCAGGGCACAATGGACGCTCATCTACCGACCAAAGTCGCGATCAATTCTACAAACGCAAATTCCATCACACAAAAAAAGAAAAGGCCAAGAGAAATGGGAAGCTATCACACGCGTGTGTATTGCAGCACAGTTCACTTTCATTTCTGTCATCATCAGAACGATGTTAATGCCAATATAGTTTTGCTTGGTGGGATTCGATCTGAAATAATGACTTATTTGCAATAATAGAATACAAAATATGTTGTTTGCCACGCGCGTCGCAAGGAGGGAGGAAGGCAGCCGCACCGACAGACAAAGAAAGTCGCAACTTGACCTGCCCACTGGCCGTAAGTCCTTAAATCCACTCGCCAAAACTCCGATAAAACGAACTCTCTGAATCCGCAGCAACATTTCCACGCCGCTTTCATCGAGTAGAAAACTAACGTCAAGCCACCAATGATGACCAGCGCGTCGGTCCAAGACATTTTTTTTTTTTTTGCGCAGTCAACAGCAAAAACGCAAAGCTCCCGCAAAGTATTTATGCGCCGCGATACCTGCACGTGCTCCTCCCTTGTTGCCGCACCTCTTGCGTGTCATCCATCGCCTTGCGTGGGCTTCTTCTGACTGAAGGCACCGCCGAAGATAACGCACGAGGGGCGGACGCAAACAACAACGAGGAAAATGGACGCATTGATTGCCATCAAAGTGCAAAATGCTGCATTTTCACACCTTGATCTCGCAAACAATGTGGAGCATCAAAAGCCCTCCCCCCCCCCCGTTTCCCGTGACGTCACGCCGCATTTTGCCATCGCAATCTGTTGTGGGAAAGAGATAAGCGCGCTGACAGCATCCAACTGAAAGCCGCCGACGTTCGCTGGCAATCTAATCGCGGCAGATTGGAGAAGACGTTCTGTCGACTCCCCGAAAACAATTCGTCCATTTTCGATTCCATGTTCTCCTGCTCCAGCCGTTTTGTGGCGATGTTCCCGAGGAATGACGTCGGAGTGCACAAAGACAACTTGTGTGCGTCCCTGTGTTCCAAAGCAAATTTCTCCCCCCCCAGCAGCGCCATGTTGGGAATGTGTTTGATGCAAATGTGCCGCGCTTCCAATCTGCCGAGTTGACATGAGCAGAGCGCGTCCTCCCCCATTCCTGCCTAGCAACCGACGTGCGCTGATTAAACGTTACGACGATAATGTTTGTGATAGGCCCCCCGAAAAGTCTTCCAGGAGATGAGAGAAGAAAAAAAAAAAAAAGCCTACACTCGTTTTTCATGAGTCACCAGCAAAGGAAGATTTATTTTTTTTAAACCTGGAATAAAAAACTAACGTCAATGACGTGAACAAATCCAAAAGGAGAAGCATGAACCTCAACACCTTCAAAAGTTATTATATAGTATTACTTTGAAAAGCACATTGCCGCAATATCATTCTTTGATTTGTTTGTGATATTTATGTATCCATCTTCCAGAAAAGCCCTAAAATAACCAAACGAAAGTCGCTTTGGGGGATTTTTCTGTGTCCGTTTGTCGAAGTGCTTGAAAAAGCCGTCGGCTGACTGACTTTCCTCAGAAATCACCCGAAGACCAACCTTTAAGCGAGATCAGAGGTCATTTTGGTCATTTTTCACACGTGTCGATGATTGATTGTCAGCCATCCAGGTCAAGGTCATCCACAAAGGTTGAACCCAGGAAACTGAACTTGAAGATGTTTCACCTTTCGTCCAAAGAGCTTGTTCAGTTGAAGAAGAACCAAAGACGCCTTTTGGATCGACGGCTTCACCGATTCGCTTGACATTTCAGACACATTCAATGTGCGTTGCGCCGTTCCTGCTCGTGTGTGCGCCTCGGCCACCTGGGGGCAGTATAATACAGACAAACGGATATACATGGAGCCAGTTAAAACTACCCAATAAGCCGCAGTAATATATTTGTCATTCTTTGCAGAGGATAAAGAATACAGCATATGCCTTTGAGTGTTGCATGTCTACATGTGTTGCTCCACTGGTTGTGTTCAAATATCAGTTGCTTAAAGGGTTTAACGCCGTGACGCAGATGCTATTCCTTAGCCTGTTCGTTTGTGTTTTGCATTGCTTGTTAGCATGAAGCTAAACGGGCTGTCGTAAATCAAAGCTAAGTGTTTGTTTTTATCAAAAAAAATGGAATAATATGCGCTCGCATCGCAAAGTTCTGCTTGCAAGGACACGAAGAAAAAAATTGAAATCAAAAATCCGCGGAAGGGCGGCTCGTATCTCGAAAATGTTGCATGTCAGGTCACTCGTTCCTCGAGGCGCCAGTGTATAATGGCAACAAGCCCAGAATGATAGGTTATTATCGTGTATTATACAAGTCCAGGGTGTGCGCCGCCTCTTGCCCAAAGAAATCTGGGATCGGCTCCAGCAAAGCAGCGACTAGCGCGAGAGAAAATGGATGGGAGGAGGAACTTTCTGATCCATGAGATCTCTGGTCTCGCCGCCTTTTATTTGCCGGGAGGCTGCAAAACCAAAAGGCCTGAAGTCGACTTCTATCCGTCCGCCACTAGAGGGAGCCACAGCTAGCCCTGAATTTTGGACAGCACAGACAATGATGGGGAAGATGGGACGTAGGCTACAGCATTTAAAGCTGTTACGGTTGGACTTGTCCCAGTCCAAATCGGGAATGTCGACACACAGCACAATACACAGTTTTACTTGACCAATATTATGTGACAATACTGACCTGTGTCTCCTAAAAATGCAATCACGACATCGGCATAACTGCGTGTTAGTATGATCTGCACAGATCATTGCTGCCTGGATATCTTTTGGTGAGTGTTCAATTCGCTCGTTCCTTGCTTTCAGACTATTGAGTTTGAGTGGATTAAAAAAAACGAAGGCGCCCTTTAAGCAAGAATTTATAACGTCAACGATAAAACTACATAAAAGCAAAGGCATACCTTCAAAAACATTGATCGAAATATGTAAAGAAACAAAGCATCACATAAGTAGCCACAGAGAGAAAAACTATTAAAAAACAAAAAAACAAAGCATGACCAAAACAAGAAAGGAACATACATCATGTGCACTTGCCTACATAGACAGTCAGCAAAAAAAAAAAAAAAACCCAAAAGAAAGAGAGACACCCAGCCACACGCGTTTTGGGAAGTCGGGATCCTGGAAAGACAAGCGCCACAATGTTCATTGGCTTGCGCAATTAAGTGAGGTCGCCGAGGAGGCAAATGTCTAAGCCGCTCTTTGGCTACAACGTTTGATTCGTTCCCGGCGGCGAGACGCCTCCGCGTTCCGATCAAACCGACGGCAGAGTCAATCGTGCAGCATGCGAGCAAGAAACACCGGGAATACGATTTATCGCAGGGCGGCAGTCGATCAGAGGTTACGTTAAGTTCACAAGCGCCCGAGGCCGCCGCCGCCGCCGCCGCCCTTCTTTGCCGACTCGACTTGGCGAGGCCCTCCGTCAGTGCTCGCTAAGAGGCTTGCTGCGGCCAGCGAGATGAGTTTAGCACGGCCTCCCCTGACTCCTCCGATTACCGCAGCGAGCCAGCGATCGGCGCGCGCGAGTCACAACAAACGAGCGTCGATTCAAGCCTCCGCCGCAGCGCAATGGCGCCATGTTGAATGTGCTCACGCGCTGACTTTGCCTCTGTTTTAGCCCGCTTTTAAAACGAGGAGTTTCCTCCACCGTTACACTTGTGGAGAGAGAAAAACGAGCCTCGGCAGACGAAGAGTGGCTGACCTCAGGTTATTTTCAGCCATCGCCTCCAGCTCATGCGGCACTTGAGCTGGAGGCGGCACCGCCGTGCGGGAGCTGCGGAGCTTCGGCTTTGCCGCTGTCTTTCCGATGGATGGATTTCTGGTCAGGTGGCAGAGTGGTTAGCACATCGGCCCGACTCTTCTCAGGCGGTCGATTCCAATCCGGGCTGCGGAGTTCTTCTCCCCATGCTTGTGTCGTCTGGTCTCACGTTTCCATCCTGTGTGATGTACATGTTTGAATTACTTTGAACATTCAAAGTTGTTTTTTTTTAACCAAATGAGAATAAGCACAATGGAAGATACGCGGATGGATTTCTAGTCATCTCGTAAAGATGCGCATTCATTATTATTTCACCCCCCCCCCTTCAAACTTGTGGCTAGCGTCATATAAGCCCACAAATGCAAAATGATTTCACTCATGCGCATAAACCCTTTTCTAAGTGCAGCACATATGTATTATTATATTAAATGGTATTGAATTGCATTGGTGAGTATCATATTATCGATAGGTGATCTGAAGCCCAACTCGGCCGATTTAAAGCATCTCCATGTCACGGGGAGGGGGGGGGGGGGGGGGATCTCAAGAATATTAACATAAAACATTGGGGGATATCTAAACGAACAGCACGGTGATGATGACGACGACGACGGCCATCGCACTGAGTGTGGGAATCCCGCCCGCCTCCGTCCCAACTTTCACTTGATCTCCTCGAGACCTCCCCCACGCTCGCTCTTCCCACACTCGGTTGGATTAAAAGCTAAAGAAGGCTGAGAAGTCACAGCTCGGATGTCCTCCCCGGTCCGTCCCGTTTTCCTCTTGCCTCTTTTCTCTTTCCTGCATACTTTTTGAAAACTTGCTCTTGTTCTCATGCATCATCTGAGGTTTGGGGAGGGTCCCACTCCCAGGCTGGGAGAGCAACAAGTAACAGGAGGTTTCACAAATGGAGCTATGGAGATGTGACTGTATTTTTTCAAGAGGAACTTCTAATTGGTTGGTTTTTTCCCCCCTCGAATCACTTATGACATTCGTCACGATAGCTGGAAAGGAGCTGGCGTTTGGACGGCACGCGACATTGCCGTGGATCCTCGAGATGAAGAAGCAATCCAGGTAAGATGTTTTCTAGTAAACAATGTCGTGATCGCAAAGACTTGGATGCATTTTTCAAGACTTATCACCTTAAGAACCTGCTCCCAAAAAATGTTATCAGTGCTTCGGTGAACCTGTTCTAATCGGATACTTGTACATCATCGCACACATATCTTTGCCATATCAAAAATTGTGCGTACTTACGAATTGGAAGGAAATCGGACCAAAACGTTACGTGCAAATGCTGCTGCACTGTTCACAAGGCAAGCATACACGCAGATTTAAGACACGTTTGCAGTCGACCTCGGTGAGAGCCGACGGAGCTTTAAAGCACAGCGTTTCACCGCAACCGTACATGTGATCACACCGGGTGATGAGATCAGCCATCATTGAATAAACATTTCCGGACAGCCAATGCAAATGAATAGCCCGCTTTCAGGAAGGCGGCTACTTTTTCAACGGGTTAGTCCGAGTGATTCTTCGGATGGCAAAAGCGATGCAAGACCCAATGGACATGAAGGCCAGATTTACCTGCTCCAACCTTGCGGCGCTAATAGGCTTGCTAAGCACACGGGAGCAATTCTGCATCAGGGACATCACGGTAGGGACGGTGCTCTCTGGAAGACGGCTGGATTTGCCCTTGAAATTGTACTCTGTTCGAAGCGCGTGCGCGTATGAGTGCCACCGATGTAGGCCAAGCCCTCGATATCGGGGTGGGACGCACGCCCTTTGCTGCGTCGCCCTCTGAAGTGACCCTCGAGGCTGAATCTGATTCTGCAGATTCACTGCAGTCAAAAGAACTGTTTTCGCCATCACTGACGCTCTGGAAAGAACACGATGGTGACCAAACACGTTCCTAACCTAACTCGCGGTACAGAAAAAAATAAAAACGACAGCGCAAAACGTAACCAGTCGGTAAAACACACACAACTTACACGCACTGTAATTCCTAACACTATTTACAAAAGGCCACGAGGCATGCTGGGAAGTGCAGCGTCCGCTTCCCTGTCTCTACGGCATCGGGCATCAACTTGAAAAGCGTCGATTTACCGCTCAGGTCATGTCAATCATTCAGCAATCTAATATGTGGCATCAAAGAAAGCAAGCATGTCGGAAAACAAAGTCAAAATTATTGCAGTGAGGTTTCGTTCAGTGTTCTGTCTTTGTTTGTGTGACAACAAATGTTTGTTGTCGACAAATTTCGAATTTTGACCAATTTTGATTGAAGTGGGTTGTGAATCACAAATCATTTTCACTTTTCTGCAAGATTTCGGAGAATGCCATTAGGCAGCTGTACAGATCGATTATTGTATTTACTCACGAAAAGTTGAGGGCATTCAGCTGTCGAGTGAAATTTCAGGAGGAAGCTAAAATACAACTGTAACCTTTACAGGGGAACTTCATTTGACCTCTAAACTCTTGAATGCACACAACTGTTCAAAGTTTCAGTACTTGCTTTTCACGAAAGAGCAACATTTTGAACATTTGTCGGACACATGAGTTCAGGTTCATCCCGGAATTTCTCTCTCATGGCATCGACCGCAACTGGACTGTTCTGGCTGTCTTAGAAGACGTTTCCTCTCTCATCTGAGCAGGCTTCACCAGGTCACGCGCAAGGCTGGGTATGACAGCACTGCTAGCCTGGGTGTTTCTGCAAAAACCCAAATGACAGTTTTTGTCCTCCAAGCTAGGGGCACGCTCTGAATTTAGGGATGCAAAGCGACTGCCAGTGGGATGGGAGGCAAAACGTCTTTTAAGACAACCAGAAGAGTCCAGTTCCGATCCATTTAATGGCCTGAATGAACGAGCATATTCACAGGCGACTTGAAATTTCGCTCAAAAGTAGAAACTACCAAACCTTTTTGTAAGTACTGTAATGCAATGTTGTGATTCATGTTGTGCCAGAGCATTGAACTGTTTTATGTTTTTCATACTACATGCACATTTGGAATCGTTTCCACATACTACTACACATATTATTACTGTTCCACTGTTACCCGGAGGCAGTGATGGCTGGGGGTTTTGTCGACATCTGTCCACCTTAGGACTTGAGGACCGCTGAGTGCCAAGGGAGAGCCTCCCATCCAGCCCCCGTCACAGCGCCAAGCCACGCTCACCATCTCCCTGCGAGGTCGGAATAAAAAGCAGCGCGGGGGAATGGCAAGTCACAGACACCCTCGCTTCCTGCATAAGCTGTCCTACCACCCTCGATGGCGGCGCAACACATTCAAACCCAGGAGAAAAAGACACATGTGGGCAAACGGTGACGTAGCTCACGGTCTCTTTAAATCCCGGTCCCGCTCATCATCATCATCATCAGCATTGTTAAAACCAAAGTTGCCATTGTCCCCGGTACAGCGTTATAAGAGCTGTTGGGCAAGCTGGCTTTTAATGCCCTTACTCCTGATCTCATCCCTACCTTGTCAGGCCTGGGCAACCACTTTCAAGGTGGCCCTGGTCGGACCCTGGACTTGCGACCACTTTTACTCCAAAGCCCTGCCGGACACGGCGGCCCGCCTCGCCACCGCGCGCATCAACAAGGACCCCCACCTTAACAAAGGCTACTGGTACGACTACACGCTGATCAACGAGGACTGCAAGTCATCCCGTGCCATGGCTCGCTTCGCTGAGCTCGAAGGATACGGCGCGGCCTTCCTGGGGCCGGCCAACCCGGGATACTGCTCTTTGGCTGCTTTGTACGCTAAAGAGTGGGACGCTGGAATTCTCTCCTGGAGTTGCCTGAAACCGAACATGGGAGAAGGAGGGATGTATCCCACTTTCCTACGCCCACAGCCGTTGTCCTCGCGTGTCCTTTTCACGGTGCTACGCTACTTTCGGTGGGCCCACGTGGCGATCATCTCGGAGGAGAGGGACATCTGGGAGGCCACTGGAAATGAGCTGGCTTCATCTCTGAGGGCTTTGGGCCTGCCCGTCAACCCCGTAGTGACCATGGAGGCGGGCGAGGACGGGCCGAGGAAGGCCTTGACAAGAGTACGGGAATCTGATCGGGTTCGAGGTGAGCTGCGCCGCTTTACGCGAAAACCCTCGTCCCTGATAACCTGCTAATGAGCCCATTTTCTCTTCACAGTGATCATTATGTGCATGCCTTCTGTCCTGGTTGGTGGCCAAGCTCAGTACGAGCTTTTGCTGTCTGCTTTAGCCATGCGAATGATTGACCGCGGCTACGTCTTCATCCCCTACGACACACTGCTTTACTCTCTTCCGTACAACGACGCGTTCTACTACACCCTGGGCAATGACACCAGGCTGAGGAAAGCCTACGATGGGGTGCTCACCATCACCATGGACTCTGGAGACCGCAATTTTTATCAGGCCTTTAAAGAGGCTCAGGGCAGCTACGAAATCCGCAGCAGCACCGCAGCAGAGAACGTGAGAACATCTGCTCATAACATGCATGACTTTCAGGAAGCACATTTTCTGCTCACATCAGCACGTAATCGCCATCTGTCTCCCTTTCTAGGTTTCTCCGTTCTTCGGCTCCATCTACAACATGATGTATTACACAGCGATGGCCGCCGAGCAGGCCCGTGCGAATAGCGGCCGTTGGGTGACCGGTGAGCTCCTCGGCTCCAGCGAGGGCGGCTTCGAATTCGAGGGCTTCAACCAACGCTTGAGGGCGGGTAGGAACGGTGAAGGCATGCAGGCTCGCTACGTCGTGCTGGACTACAGCGGCATGGGCGGCTCTCTCTACTCCACTCACGCTCTGGAGGCCGCGCACACAGACGGCAGGATCGGAGGGTTGAAATATCTCGGTCGCTCAATCCATTTTGCAGGCAGTACCCCTTACGCGGATTCCAGCTGTTGGTTTAGTCCTTATTTTGCCTGCAGCGGAGGTGAGCGATGGAGCAGGGTCATCACAAGAGGCTTGCATTCCAACGTAGTGAACCTCTCGTCTTCCCATAGGAATGGATTCTACGACAATCGTCTTTTTCCTTCTCTTCGCCGTGGTGGTTGCTGGTACCGTAAACGTCTTCATTCATTTCAAGTACGTGCAGTGGGGAATTCTCATTCAAGCCAAAGCTTGTGTGGTGATATATACAGTCATGGAAAATATTCTTCAACTACCCTTGTTTTCTTCACTTTCTTGTTCATTTGAATGCCTGGCACCATTAAATGTATATTAACTGAAGAAAACATGGAATGCCTAAAAATGGTGTTTTTAGCAGTGCAGTGCCATAGCTATTGATGTAAGAACTTATGTGATTTTGGTTATTATCAAGAAAGATATCAGCTCTTAAATTCAAGTCCTACGAGCTATTTTTTGTCGTTATAATTATATTCGCCCAAACAAATGTACCTATAATTTTGACCAGGCATGAAAATGAAGAAAGAAACTGAAGAAAGAAGTGTGGTCTAATATTTGTTTTCCATGACCGTATGTCTATATTTTCTGACCTGTCCATGTTTTTCACCCAGGAGGAGCGGCAGAGTGGGCTTCACCTTTGGAGACGGTGGCGCCAGTCCCGCCAAAGTACTCCTGACTCTGGATGACTTGGTTTTCATTAACACACAAATCAGCAAAAGGGTCAGTTCTCACATTGTTTGGATGCCTTTTGGCTTTTGCTCTTACACCAAGAGCATTTGCAATTAAACACATGCCCATTTTGTGCCCCAAAAATGTAGCATTACAAAATTGCACAGTTTCTGCTTTTTACCACTACTGATAAAGACACCAAACTCCTAGAGCAGGCGTTCACACAAAGCCAGGCAAAGTCAATCCGGAGGCCTGAGCTGGAGCTCAGTATAAATAAAAGCTTAATTCAGTGGACTGTCCAGAGAGTGATGACGCTTCACCTGCATCGACTTCAGGTCGATGAGCATTATAATCTTATGCCTAAAGCAATGAGCAACCTGAAACTTGCCATGGATAGCGTAAAATGTACTATCGGCCAGTGTGGCGGCCATTTTGCGACGCTGCGCCAATGTAGACTGGCAAGGAACTGATACGCTTACAAAAAAACGGCAAAGCCTAAACTGTCAAATTCTGAAGACCTCACGTCTGTCTGAGGGATACGTGAAATGAAATAGAGAAAAGGAAGTGTCTAGTGACTTTTGGGACACCCTCTATTTCACTTTACTTTCACTCCAAAATCTTTCCAGCATTTTTCTCCTCGGTGTATACAATTTGTTGAGAAAACGTTCTTTTTGGCGTGTTGTCGAGAGCAGAAGCTGAACGATGAAAGCATCATGAAAAGTCAGCTGGATATGAAGACACCTCACCACTCCGTGTCCGGTCGCAGCTATTTAGCTTCGACACCGGACAGCTCCAGTGTCGCTGTATTTGAGGTGAGGTGGATATGAAACCCTTCTGTCAGTGGAGATGTTGTTGTTGTTGTTTTGTTGACAAAAGACTGTTTTGCTTGCTATACATCTCAGGGCGATTGGGTTTGGCTGAAGAAAGGCCCACCAGGAGCTGTGTCAAGCATCAATAGCAGCACAGAGTCAGTCTTCATCAAGGTCCGTTTTTTAGGGAATGAGAAGGACGTTCTGTCCGGGAATGCTTTGCGCTCTCTTTCAATTGTCTCGCTAATTCTCACAGGTCAGAGATATGAGGCACGAGAATCTCAATCTGTTCCTGGGACTGTTCTACGACTCGGGCATTTTCGGAGTGGTGACGGAACACTGCTCCAGAGGCAGCTTGGAGGACCTGCTCACCAACGAGGACGTACGTCTGGACTGGATGTTCAAGTCTTCCCTGCTGATGGATCTTATCAGGGTACTGTGGAACGCGAGCTGCCCACTCGTGCTTGATGTGCACTTTTTCAATGGTGTCGCGTAACTCGTGCCTCGACAGGGGATGAAGTACTTGCACAATCGAGGAATCGTTCACGGGCGCCTCAAATCCCGAAACTGTGTGGTGGACGGGCGCTTCGTGCTGAAGGTGACTGATTATGGCTTCAATGAACTTCTCAGCGCGCAGAGCATCAGCATGGAGGAAGAAAAGCCCGAGGGTGAGCTCAGGTCAAGTCCCGTGTTTGTTTTTCTCGATTTCATCATAACCCTATTGGTTTGTCTGAATTCAATGAAAAGCTCTGCTCTGGACCGCTCCTGAGCTGCTGCGCAGCGCTTCTCTGAGGAGAAAGGGGACCTTTCCAGGGGACGTCTACAGCTTTTCCATCATCGCGCAGGAAGTTATTTCCCGCTCGGCGCCGTTTTGTATGCTGGACATGCCACCCAAGGGTGAGAGATATGGCAGTGATGTCACTCGAGAGAGAATGTGCTCTTTTTCTTTATTGGCAATATGTCAATGTCATTTGAATTATGGCTGGACTATACTTGTACTGCTCCTTTCGGGATAATTTTGTGTTATGTATTTTATATTTTATACAGAGTAGGGATTCAATTGAGAAATAAAGGTACTGTATGCATAAAGTCATTTCATGATCCCTGAAGTTCTGTGTTTGGAGTCCCCAGTATGCATTTGTCTGACTTCCCGTTGGCATATGTCAACTTTTCCTTTGGGCTTGAGAGAGCAAATAAGTCTGCGCCACAAATTCTGGCAAAAATAACAAGTGACCAGACAATCATGTGACATGATCAGAAAAAAAAAGAATCCCAACAATTCGGATCAATTTTCCTGCATCAATTAAATTGTATGAGGGTCACGGCATATTTTTTATGTTGTCATCAGTGTCGTGCGCAACAGTTAGAGGAGGAAATGTGGCTGGAAATACGAAGCAATGCATTGTGTATCACTAGAACACAGCAATAGTCCGAGTACATTGATAAAAGCAAAGACATTCAATCTGCATGTGCGTCTCTCCGTGTTATTGTTTATGTCGGCGTTGTCTGTGTGTTTTGGCAGAGATTATCAACAAGGTCAAAGAGCCGCCTCCTTTGTGTCGGCCCTCCGTGTCCGTGGACGAGGCTCCCCTGGACGTCATCCAGGTCATGAAGCAGGCCTGGAGCGAAGAACCCGACAAGAGGCCCACATTTCATGATATTTTCAAACAGGTGAAAACGCGCTCAACAATCGTCTGCTGGGCACCCGGGACCTCACCCCGTCTCCCTTTTATCTGAACAGTTTAAAAACATCACCAAAGGAAAGAAGACCAACATTATCGACTCAATGTTGCGCATGTTGGAGCAGTACTCCTCCAACCTGGAGGATCTGATCCGGGAGAGGACAGAGGAGTTGGAGGTGGAGAGACAGAAGACTGACCAACTGTTGGCTCAGATGTTGCCCAAGTAAGTGACACACAAACTACTTTGAATCACCTTTTATTGCTAGTCTTGGAAAATTGAGGAAGGTGGCTCGGGGTCTTGCGGAAGTGAAATCCACGGAGTCCCTTTGCGTCGATTGACGTGACCGAGTTGCTCGTGCGTGCCTCCCCCAGGTCTGTGGCCCAGGCGCTGAAGACAGGCAAGCCGGTCAAACCCGAGCACTTCAAAGAGGTCACGCTCTACTTTAGCGACATCGTCGGCTTCACCACCATCTCGGCTCTCAGCGAGCCCATCGAGGTGGTCGACCTGCTGAACGACCTCTACACGCTGTTTGACGCCATCATCGGGGTACATGACGTGTACAAGGTGAGCGCCGCCTCGTCTTCCCTGGAGACACGTGCGTGGTCTTTATCGCCTTTGATTTTGGGGGTCTTCAGGTGGAAACGATCGGAGACGCGTACATGGTGGCCTCCGGAGTCCCCAACAGGAACGGCAACCGTCATGCGGCCGAGATGGCCAACATGTCTCTCGACATCCTCCACTGCATCGGCACCTTCAAGATGAGACACATGCCCGAATTAAAAGTTAGGATCCGGATCGGCTTGCACTCCGGTGAGCAATCGCTTTGCAAGGTTGGAAACTGAGCGGGAACGCAGAACAATGGAGCTAAATTGCAACGAGCTGAGGGGACACGGCAAAGTTAACACGGCGGCACGCGCTATTCAGCCAGTCGCTGACACTCGAGCGCATGTTGTACGAGCGGACATATTTGGGGGGGGCGAGGGCGGCCACTGTTGTTCATGATTTTCCAGCCTTATTTAAGTTATTTTAAGTCGTTCAAATTTGGCAGGCTTTTCAAGAACACTCTTCGCTGTGCTGTGTCAAATTTACAAGACATGTTTTGATCATTTTACAGGCACTTTTTGAAGTACTATTCGCACCTAAGACAAAGTATATATCAAAAAAAGACGAATCCCACTTATTTTTTTCTCATTTATTCCTATGAAAAGTGTCCAAATGTGAAGATTTCCCTAGCTTTCCCATAGAAAGTTTTCAGAAACTCAGACACCTTACGTCCTTCCAACTTATTACAACAATGCTTCAAAACATCAATTGTAGCTACATATGGAAAATTCACCTGTAATGTGACACGTGGATAGAAAACGAAAAAAATAAAAAAAAAGTGTAAAGTTTGTTGCAGATAGTACACATGAGGCAACACAAGCTGCTAAGGAAAGGAGATATTTTTACCTCCTTGATCCTCGTCTGGAACTTATTCCTGGAATAGTGAAGCGCTATCCACTTAGGGTGCTGTCATCCAATTAAGAGCCACCATCCACCACAAGTCAGTGCTGTTCATCCAATGATAGTCTTTTCCAATAAATGCATTTTTTTTCCCGTTTTTTTTTCATTTTGATGATCTTATATGAAATGGAAAAGTAACTGTAAAGACACCAAAGGGCCTTTTTTTTTTTGCCCATGACGATTGCGTGCACGTGCGCTTTCAGGCCCGGTCGTCGCAGGAGTCGTGGGCCTCACGATGCCTCGGTACTGCCTCTTTGGAGACACGGTCAACACAGCATCTCGAATGGAGTCCACCGGGTTGTGTGAGTGTCTCCCGCTGTACATCACATCGGTTGCAGAATTCACGCACGGAATCTTTCTGGAAGAAAAGCAAGTGTGTGTGTGTTTCCCCCCTGTAAGACTAACGTGGCTGAGGACAGGTGTGCGCATGTTGCCTGAGGCTAAACGGGGCTTTAAGTGACGAGTCCTTTTTAAGCTCTTAAGACTATAAACACAATTAGAGGTCAATTCAAAGTTTTACTGTAAATAACTCGGTTTGCCCTGGTGGCCTGGTGCATGCTCCATTAATTAAGTACAAAATGCAATTTTCAAGGTGATGAACCAAAATGGCCCGCGTGCGGATCATGCCGTGATAGTTAACATCAAGCTGGGTTGGAAGCACCTTTCAGTGGAAACTTCGGCGGTTGAATATAATCTGCTCAAACTCCCATGTGTTCAGAGTAGGAAAAAAATCCATTTAAAATACTGTGCATGTTAATGTCAAGGTTAATGTCAATGTCAATTGTCAATTCGGGGACAGTGAACTATTTATTTAATTTAATTTTTTTGGGGGCGCTCAAAACACTGCAGCGTCGAAGGAAGTTGACACCGGATTTCCTAACATGCGAAGCAGCATTGTGGCAATAGTTGCTAAGAATGACATTCATTCATTCATTCATTCATTCATCTTCCGTTCCGCTTATCCTCACGTGCCGGTGCCTATCCCGGCTATCTTCGGGCGAGAGGCGGGTTGCACCCTGAACTGGTCGCCAGCCAATCGCAGGGCACATAGAAACAAACCACCATTCGCACTCACGTTCACGCCTACGGGCAATTTAGAGTCTCCAATCACACAGTTACAGTTAGCAGTTAGCAGTTAGCTCATTACAGTTTTGTGGCAAAATGAGTATCGACTGTGTGCGTTTGTTTGTGTCGTGTAGCTTACAGAATACATGTCAACCGGAGCACAGTAGACATCCTGAACGACTTGAAGCTTGGCTACAAAATTCAAGTTCGAGGTCTGACGGAATTAAAGGTAAATTGGATCAAATGCACCGAATGCTTGCGGAGTAATGACTCGAGGATCTTTTGTTCAATAGGGCAAAGGTGTTGAGAACACGTACTGGTTGGTGGGAAGGGAAGATTTCAAGAAACCTCTGCCCATTCCAGCAGACCTTCAAGGGTGAGGGACACTGCGAGACAAACGCATTTCGAATGAAAGCACCTTCTCCTGTTTGCGTCAGACCCCATCCAGCATGGTGAAGTGCTTTCCATGCACACTTTCGAATCCTCCCCTTTCAATGCTTGACCACGTTCAATTTCAAAATCAATTCACCTTTTACAACCAAATCTGAGCAGCAAACTGGACCTCTCTGGAAAAAAATCAACAATTTCTCATGCAAAAAGTTCCACCACTGAAACGAAATAACGATTGTTTGACATCCAGATGTTGTTGTTGTTGTTGTTGTTGTAAAATTCAAGTTCATTCTGTTTCGAAACCCTGTTTTAAAACCCGACTTTGGAACTAGAATCCTGTTTTGAAACCCTACTCTGAAACCCTAACCCTGCTTTAAAACCCTACTTTGAAACCCTAACCCTGTTTTCAAACACTACTTTGAAACACTAACCCTGTTTTGAAACCCTAACCCTGTTTTAACCCCCTACTTCGAAATCTAACCCCATTTTGAAACCCGACTTCGAAACCCAAACCCAGTTTTAAAACCCCCCCTTTGAAACCCTAACCCGGTTATAAAAACCCTGCTTTGAAACCCTTTTTGAAACCTTACTCCGAAACCCAAACCCAGTTTTAAAACCCTACTTTGAAACCCTCACTCCATTCTGAACCCCTACTTTGAAACCCTAACCCTGTTTCGAAACCTTACTTTGAAACTCTAACGCCATTTTGAAACCCCACTTTGAAACCCTAACGCAGTTTTAAAACCCTTCTTTGAGACGCTAACACCGTTTTGAAACCCTAACCCCACTTTGAAACCCTACTTTGACACGCTAACCCGGTTTTAAAGCCCTACTTGGTTGTTTTACTCTCCTTTGTGCGTTTCCTCTTCCAGCGGAAGCAATCACGGCATCGCCTTGGACGAGATTCCTCCTGACCGCAGACAAAAGTTTCTGGATCGACAGAAGAAGATGGGCTAGAGCGCTGCTGGACGCTTTGTTTGTTTTCGAACAATCCCCACCAGAGTAGATTGTGAAAAGAAGTAGCGGCATTATCAAATGGACCTGACCAAATAGGACAATATGTCCTGTTAAGGTCTCAAATGTGTGCTGCTCGAGGAAGGGACTGATGTCGTACATTTGTACCGGCGCGTAACCTTCATTTATAGAAATGCTGCACAAACTCGTTGCATAAACGTTTTCCGGTTATAGTCAGCTTTCCTCACGCTCGATGCTGAGAAACTTTAGATATTTCCATCATTGCGTAAAAGGACTGAATGACATATTGACATGAAGTGCTCCCAAAAGTGATGATGTCATCACGACACGTTGAGTAAGGGGAGATTCTGACCGTCTCCTCAGCAGACCCTTCTTGCATTTTTAAAAGTCACATTGCGGCACTTTAGTAGTTACAAATGACGACTTGTGTGACGGGTCATGATCACACCGGGGCCAAAACGCGAATCAGAAGACACACACACACAAATCACATTTAATGACAATAAATGTTCTAGTCACTGCAATGCAGAGTATCTGTTGTAATGATGTGTATCTTTGATTTTCAACATTATATTCTTATGACGTACCCTTGCAAAAGACACATGCAAAATAAGGATTTCAAATTTCTGATGATACTCATTTGTCACGGTCGCCTTGTTGCGTGTATAAACTGTAAATGCGTGCACGTGGGTGCACCGCGGTTGGCCCACAAACAAAAAGGAGCATTCCAGATCCAGACGGATCAACAGCGTGGAATATGGATCCTCTTCTTCAACAGAAATCCGAACACCTTCTTATCATCCACTTGGACTCCTTTTTGCCAGAAGATACACTTGACCCAACCCAAATCAAGTGAACTGTGCAGATTATTTGGAATGGAAATGTTGTTGTGTTAATGTCAATAAATTCTGGCTACTGTGAAAATACGTCGTTTTTTGGTCCATGATGTCAATGGATTTGCATCCATTGAAATAATACAATACCAATTTCATTTTTTTGGGGGGTTAGGAATGATTCCATTTATGGTGATTTGTTACACTTGGGCACAAATGCAAACGATGTTGTTTGAAACATCCATCCAAAAGTCACTTGAGAATATTATTCACGATAGCACAATCGGTCTGAACAACACGTTCGCTCATATTTCGGTGAATTTTGTCACATAAATGTCGAGAACGAAACAAAAAAAAAAAAACCCAAACACGTCAGACGCACATCGAGTTCCACGGCGCCCCTCTGGTGTCCTGAAGCCGCCCTCAATGTTGACTGGCACCGGCTGAAACGTGCCAGTCTGGCAGGAAATCGTCAAGTCAACTCGAGGAGAGCCGAAAACACCCGGAAGCCGACGGAGCCTCCTTTCGCAATAAGACGACACAACAACGAACTGGCGAAACGCCCGGGTAATACTGAACATGACTGCCCTACATAACGACAATCATTACTTGCGACGGTCTACGAATGTCCGAACTTGCGAAATAAGTTCCATTCGTAAATATTATATTCAATGATTGAATTTACACTCTGCTGCGTCATCACGCGCGGAGTTGTCACAATGAACAACGAGTTGCCATTCGTTTGATTTTGTCCACAGCGGGACTTGAACTGTGACCCCCAGCAGTCGAAGTTTAGCCCAAATTTCCACTTAAAGGAGACACAACGTGCATATCCCCCCCACAATTTAAAACGTTTCCCCGGTGTCTGTAACATGCGTTTGTCAAAACAAAGTTCAATGTACTTCACTTTCTGTTGCCCAAGATTAAAATGTTCTAAACTGACACAATTTCCCCGTTTTTCTTGAGAATAATCCAAAAATCCAATAATATATGTTAGTTGAACGCATTTTAATCGTGTGGGACCGATGTACACGTTCAAATTGAGTCAATTCGAAGGACTTGTTTTTTTGTTTTTTAATTAAGAGGACTGTTGAAATTGAACAAGGACATTGTTTTGTCCATTCATGCATCAATCACCTGTTTTGAATTTTGACGTTCACTTCCTTGTTAAAGTTGTACAAAAGGTATTGCAATGTGGAACAGTTGGACGTGTGCGCTCAACAGTTTCGAGAAGGTCAAATTGAGATGACCTGTAAAAGCGCGTCTGAGGTTCGACGTAAAACGTCACCCGAAAGCCGAATATCCCGAAGCTTTTTTTTTTGCGAGTGCTGCGACTCTGTGGAAAACGTAAAACGAGCAGAAGAAGACTCAATTAACAGCCATTTCCAAGTCAAACGTGATTTTATTTTGGAACGGCGTGACCGGATGCCGCGCTTGAATTCGCCAAACTTGCAGTCTGGCCAGCTTCAGTCAGACAGGTGGCGGAGAGGGTCTAGACGTCGCTCCGCGGCTGAGGTGCACCCGCCGTATCTCGGACTGCGGAGGACGCCGTTGGGATCCTCCTGCGGCCGCCGGATGCCGCGCGGAGGCGCGCTCCGGCTCGGTTCTCCATCCTAATCGCCGCGCACATGCTTGAACACTTCGGCGAGGACGCGAGGAGGAGGAGGAGGAGGAGGAGGAGGAGGAGGAGGCGGCATGTAGCTGCAATGGATTAAAAGCAGGACTTCACGTGGACTTGTTGGGTTTTTGTGACGTCGCGAGCGCTTTTCTAGTCAAAGCGGCGGCCATGGAGAACCAAGGCGCCGAGCTGCAGAATGACGAAGACGTGCAGAGAAGCGGCTACCTCCGCAAGCACAAATCAATGCACCGGCGCTTCTTCGTGCTGAGGACGGCCTCGGAGCGTGGTCCCGCTCGCTTGGAGTATTACGAGAACGAGAAGAAATTCCGCAGCAAATCTCCCGTGCCCAAGAAAGTGCTGAACCTGGAGACGTGCTTCAACATCAACAAGCGGGCGGATTCCAAGAACAAGCACCTGATCGTGCTCTACACCCGCAGCGAGAGCTTCGCCATCGCCGCCGACAGCGAGGAGGTCCAAAACCAGTGGTACCAAGCCATGCTGGACCTCCAGTGCAATTGTAAGACGTGACGTGTCGTGTCTCGGTCGTTTTTGCTGGACGCACTCCATCCACTGCGTTTGATTACTACTCGTGTGATTCATATTCATATGCATATTCATATTCATAGTCCCACATCTCCAGATGAACGGAATGCATCCAAATAGCGGGCTTTCGAAACAACCTCATCAAGTGGACCCGTTTGAAGGGTGGCGTGGCAATTTGGAACGCGGAATCTTATTCCGTATCAGCAAAACAGAAGTGTGGCAATCTGGCAAATAAGGCGCAGCCTTCTGTTTTTTTTTTTTTTTTTTTTTTTTTTTTTTGCACGGCGCAGAGGGCATATAGCAACCATCCGCGGGATGCATCATCATATGGCGCCAGCCTATCGCGGCGCTCTCCGCTCCGGCCCGTGTTGTTGTTTTTCTGCACAGCTCCGCCTCGAATAACCTACATTCGTGCGGGCGGGCGGCATCGGCGCTCTCTGCGCGGCTGCATGTCCGAAAGCGGGTTCTCTTCGAGTTGTTTATGTTGATGTTCCGGGACCGCCGCACAACCACCCCCTTCCCCACTGCTCGTGTACACCCACTGACGGGCTTTCCCAGCTCTGCGTGCGCCGGACGACATCACACGGATGCTGCGTGATGACCGACGGATGCTCCGAGTCCCATTTTCTTCCACGTGATGTGGAAGAAAGTTGAAAAATAATTGTGGCAGAAAAACAATGCAGCTACATGCACACGACAGTCATTGAAATCATTTCAGTATTCGCTTATCAATATGTTTATGATGATTAAAAAAAAAAAAAGTGTTTTTTTTTTAAACGTAACCTTTATTTAGCCAGCAAAACCTCATCGAGATGAAAAACCTGCGGCACCGATCGATTTGTTCCGAGACCGAGCTCGGAACCGTAACAGCTCGAAATTAATATAAATTTTGCCTTAGAAATCAAATGAAATGCGATTGATCCGTTCCAGCGAGAAAAATAGCGATGGATTGTCTGACGGCAGAATAAAACATAATGATCGAGAATGGCCGTTTCTTTTTTGAAGTATAATGAGTGTAAGTACTGTTGGATGTTAAGGGGCGTGGCCTAGTGAGCGATGTCAGGAGCTAGAGTTGGGTCAGCCCAGCAGCAGCTCCTTGCGCGTGTTTTCATTTTGCATTTGCGCGTTTGACTGTTTCCGTCTCGTATAAACGCGCATCGGCGACGGCGGCGTGGCTCTCCTTGCCCACATCCGGCGGCATCGCAGTCGCCCTCAAAACTCCCAAAACACATTGGTACACTGGTGCGCTTGTAAATCAAGGTACCACTAAAGCATATTTATTATTCAAGCGCAAACTCGGGGTCAGGAGACCATTTTTTTTGTCGCGTTCTCGTTTCCATTCGTCTTCTGGCACGTTCATTGGTGTCCTTTCTTTTCGCTCACAGGTAGATCTCCTGACGACTACGGAAGTAGCGGCGAGTGTAGTTCTCCGTCTCCGATTCCAACTTTCAAGGAGGTGTGGCAGGTTAAAGTTTGGCCAAAAGGTCTTGGACACGCCAGGAACTTAGTAGGCATCTACCGCCTGTGCCTAACTGACAAGACCGTCAACTTTGTCAAGCTCAACTCTGACGTGGCCGCTGTGGTGCTGCAGCTGATGAATGTTCGCAGATGCGGTCATTCGGAGAACTTTTTCTTCATTGAGGTGGGTCGTTCGGCCATCACCGGGCCCGGAGAGTTTTGGATGCAGGTGGACGATTCTGTGGTGGCTCAGAACATGCACGAGACCTTGCTGGAGGCCATGAAAGCGCTAAGCGAGGAGTTCCGTCAGCGCAGCAAATCTCAGTCCGTGGGGACGTCATGCGGCGGCGGAACCGCTTCCAACCCCATCGGCGTTCCGAGTCGCCGGCATCACCCGAATCTGCCGCCCAGTCAGGTAGGCTTCGCCAGGCGAGCCCGCACGGAGACCCCGGGCGGCAGCAGTACCGGCACCTCGCCGACGTCACGCCACGGATTCCCGCGGGCTCGAACGGCAAGCATCGGGGCCAGGTCAGAGGAGAGCGGAGCGAGTACCAGGTCGACGTGGGCCAGCTCCAGCCCGAGTCTTAACGGATCCTGCTCGACGACTCCCACGCTCAGGCCCAAGCCCGCCAGGGCCCCCACCCCTGCGAAGATTACCCTCAGCCTCGCACGCTACACGCCTAACCCCGCTCCCTCTCCCGCTCCGAGCCTGTCCTCCAGCTCCGGTCACGGCTCCGAGTGCGGCCTGGCGGGCGCGGCGGCGGGAGGCATGACGGTGTGCTCCTACCCCCGTGTGTCTCAGAGAGTTTCCGTTTCAGGTTCCCCGAGCGACTACGGCTCCTCGGACGAATACGGCTCCAGTCCCGGTGAACACTCGCTGCTCGTGCCCGGTATGGCTGCCCATCACGGGCACGGAGAAGGGCCCTCGAGCTACATCGTCATGGGTCAGCGAGAGGGCTTCTTCGGTTCCCATCATCGCTCCAAAGGCCGACGAATTCTCCGGCGCTCATCCAGTCGGGATTCTGAGGCAGAACGACGACTACTAAGTAAGAGGGCTTCTCTGCCTTTGGCCACCCACGAACGACTGGCGCCACATCGAAAAGATGACGACGAGGACGATGAATACGCCATCATGTCACAGAGCGCTAACAGAGAAGGCTCCGGCAGCGCGGCGCTAGGGTGCGGGCGACGTGATGCGGCAGGGGAAAACAGGAAGAGTTTTGAACAAAGGGAGAGAAGCAGATGCAAGAGCTCCTTCGGATAGCGGCTACATGTCAATGCTGCCTGGAGTCACGTCTCCGGCCGCACACGACGAGTACATGGCCATGACGCCCAACGACAGCGTGTCCCCGCCTCAGCACATGCGGCGGCCCAGCTCAGAGGGCTACATGGTCATGTCGCCCAATAGTAGCGTCGCCGCAGAGTTGCACGGACTGGGTATGTGGGATGGCCGGGCCGGCGTCGAGAGCCGGGCGGCCAGCGACTACATGAACGTCTCACCCGTCAGTAGCCGTTCTGCTTGTAGCACGCCGCCTTCCCACCCCGAACAGCACCAACTGCAACCGAAAATGTTCAATTCCTACTTCTCTCTGCCCCGAGCTTATCAGCATACCCTCTACAGTCGCTTTGAGGAGGACTTAAACAAAGGGGAGTGCAAAAAAGACAGTAGCGATAGCGCTGGAACGAGCGGCGGCAACAAGAGAAACAAAATGGGAGCGGCTCCTACCGGCGGCTTCCAACTCTCCATGTCTTCGTCGTCTTTCTCCTCGAGCTCGGCCAGCAGCGAAAGCCTGGAGGACAGGTCCGTATCGGCAGGGAAAGGGTTAAGTTTGTACAAGAGTGCAGGAACGTGCGCAAAAGATGGCCGTCACCTGCAAAAACGCGGATCGAGCTGCAAGAGCCCAAAGCAACAGAGGAGGGGCCGCCCCCTCAGTACGCCTGCAGACATTGCTAAAGCCAACACCTTGCCTCGGGTTAAGGAGAACGTGCCCCCGATGGCGGCTCACAATGTCGGCGAGTACGTCAGTATTGTGTTTAAGGAAGACAATAAGTATAACGGCGGAAGGCGTGCAGGCCCGGATCGAGCACAACCCGTGATTCACGGAACCCTGCGGCCCTCAAACCAGCCGCTCCTCGTTCCCGAGAATGCTGCTAACCTTCCTCGCAGCTTCTCGGCGCCGTTGGCCGCCTCCGCCGAGTACGTCGGCATGGATGTAGGGAAGTCATCGACGCCCCTAAGCCCGCCGCAGGGGCCGCGAGATGCCGTCCCCGAGGCTCGACTCGAACGTGGCGCATTTTCTCCTCTGGCGCCAGGATGGAAACTCTGTAAATCGACCCAAAGGAAAGATGGCGGCGGACGCCCTTAATTCGTTCATTGACAAGAACATTTCGGATCCCGGCCTTTCGGCGAGACCGGCCGGCCGCTCTGGTCCACCTGTATCCATGGAGGAGGAGACCGGGCTGGGCTTTTCTCCTGGTAAGAGCCTCCAGTCTCCCGAACACAGCGGCAGGCAGGCGCGAGCCGACGCTCAGGGTCGGCGGGGCCGCCGCTCCGAGACCTTTAACTCCCCTCCCTCTGTACCTCGACACCCACCCTCCGCTACCCGCGTCTTTCCGGAAGGCGCGCAGCCGGCGGGCCACCGGCACACTTTGGACCGCTCGCTGTGGGAAAGCGGTCCGGCAGCGAGTTCGTCCGACACGCCGCCTCCGCAAGCATCTTCTGAACAAGGCCTTAACTATATAGACCTTGACTTGGCCATTAAGGAGAGCCCTCAAGGGGGAGCTGAGCATTCGTCTGCCACCTACAACATCGGCGCAGGCGCTACGGGCAGCGGTGCCAGCTCTAGTCTCAACACGTACGCCAGTATTGACTTCTATAAGTCAGAGGAACTGAGAGCACACCAAATTGGCAGAAAGGAAGATCCAGGTAAGGGCTGAAAGGGCCGCGGGTCCATTTGGAATGTTCTTTTATTGATTTAGTTGGGTGAGGAACCACCTTCATCTGCGGTGCGGCGATTCACGGGGGGGGGGATTCGCCGAGCCCTGCCGCGCGTTGCGAAAATATGTGATTGAGTGACGCCTCCCACAAAAATGGTTGAGAATTGCCTATAGATTCCGGCAAGGTACGATTTTTGTCCAAGTGAAACTCCTCGACTCACTTTGACATCGTTCCCTGCCGCCGAGGTGGTGCCAAAGTAATACTTGTACTGCTTTGGCCTGAGCACAAAAGCAGCCAATAGGTGAATCTTCTGCAAATAATGGCGGATAGCCGACCCCCACCCCAAAAAATGTAAAATAAAAAAAGCAGCGAATGGGCGAATTTGTGAATGCTGAACCACAAGTTTGCTTTTAGGCAACACAAGCGGACAGACATTCCTTAGCATTTCCCGGGTGACAGATGCTACATAATGCTCACGTTGACCGTTGAAAGTCAGTGTATGTAGTTTTAAGGTTTAAGTTCTGGGATGAGTCTTCCCCTGGGGAATTTGATGAGGATGTGTTTTTTTTTTTAATTTTTTTTTTATATATAATGCAGGAAAGAGCACGTTTTAAAATTAGGACGTCACTCAAGGCAGCATCGACTTTCGCCAAGAAACAACACATTCGTTGTTGCCCATCAAGTTGGAAGCATTTTGTCTGGTTTGGATGCATTGGTCGTGACTTTCGACCAGGTGTGGTACAGGGACGCATTGGCTCCGATGAATTGCCAATGTCGACAGTTGGTTACAAAACATTCGGATTTGGACTCTTTTGTCATGCGGCTTGACGAAACGAGGATAAACTGCAGACAAAACTCCGTAAGAGGGCTCCTCGAGGGCTCCTCGCCGCGTCTCCAATGCGCAAGGTCTCTTATTATGACCAGTGGGCGGCGAGCGAAAGCGCAGCCAATCGATGTGTCTGCTGCCGGTTAATGAGCCTTCCGCATAAACGGTGATAGGCAGAGGGGGACACGGGCCAGGTATTTGTGCCGGCGCGTGGGCGAGCTGTCGACCTCACCGGTTCACACGGCAACCTCGAGGTCTCCCATCATGCTGCGCCACGGCTCAAAGTCATGTGACGCGTAAGTGCGCTTTTGATGGATAGTCGTCTCCCGTGCCGAAGCACATTAGAGTTGAGTGGCTCTCTCGTGTCAAGGAATAATATCTTGGAGAGGCAAATTTACACTAACCCTGACACTTCACCAGGTACTGTGTGTGTAGCTAAGGTACCCGAAATGCATTGCAGTTCCGCCGCCGCCGCCGCACGACGTTACTGATGAACAGTTTTAGATGAAGCCTCTCTCGATCCGTCAAAAGGAAAATGGTCTACACCAGCATTGTTGAACTGGCTCTATACTGTGCGGGAGCGTCACTTGAGGCCGCCAAGAAGTGTACGTTACTCTACAGAAAACCCACAACATAAACTATTCATGAGGAACACACCATTTGCGGGTCTTATTTATTCAGACCATTCACATTTGCATAATTGATTCATCGAACGCATATGTGCGATCACAATACTGTAATTACCTACTTATTGCGACGGGGGACGGGACAGCGGGTTTTATGCATTTAACGTGAATGGCGAGGAAAGCGCTTGTAATTTCCCATTTCCCCACCGAGATTGCTGACTGGATGTGCTGCTCCTGCTACATGCGACATGTTGCACATCCGCGTATCAAGCCTGTACGGATGGGACGCGCTTCATCACTCCCATAATTCGACTCATTCCGCTCCACTTTTGTATTGGCGAGACTCCCAAAGTGAAATGTTGAATGAACATATCGTCATTGAATTCAGGTGTTTGTTTGCCCACCAGGTTGCAATTATATTCTTAAGAGTCACAGTCACATTTTGGAATTTGTATTTACTTATTTATTTCTTTTTATTGAATTATTATAATTTTTTTGGATTCTAGATTCTATTCATGTTGGTTCAGCGTTGACCGTTTCTCACTTGATTTCCTTTCATCAATAAGCATGCAACACAACATCTGCCGCCTTTGCTCGGGCTGAAGAACACCATGGCCTGAATGAATATTAACCTTCGGCAGACTTGTTTTTCCGTGCTTAAATATAGCACAAGAGCGTCATGATGGGCGCCGGCATCGCCGAATCACAGCTGACGTTTGCGAACAAAAGCCTTCCCGCGGTAAAACGCTGGCGACTTCGGATTTGTCTGGACGCTGAATTTAGAATTTTCCCAAAATAAATAATTGAAATGTAGTTAGTCCCGACCGGGATCAAACTGCCGAAACTGTAAAACGTTTAATAGCTCTACAGTGAATTTTAACATTCTTCACCGACATGGAAAATGTGTCAAAATAAGGTTCAAAAGAATTCAAGGCGTTCTCCACCTTAGTCCATGTGAAGTGAAAATGTCTTCTAAATTTGACACACCACAGAGAAAAGTGTGAACAATTAAAGAAAAAAAAATAAATTGCCAAGTATCTCAAATGAGGCTTCAGAATCGTGAAAAATCAAGCCATTGTCTCCGCTCTCAAATGCCGTGGGTGTGTCTGCTGAAACCACGCCTCGCGAAAAGTAGACGCTACTTGGCCCTGCGACTTTTGAGCGTTTGAGCCGTGACAATAAATCCTTTAAAGCCCCCGGTGGCCGGGATAATTCCTACCAGTTCGTCGCAGGATAGGAATTTCATTTCAGGAACTTTGGAATGCCTTTTTGAGAAAAATAAAAAAATTAAAATGGAAACAAGATCTTCAAGGAAACATTGTGGTTTTTTGTTGTTGTTTTTTTTTTTTTTACTTCCTCACAATCATTTTCCTCTTGGGAGGCAAAAGAGCAAGTGGTCAGCCCGAGTCAAGTTGATGTGCGAGCACTTATCCAGAGGTGTCCCCTGAGGTACAAAGCGGCTTCTTTATGAGGCAATTCTTTAATAACGAGAGGCTCATTTCGTCTCACCGGATCTCGATGGGCCACATTCGCGGCCACTGCCAGGCTGATTTTTACGATGCTCGCATGTTTTCTTGATCGCGTGGAGCTGCTGCAATTGCATAATATGAACACGCGCCTTATCATTGAAATCCTTTTCGAAAGATATCGCGCACCACGTGATGTTTACACGAGCAACCGCAGATTCAATGTTTTCCAGAACCGCACGACCTTTTGCGCAGTACATAACCTGATGGACTTAAAACTACTCCAATAATAAATACAGCACCAATAAGACCTGATGATGTGAAAACAATGCAATGTGTTGTCTCCCAAAAGGTCCACCTTAAATTCCTGCCTGTGCTTGATTGTTTTCCTCCAGATTGTTGACTTGTTGATCGCAAGTCTACCACGGAAGGATCGCGACGCCTCCGCGCTCGGCAGCCCGACCGTTGCCGCAACACAACCGTACGCCGAGTCCAAAGCACCGGAACTCTGGGAAAAACCATTCCTCATCCCGTCCGCCATGTTCTGGCAACCAAACATGTGCCAAACGCACGCACGCACGCATGCGCACACACACACAGGGTAAGGAATATATCTGTTTTTATGCCTTGCTCTGATCAGCCAATGTGAACTGGACAAAGGATGATGTGTGATTATGTGAGTTCACAGGTCGGCTTTATGTCCATTTGACACGATTAAAGCACTATGACAATCGGGCAAAGCCATAAAGTCGGTAGAAATGTCGCACGTTTGCTTTGATTGCCTCCAAGATCGCCATCACCGTGATTGGTAGCTCAACAGACGGAATGAAATGTGATCGTCCGAGGCTCTCTAATGACACCCGTTTACTTTATGGAGTCGTATTGCAGCTAAAGTCCCAAAAGGCTTTGTTTTCGTCCTGTGTGCAGCATCATCCTTGGTCAGTTTTCTAAAAAAAAAAAAAAAAAAAATCAAAATAATAATAAAAAAAGTGTCATACAAAAGAAGGGAATATGGCTCGAACACAATCACACACTTTGTCATTGTTGTCAACTAAATACATACAGGTGCCATTAAAGCCATAATGCTTCTTCAGGACTTTCCTCAAGCTGTTAAAAAATAAAACAAAACAAAAACTTTTTTTCCCCATGTACCACTTTGGCTGTGACATGATGTTAAACAAACAAACAAAAAAGACTACTGAAGCGTCTCCAAAGTCGAACACAACCGTTATGCGGGTTCGCGTAACATGACATAATATGACGTGGGTGAATTAAGGGGCGGGGAAAAAGACATTTATTATACAAGTTAACCATTGTACAATCGAGAAAAATAAAACATTCAAAGTACAAATTTGAAGACCCGCAAGGAGAGGCAACACGACATGTTTCTTGCAGTGACACTATCACTTAGTTGTTGGGATTAAGAAGTTGAGAGTCTTTATTCAATATCCTACTATAGTGCGCTGAAGAGTCCATGTACTAGTACACTCTGTCCTCACGAGTAAGACAATTCAGCGCACTCGTCGAACAAATGGCTTACTAGTGATGTTTTTGTCCACATTTCTGCACACGAGTAGAATGACTGCACAGGTGGTACTCGTGAGGCAAAACTGTGCACTAGTAGACAACAGCATGATAATAGTATAACAATTCTACTAGTTAATATCTACCACATCACTAGTAGTGCACAGTAGTTGTTCTACTAGCGCGCCCTAGTCATTTTACTAGTGTGCTGAATTGTCCTACCAGTTAGGACAAGGAGTTTACTAGTCCACGGACTACTCAGCATACTAGAATAAATGCACAAACATCTTTTTATTTTTGAGGTGTATTCTTGTCAGCAAACATCATTCGAACACTTTGTGAGCTTTGTGGTTGTTTTATGGCCGTGTAGCATTGAAGAAATTGGTAGCGAATATCGTCGTTGACCACGGTGAAAAATGCTCGTGGGCCATTTAGAAGCCCCGAGTGCTTTTATCTGTCCCGGCATGCGATTCTTAAACAAAAACGCAACGCTGCAAACGAACTGTTACGACAATTCCCAAAACACGTAAGCCACAAATACAACATTATTCGATCGTTGCATCAAATCTTGATGGCAGTCGGAGGACTTCATACAAAGTCAAATGATAGGAAAATGGTTCCCTAGACGCTCACTGTCGTCACGCATGAGGATCATTTGAAGACTTTTCAGGCCTATTTTTCCAGAGCGATTGGGCTACACCGCGACTGCGATTGTTTTGGTGTTCGACTCGGGAGGCTCGTCTGTTTTAGTGTTCCTTTTAATGGCTTTCCATGTGCAATTCAAAGGACTCATTATTACCCCCCCCCCCCCCGATTCAAGTTGACATCACAGCTACAAATACAATTTGAAATTGAGCTCCCTCGCGCGACTGCGTCTTGGAAGTTGCCGTCCAGTGGTAAGAAACATCATTTTGTGCACGCAAGTTCCACCTGATGCTTTTCCAGCCCCCCCCCCCCCCCCCGATGCGATGAAATGAACCGCGTCTCGTCAGGTCCCCGCAATTCTGCCAGTTGCCGAGGCGGCGCGTAACAACTGGCGAATTCGCATCGCATTCTTGCGCAGCGTTATTTGGTCAGAGTGGCCGCAGTATACGGAAAGAACCTCAGACTAACGCAATTCTACAGTGGTGCAAAAGTTGCCTTCAGTCCACGAAATATGAAAAATAATAACATTGTACATTGAACTATATTCTACGGACAGAATTGGACAAGTTCCTGTTTTGGCATTTTTAAGATTTGAACCAACATGTAGCACAAATCCCACAGGGAATGAGTGTGTACATCACTTTTGGCAACTGCTTTGTTCATTTCAAATACAGTAACTGTATATTGTACTGTGGTTCAGACTACATTATACAAGCGAACAGCATTTACAACACTGCAGTTTGTTTTTCTCATTCACATAACAATTTAAACAAATATAATGTGACACATACAATGTTATTTAAGATATACACTATACATACAGTATTTTGATGAATACTATTTAGCCTAGATATCTCTATACTCTTTTATAAAGTGCCTCTTTTTTGATTGTAGCTGTTTTACACAGGTAATCTTAAAATGGGTTGTGAAAATACAAAAAAAACAAAACAAAAGAAAAAAAAGTGAATAAACAAACATTGATATCAGTAAACTGTTTTTCTTAAATTGCCTTACAGTTTCTCTGAAACGTGAAAAGATCATTCGATTTTTTTGTGGGGTGCCTAACAGTTAAGCCACAATGTAAGCATTCCCTCGCTTGTGTTCGACTTTGTCAAGTTGAGGTTTGGCCCAACAAAGCGAAGCAAAAAAAAAAAAAAAAAAAAAAAACGTGGGCTGCTATTTCATCCCAAAAAACCAAACAAAACAAAACAATAACATGTTACTGTTACTAATTGTATACATTTGAATCTTAAATCCTATTTGAATGACTTTCTGCGTTGTTTTTACCTGACAGCTATTGCTCTCTTGTATATAAAATACTAACAAAGCGGGCTCATACCAGTCTGCGAATGAAACCTATGTATCGATTTAGGCTTGTGGTGTATTTTGAACCTCGAAGCATACATGAGCGGAGGTCATTTGAACTCTTCAGAGCAGCTAAGCGCTTTACCCGGGCTCCAACACGATCAACACGCTCGTCCGCGTTGTTTTTCTCGATTTGGATGTGGAGTCAGTCCCCGAATGGTGCGAATGGTGCTCCTTTCTGTCTTTACTCAAACCCAAGGCCTGGTCTGGTTCTCTCGCAAGCCATTATTTGTATTCTCTTTTATCGGTTATGCTGCCGTAAGATCGTCAAATTGCCAAAAAACAACAACAAGAGCACTTATAGACAAAGTCAATCTTAAATCTGTTTTCAAATAAAGAATTCTTTCATTGAACTGCTGCGGGGCCAAACTATGTTTTACATTTTTCAAGGAAACATTTTCGAGAGTGTTTTTAGAAAGTTCATGTGAGTTTACGACTGGTTGCGTAATATGCCCAGAGCCGTTGAAGTCCGGTTCGGTCCAGTCGCAGCTTAGATGAAACATTCAACACCATGTACGATCAATCAGACGTACTGTATCTACGGACGGTTTCAACCAAACGTCAGTTCACGACGATGCCGCCGGGAGGCTTGCGTAACAACGGTGCGCAAACGCCGCGTGTTTCTGCTTGTGTGTCAACAGGGTACAAAGGAACAAGGCTTTCTGCATTGACTGTATTTTTCACACTGGTCGCTTTTCCCACATTTAGAATCATGTCTGCGACAAGGCTCCCGAAAGATACAAGCACGCTTAAGCTCAAAATGATTCAAGGTCTATGAATTGGATTTGTTGTGCGAGTGTCCTCTAAGGGGAAATGACATTTCAAACAAACAAAAAAAGTGGCAGTTGTGTTACGGAGATATAGTTTTTCAAATGTCCCTCATTGTTGTCCCTTTGCACGACGTCCTACGGTCATTTCCAGCTAAAAGGTACTCACTTGCCAAAACAGTGGATATGAAATGTCTACACACCCCTGTTCAAATGCCACAATATTTTTGTGATATTAAAAAATCAGACCAAGCCAAATCATTTGACCTACAACCTCTACAACTAACTCTATTGAAGTTAGTTGTTGAGGTTGTTTTTCGAGAGGGGAAGTAAAAATAAACAACTAAGATAATGTGGTCGCACAAGTGTGCACACCCTCTTAACAACTGGGATGTGGCTGCGTTGAGAATTAACCAATCACACTCAAACTCATGTTGAATGAGAGTCAGCACACACCAGCCACCCATTAAAGTGGATCCGAGCAACCCCGCATCAACTTCAGATGTTCTGGTAGGCTTTTCCTGACATTCTCTTCCTGCTTTCTAGCAGACAGTTGGTTAATTCTGAAACCAGCCACATCCCAGTTATAAGAGGGTATGCGCACTTCTGCAACCATGCTATTTCACTTGTTATTTGAACTACCCCTCCTTTTTTTCAATTAAGTTGGACAGGTTATAGATCACATTCATGGTGGTAAATGTTTTGTCTCCGTTTTTTTAGATCACAAAAACTTTCCGATCCACTGTAAATAGTCACTTCAACTCACTCAAGGCAGGACTACATTTTGACGTACTTTATTCAAACAGTATCACCACACATTTTGAAATTATGTCTCGGTTGTTGGCCTTTCAACAATCCCAATAAATGATTGATTTGGGGAATGAATTGATAAATTATTGGTGTCTAAATAAGAACAGCCCACCACTGCCAAGACTTTGCGCTTCGGAACGACAACTTTACTGCCAGGCACTTGGAATTCAAGCTACCGGTTGACTCGGTTGACGTGGTCCTTGATAATCTTTTTGTTGTTCCTTGAGTGGCACTCCTCTAATTAGGGATTACGATTACGGAGCCTCTTTGACTGCATCTCATAATCTCAAAACCATGCAGACAAAACAGTTGGCGGTTAAACCCCTCACGGTCTAAGAGCACTACGGGACATCATCAGATAGGACGGAAAATATCGATGAAAGCTCTTAAAAAACGTAAAACCGCTTCTGAGTGACTCTCGGTGTGGGAAATGATACTGTATGTACAATCAAGATATCATTCTGTAATTACAATTGAAAGAGCGTTCTATGTATTTTCGAGTCATTGATACTACTTTGATATTGGTGTACAAAGAGTGAACATGAACTATGTCAAGTGTATAGAGGAGTTCACTGATTGGGGGGCGGGGGGGGGGAGGGGCGGTTGTCGCGGCTGCGTGCGTGGGGTTCAGTCAATTCATGACAAATTGGTTCCAAACAGAATATTGACAATACTTGTCTGTGATGTAGACAACCTCAATGTTTTTTTTGTTGTTGTTTTTTTTAAATATATGGATAAAAAGGCAAAGTGGGGAAAACAAGGGCATTTGTGAGTCTTTTGTTGACTACGTGTTTCAAGTCAATGTTGCAACATTCACATTTAGACTGCTGCTCGGACCTTTGAAGGTATTAGCAAGACGTGATGTTTTTAATCCCAGACTCCTCTGGTCTAACAGATGGTATTTTGGCAAGATCAGAGCGTGACAAGTTGCCTTTTTTTTTAACTCTATGTTGCGTGTTCGGAGAGATAGACCTTTACGTTTCTTTTCTAGGCCGAGAGCGATTATTAGCAAGTCAAGGAGGCTGATAACCGATATTTGGAGCCCATATATTCATTTGCAGCAAACCAATTGAAATAACACAAACTCCAACACTTTTTTAAATGCCCTTAAGCATACGTTTATTAAACAGCGTTTCATATTTGCAACATGTTAGCGTTTTTTTTCTTTTTTTATCTTGGACAGTTATCATTGTTTTGAAATTGCAACAACAAAGGACAGCGAGCTCGCAGGCTCAGCAGCATGTTTTTATAAAGTTCAAACTTCAACAAATACTGCAAACAGCTCCCGAAAGTTTTCTGCAGTAAATTAAGTTTTCCAACATTTCAATATAACTCAAATCTTTCACTTATGGTTGTTTTAAGTTCAAACAAAAAGTGCTGGGAGTTCCCAGAGTCAGCAGCAGCTCTCATAAAGTAATAAATAAATTGGTCCCTGAAGTTTCAAATTGATCTCTTATTGGCCGTTGGGTTAAAAAAAAGTTGTTTCCTGCTAAGTGTCAAAAGGCATTGCACCAGTATTGCAGAATATCAGGGCAGATGAATGTAAATGGGCGCAGTCCGGCTGACATTAAATGATTGCTAAACCGTGAACATGGCTACTTTGTGAAATGATCATGAATTTATAACATGGTTCTTTTGTTACCCGTGCAGCCATACTGTGATTCAGGTGGAGCATGTTTGCTAAAAGTGCTTCAAAGTACAAGCGGCAGTCCTTCCAAGTTTCAAGTAGATGAAATCGTACGGCGACTGTTGTCCACACACCATTAACTAATCCATCGATATTTATAGTCACATGACACCTGCAAATTGACCCCAGGAACACTGCTCGGGTTTGTTGGTAAAGTGGTACTTTGTTGTACTCTTGACCATTGCAGCCCAATGCTGTGTTTGCACATTTGATGGGAAATAAGTGTACAGTTGAACTTTGATCCTCTCTTTGCTCTGACCGACGTGGCGTGTGTGAATTCTCAGACAACGCTATCAGATTGCGCAAATTATACTGCATTTGGTATTGTGAGGTTCTCACGGGAGTTCCAAGTGTCTCGATAAGTTGGGGGGAAAAAAATTAATTATTCAAAAAAATACAGAAAAAGATTAGTCCAAAAAAACAAAGACAAATCTGAAAAATAAGAGAAAAAATATTTGTTAAAAAGAGAAAAAATGTGAAAAACTAAAAATATGAGTCAGTATAAATACTGCAAATTACTCTGAAAAGGGAGTTATTTTTTAAGTGAATGCAACACGCTACTGGCTATCTGGCCCAATGGTTAAGATCATCGCCTGCGACTGTGGGGGGCTTAGTTCGAAGACCCCCCCATCGGACTCACGGCTGTGGCGTCCTTGAGCAAGACACCGATAACCCGAAAGGCTCCCCTGGCGCTTCAGCTGCCCCCTGCTCCAGTGTGTTCCAGTAACAAATGTGCGCGTTCACTGTGATGGCTAAAACGCAGAGAACACATTTCGTGTGCATGCGTGCATGTTCATGACAATAAAGGCGATTCTTCTTCTTCAAAGGTCAGCACAAGCTGGTACGGTAAAACAGTTCACAAAATAAACAGTAGAGGGAGTTCTACAAACGTGTATCACCTAACGAGACATTTAACCGGAAGTTGTCGCGTTCATGACTTTCACGCAAAGCTTACTTATACTGCTTTTTTTGTTTTGTTTGTTTTAATCTAACGTAAACAAAATTAATGAGAAATACATCTCCATATTAGTTTGATTGAATAGGACGTCACGAAATACGTGACTAACGCCCATCTAATAAAAGTCCATTCTAATCCTGAACGGCTCACAGTTTAGTACCTGGAAGATGGAGCAGAGTGGGACCTCAGTTTAAAATTGCCTACGAAGCTATGACGCAACATCGTGTCTTATTATTGTGATGAGCAGCAGCGGCGGAGTCGTCATCATCGGCCAATTTCTTCTTCCTTCGACTCGAAAATGTCGCCAACGAGATCCCGTCTGCGCTAATCATGTGTGCGCTAGCATGCTGCACGCTAGCAAGTGGAGTTAGCAGCAGCAGCGGCGACTCGCCGGGTGAACTTCAGCCGCGGAGTGGAAGCGCTCCATCGAAGGTAGGGAAATGCTTCTTTTATATATTAACATTGATAACGGCATCGCCTTTTTTTTTCTCTCTCCAGTGATTTCGTTACCGTGTAATCGCAGAAAACAAAAACAAAAAACAAAACAAAAACAAGCCCCCCAAAAAATCACTTTCCTCCGTTTTGGCTCGCTAATTGCGTCTCCCAACGCCCTACGAAAGAAAACTTTCTTATTGGTTTCTGCAAGGCAACGAAGTACAAAGTAGTACAGGTGGTAAACTTCGCTGTTGCCACGTTAAACGAATGCGCAGCGTCGACTGCGCCGGCAACCTTCATTGGGAACTTGTCACCTTACAATAGCGACGCTTGCGTCGTACACCGATGCATGTTGGGAAACCAAAAAAAATACATTTGGTTTGCATAGGAGATGATTCATCTTGAACAGGACATTTTACAGTATGATCATGAACATGAGTTGTGTCACAAAGCTTACAGGGCTGCTCTCCTAAAGGATACATTTGAAAAGCCGAGCTACAAAACTGCAAGTTTTCCCCCACTGGGGGTCGAACGCACTTTCCCAGCCTTCTCTGATTCTTCTGGGATGCTCCGCAGCTGTCGCTCTGTCTCTCGCGCACTGAACGAAGTCGAATCTCGTTGCCGTCTGGCCCACGCCCGAGGACGAAACTTGGAGTTTGCTTTTGAGATACTCTGTGTGCTTTGTGAGACCAGTCCTACAACTTTTCTGATACACCTCATACAAAAAAAAAAAAAAACACATTGCCAACAAATTGCATCTGCTTGACAATCAGTAAAAAAATAAAATAAGAATGCAACTATGTTTCATTGGCTAATTTAATGAAAAGGTTTATTTAAGCTTTCTTAATGAACCACGCTGATGAGACCTATCCCTTGCCGTGATGGTGGAAAATGTCGCTCAGAAAGGGGGGGGGGGGGGAAGAACCAAAAAACGGTTTCTAAAACAACTACAATTCGGTGGACCCAAATGACCTCAATGGCCAATAGTGAAAGCGAAAGCAGTTCTGCTCACGATACAAGGACAACTGAAATGATTGGGACTGAAAAAGTGTCAGTGAGGCTGTTGAGGGAAACGATGGAAAAAAAATGCTCTTCTAATAAATATTCAACTCAAATTTGAAGAATTCCAAAAAGTGATTTTGATTTCACATGTAATATTCACATTTCTTGAGATGGTTTGTTAGCTAGAAGTTATAATCATCAGCATTGTAAAAAAAAAAAAAAAACACAAACCAAAAAAACCCGAAATATTTCATTCACTCTTGTGTGTTGCGAATCTAAACTGTATAACAGGAGTTTCACTTTGTAAACGGAACGACTAAAATCAATGACATTTTCAAATTGATCTGTATTATGTTGCCTGACAGGAAAAGAAGCTCTTCTGACAATTTTGGACACAATGGCACCTCATGCTGTGGTTCAGGCTGTCATCGACCTTTCTGCTGGAGCTATCGGTAACCCGACTTTTCAGTTTTAAACCGTGTGCTCACTTGCATGTTAAAGTGAGCAAACATCGATAAGATTTGAAAGTGCGGCCAAATGGCCGGAGACATCTGTCTGGCTCGCTTTTTTTCCGGCTCATTTGCCGCTGCTGTGTACTCGGCTCTCTTATTGCCCTTCTCTGAGTCTTAAAAGTAATACACAAGGGACAAAAGTACACAAGGGACAAAAGTACATGTCAGTAATGAATTATTCAGGGGATGGGCTTTACCCGTATACCACTACGACCAGTTGGACTGTATCGTAAGTGTGATTGAACAAAAGAAAGACGTAATAAGCACGTTCGTTCAGGCTAAGAGTTTCTAAGGCCCCACAAGTGACCGCGGTGTCACATTGTCTCCCCCTAGGGGGCGTTGCGTGTGTCTTCAGTGGACAACCTCTGGACACCGCCAAGGTCAAGATGCAGACCTTCCCCACACTCTACAGGGGCTTCGTCCACTGCATCACGTCTACCTACAAACAAGTCGGTATTCGGGGCCTCTACCAGGGAACGTCGCCGGCTCTGATGGCCAACGTCGCCGAGAACTCCGTGCTCTTCATGAGCTACGGCTTCTGCCAGGAGGTCATCCGCTTCACGGCGGGACTGCACACCGATGCCGTGCTGAGGTAGGAGGACGTGAACCTTGAGCTTCTCCGTCTTTAGCTGGGAGTACACATGCAAGAGCCGCCTCTGCTCATTAGTGACATGCAGAAAGCGTGTGCCGGCTCAGTGGCGTCCATCTTCTCTTCGCTGGTTCTCTGCCCGACCGAGCTGGTCAAGTGTCGTCTGCAAGCCATGTACGAAATGGAGGCCACGGGCAAGATTGCGAGGAGTCAGAAGTAAGTGGTTGGAACATGTTTTCTAGCTTTAATTGAGCATAAAAATCCAGCAAGCACTACACTACAGTGCAATAGAGGACACTCGACGATAAGACGACAATAAAGAATTATTCTGTGTGACGAAGACTACAGACCCATAATGTGTCCTCTATTGACACCAAGAAGATGGAACACGTTCGCTGCCATTTTTGTATTGTCTGTCTACATGTGCTGCTTCGAGCGTTAAAACACCGCCACAGAAATGCTATTCGTTAGCCCGTCTGTAGTGTTTCCGCGTTACGTGTTAGCATTTGGCTAGCAGACGCAAAGGTATGCGGTCGTTTGAAAACACACGGAGCAGGAAACACAAGCGACGTTCGGGTTTCATGGTCCAAACGGTAACAGTGGTCGAGTCAACTCAACTACGTGTGCTAGGAACGGGTTTTCTGATCCCTACCGGCGTGTCCTCTCCCTGAAGCTCGGTGTGGTCTGTGGTCAAGTCCATCATGAAGAACGACGGTCCGCAGGGCTTCTTCCAGGGCCTGACCACAACCGTCGCCAGAGAGGTCCCCGGCTACTTCTGCTTCTTCGGCGCCTACGAGCTGTGCCGCAGCGCCTTCGCGGAATACATGAAGTGTGAAAAAGACGACATAGGTGAGCGCGCCGCCGCAATGCGTTCTGGGAAATCGTCGGCAGTTGCTGAGCTGTTTGTGTCTTACTTGGTATGCGGCGTAGGCGTGGCTCCGATTGTTTTCAGCGGAGGTTTCGGAGGGGCGTGTCTGTGGCTGGTGGTCTACCCCATGGACTGCGTCAAGTCTCGGATCCAGGTCATGTCCATGACGTCCAAACAGGGCGGCTTTTTCAAAACCTTTATGACCATTGCACGCACCGAAGGTAGCAAATCTAACCCTAACCCATCTAATCAAGTCTTTTTGTAATTATTTTTTTTCCATCTTTGCGGTTTGAAATCATCTTTGTCCCTTCTGTTTGATTTCTTGCTTGCAGGCGTCAGAGCGCTCTACTCCGGTCTCACTCCCACCATGGTGCGCACCTTTCCTGCTAACGGAGCACTTTTCCTGGGCTACGAGGCCAGCCGCAAGGTCATGATGAAGCAGTTTGACAGCTGAATTGCCCGTTTTTCCACAAGTGAGGAAGGGGCAGCGGTCTGGATGCATTCGGGCCACAGAAGCTCACCCACACTCCCATTGATGCTCATGTGAGGATGCTCGTGATTGTTTTGTTGGCTTTTGCTCAAGTTCGTCTCCATTTCCTTTAAACATATTTGAAGTGATGATGATGCATTTTTAGAGCTAACAATCGTTAGTAGCCTGCAGTATTTCTGAGAGACCGCTATTCTACGTGGAATTGTCCACATTTCGTTGTTGCCTACCTCAGTGTGGTGAAATGCACAAAAATATCTCGGATTTTAAGTTTTTTCCGAGCCTCTAATGTGTGCGGGCACATCAAGTAGAAAAAAGGAAAACTACTTTTGAATGCACGACTATTTTCGAGCCTTGAAA
The DNA here is from genome assembly GCF_024500275.1 of Phycodurus eques. Lineage (NCBI taxonomy): Eukaryota > Metazoa > Chordata > Actinopteri > Syngnathiformes > Syngnathidae > Phycodurus > Phycodurus eques. The sequence goes on along the minus strand of NC_084541.1, from coordinate 19,941,210 downwards.
CAGACCAATTGTGTTCACTGGTCTAATAATGCCACTCCTGAGTTTATCTAACTTTTTAGTATTTCGAAATAAAATGTATGAGTCACATGTTTTTAAAAATGGTGTGATATCCTAGTTTTTCAATTTTCTGCTTTTTGAGTATTTCCAAACTGACTGGCTGATGTCTTGAATTTCAATAACTGGGTGTGTTCTGACAAAGCGAATTGATTTCAACTGAATCAAACACACCCAATTCTGCTAACTAATTATTTGCCTTTTGTCTCAACTCGACCTCTCCTTTGGTGAAATTCCCACAAATGTACGGCATTTGCCTTTTTAATCTCCACATTTTGCCTTTACTTGTGTGTGTGCGCGCGTGTGTGTGTGTGTGTGTGTGTGTGTGTGTGTGTGTGTGTGTGTGTATGTGTGTATATATATATATATTTTTTTTTAGGTCTGCTAATGTGTGATTTGCACTCCCTGTGCAGGGTTGTTCCACTGTTTTGCAGTTCACCAATAATCTCAGTCATATCCATGGTAATAGAAATGTGTTTTATTAAGAAAACGCCAACCATTGAACTCTAAACATCGTGGTATATTTAACAACCTTGATATTGTAGTTCTAAAATCCATATTAAAGTTTTCACTGAATCAGCTTATTTTCCTGTGTTTCATTTTAGCATCAACAGATTTGTACTGTAAAGTATAATTCATATTGCAGTTATGGGAAATAGAATGCTGAGTGTATATATTATATATTCTTATAATGAATGTGTGGCATTGAACGTTGTACTTGATTTTTAGAAGATTATAGGGAATTTTGGATTCATCTTCAAATTTTATCGGAGAACCATTTTCTGACATGTGTAAATTCAGCAAGACATTTAGTGAAATGTACGTAAGACAAATGTGTGAATTTGAAACGGTTTAAAGCGCGTGTAACGCGGCAGCAGGGGTCGCTCGGCAGCTCGGATGTCGCCACACTGCAGCTGCGAAGCAAAAGACATTTCGCAACATATTTGGCATACTAAGGTCAAGGTAGTAGAAGCAAAGCACGTCATCTGCGAGTGTTGCATTCCAACCTGTCCGCGTCGGGATTCAGATGACGCTTTTGCCGCCGCAGGTTCCGCACAGGCAGCCGAAGAGGCCGTTGATCATCTGGATGGCGCACAGAACCGCTTGCAGGCAGCTACAGGCCAACAGGGTGCCAAACAAGCCAATGTTGAACTGAACAATTTTCTTCGGCTCGGTGCACGTCCCCCACCACGTGTCGTCAGTCAGGTAACTCGGGTCACTGGGCACAAAGGAGTGTTTTTTTTTATTTTTTTTTTTTTATAGTGGTCCGTCCGCCTCGCAGTTCTGGGTTCGAATCTCGGCTTTGGCCTTCCTTGGTGGAGTTTCCATCGTCTCCCTCTGCTCCACTTCCTCCCACATTCCCACAACGTGCAAGTTAGGTTCACTCAAGACTAAATTGTCCATAGTGCTAAATGCTTGTTTGTCTATAGAGAGCATATTTGCGCATAGTGACCCGTCCAGGGTGTATTCTGCCTCACTGGTGACTCCAATGACGACGAGCACTATAGAAAATAAATGAATGGCTGGATTGAAAAAGTCCCAAACTCTTAGGACAGCATTAGATTTGCTATTTTTGGCATTGTTATAATCATATACAGGGTGTCCCTAAAGTCTGGACACATAGGCAAAAATGTATATTTTTCCAAATGTTTTATTTATTTTCAAATAGGAATATGAAAATAATAAATATTTAATTACTGTGGAGCAATTTTTTGACTACAGTATGTCGACATGACTTGAATTATTATTATTTTTTTTTATCACAACAAGACAGCTCAAGATAAATGTCATAAATCATGTGATTTCCACCCGTAAAATTAAAGTTCACCAGAAAGTTACCTGTCTTTAAAAGGCGTGCTCCATATCACGATGGCTTTACAAAGGGGCCCGTTCTTCAAAGCGAGCGCGGCCACGCTCAAACTGTACAAAGCGCCGGTCACTCCCACCGCAGCAAATGCGATTGATAAGAACATCTGAGGAGGTGAAAACGGAAACCGAGTTCAGGAAGATGTCGTGCGGAGTCCGAGGTGGACAGAACGCCGCTGTCGCAGCTATTGACGGGTGACGTCACAAATCTGTTCAGCCCTCACACGTTCTTGCCATTCTCGCCTGCATTTGTTTCACCCAGTCACGAGCTCTCAGTTTGCCACAATCCTCCAAAAGTATTCAAACAGTCAAAATAAATCCAACAAAAGCAATCTGAGACAAGAGATGAAGGTTTTCAGGTATTTACATCTGAATCTGAGACAGAATTTAAAGGATTAGAAGCATTATTTATAACAAACTACTTTTAAAAAAAAAAAAAAAAAAAAAATTTTTTTTTTAGCAAACTCATTGGAACACTTGAATTTAAGAGATGAAACCGAATGAGACTTGAGATGGAAATCCTTTGCTTTCAGTCGCTGCATCGAGCCCGCGACCCATCGACATGGGCAAAGTTTTACATTTTTCGGTCATGTTGCTGTTTGCTTTCAGGCGCTACTCCCTTCAGTCTCCTCTTCGGCAGGTAAAATGCTTGCTGGCGTCTCTGCAATCCGACTTGTAAAACCTTCCACTTCTTTGCTTCAATCCACTCCTTTGTTGTTTTGGGTCATTATCTTGCTGGATCTTGTTGCTTTTCTTCTTTCAATTGGTTTCTGTAGACTCGAGAGTGAATTTGCTTGTTGTAATCAAGTGTTACGTCCATGAAGATCAACGAGGTTGTCCCAGAAGAAGCCACGTGAGCCCAAACCACGAGATTTACAGTAGCTCCACTGAGTTTCGCAGAGGAGGTTTCATCTCCGGGATCATAGAGCAGACTCCAGTATTTCTCTTTCCCACCTTACGCTTCCTTCACTCTGGTAAAGGTTCATCTATTGATTGATTTTGAATGCATACAAACAACATTATTTTGAAGCCATATTTCTTTACACCTGACAGAATTTACTTAACTCTACGATTCATGATAACGGGTCAACGGACAAAATGCAGTGACTAGTTCATCTTGGGTGGAATAATCGGACTCGCTCACCCCACAGCGATTTCCACAGCACCCTTGTTTTCCAGTCAAGTGGATATAAAGTGCTGGCAGCAACACCTGAGAGGGATTGACACAAAAATTCATTGCATGTGTCGATATGGACTGATGGAAATATGGTGGAGACTATCTCAAAGGTCAATCGAATCCAGTTTGTACCCGCAACATTCAATACGATGTAATGAGCTTCAAAACAAAAATAAAAATAAATAAACAGCCGCTGTATCAAGAATTCCACCTTGACAGTGATCCTCAGTTTGGATTGTCTCCGTCAGAGAAGTCATAATTTGACAACGTTAACAAACAATGAGCGATACTTAATTGGTGCCTCTGTGGAAATATGAATAAGCAGCAGCTATAGACAGTAACTAAAACATTTGCAACACCTCTCAGGAGGATACAATGCAGTTTGACACTACGCCAAACCAAAACCCGAATAATAAGCATAGTGTAAAATGAATTATATTGTATTTCATATCGTCTTACAATGTAATCAAAATGGAACATGATTATCAATGTTTCAGCTTTCACTTCACATTTTTGTAAAGGCGCGCGCAAAAACAAAGGAATGTGCAGTAGCCGGTCCGTCGCGCCTTCCCGAGACACGTTGCGGACAACTCACCATTACTCCCCCGCCGATGAGTCCTCCCATATATTTCACCTCTTCAGTAAGATGTCCATCTTTTGCATACTTGATTTCCCCATTGGGAAAGAACAACACTATGTTACAGATGATGGATATGAGCGCTAATGGGTACAAAGTCACAGCAATGCAACGCGAACATGTCCCAGTGCACATGTTGTCAAAGGAAAATTGCTGCTGTTGGGGGCGGGGGGGGGGTGGGGTGGAGAAGAAAAAGAAGAGAATTCCTGTTCAGGACCTTTTGGCGGCTCCTTCCTATTTCAACCCTCTCTGTTGAGGACACTGACCCTAACGCAGCAAAAGCATGCGTGCTTGTACGTGCGCTCTGTGCGTGATGTTAGGGTGTGGGGAGGTGGAATGACAAGCAGATACCACGGACAAACAAAATCTGGGATAGGCAAGCAGAAGTCAATGGGACTCATTGCAACAGAGGCAATCCTTGTTTTATTGAGCGCGCATGCACATTACATGAGGCAACCATTCACTTCGCCCGACTATAGAACATGCCAATAGGTCGAGAGGAAGTTCAGGCAGGTTAGTCATTGTGTCATATCATCTCATCTCATATCGTAGTGGCACCAAAGCATCGCGGTGAGAACAACAGACATCAATTCTGTTGATTGTGCTCGTGGACATTGTGACCGCAGATTCAAATGTAGCAGCCGCTGTGCTAAAATGGGAATCACATGTGTTTGTGCATATGGGGAGTGCTGGAAATTTACACTGTATGGGTTAGGAATGTCAGAGAAAACACAGCAAAACAAGTTTGGTCTCCTAGCAACTCACTGCTGGGGGAAGTACATTTCTTGGTTTTTAAAAAGTAGGCGTTTTGTGGTCTAACACTGTAACGCACACACAGTACTGTAATACATTTGAAAATGGGCTCGGACATTTGGGTCAATTACTCAACGTGAACTGAGTTTGCTGTTTCAGTCGCGCTTGTGACTTCCTTACCCCCGCTCCATCGCCGCAGCTTTTCCTACTTTTATAAAAGCCACGGGATCCACCCAAACTTGTTCAGAGGTCGAATGCTTCACCTCAGAACAAATGACAAGGGTCTCCAAATAACACCCCCGTCTAAATGAAAGCTTTTGTCCTGGTCGACACCAACTAGGATTGCGATCTGGCCATAACAGGGGCTGGAAAAACAGGACAAAATGCAACAATGAAGAGCCTGCTGTTTAATGGTGTGCGTCAATGGCATGCGATATGCAGGGCAACAGCAATGGGAGAGTGGCGACACAACGACGTGCTTTGTCTGTTGTGAGGCAAGCATCTCCGGCAGGAACTATTCGATTACGGAGCTGCAAAATGTTGCGGAATTTGAAGTAAAGGAGAATTCCATTTGATGTCAGGCCATCATATCTATTGTAACCACGTTCACTTTTCTTAAACAGAGGGTGGTCTGTCTTTATGGTACATGAATAACACAATCTGTGTCAATATGGAGTTAATATTTAACTTCTTAACGACATTTTGAGTCACTATTCCCATGGGAGGGAGATAGCCGTCATTCCTAATCAGATGATCAGTTGAACATTCATCAATCATAGATAAGACGGCAAATAATCGTTGAGGAGGAGCATCCTATAATTAGCATTGTGCAGATGCACCTTTTGGTAGACTCTTTTCTTCTTACAGAAGTACAGCATAGAGGTCTGAATAAATGTGATTGCATTCCAGGTAACAAAAGGGAAATATGTCGGTGTGCAAAAATCGAATATAATATATAACAATGTCACATCATTTCATTGTGAACAAACGTGTAAAAACGATTTCACCCGAAAGTCAAGGAAACTATCGAGACGCCTTACCCCGTTACCCTTTATATTTTAGTCGACTAAATAAATGTACTGTAGATTTAGACTCTTAGAATATTCACAAAACAAAATTTGGGACAAACAACTACGATGAAAACTTAATTACTAAGCACTACGTAAATGAACGCAGTTTTGCCCGTGGACGCCAGACTTTCATAAATTGGGAACGCACTTGTTTTTCTTTGATGGTATCACCATTTAAAGTTTGTCTCGGTGATTATTAATGGAAGATGAGATGAACTTAAAAAAAAAAAGAAGAGAAGGTGCAACTTCTTCTTCTCAGCCTGGGGGCAGCAGGCTCCGTTTGAGGGAACCTTTGGACCACTCCCCCCACAGAGTTGAGGATTCAGGATTTGCCTTGCGTGCAGCAGAGTCAACATGTCCTCATCTCCCGTCCAAAACTTCTTCGTCACCCATTTAATGCCGGAGAAATGTTACGCGCGGCTTTTCGTCAACTTCAACTTGCACGGTGAGGCCAACTGTCAACACATTGGAGCGCCTGATGGGGCCCACAAGTTGCCAAGTGTGCATAAATACTTTCATACTTGGAGGAGGGGCGTTCAAGTGCAGTTTGTGCTTTCCTTTTACGAGCGCTTTGTATGTTTTATTTTTATTTCCAGTGCCATGTTTGACTTTATTCCTCAACAAAATCATCGGATCGTGGATTCTTTTGGACATAGTTTTTGGTAAGACTATAGACCATTTTTGTCGCGGGCCATAGGGTACCTGCGATTTCCCTCAGAGGGCCGTTATGACTGCGAAACCATAAAAATCTTCAATCGCCTCATCATATTTACACACAAAATTTACGAACTAGTTTTGGAATCAGAAATCAAGGGTAATGGGTTTTTCAACTCTTGCTCATGTTTGGTCACACACAAATGCTTGCAGTATCTTAACATGATCATTTATGATATATGATTATTTGAAATTTCGCTGCAGATTTGAACAAGACTCATGGAAGTTGACACACAGGATTTGCCTTCGCGGGCCACCTAAAATCAAGTGGCGGGCCGGATCTGGCCCCCGGGCCTCGAGTTGGACACCGGTGCTATAGCCAATGATGCGATCGGTGTTGATTGATTGATTGATTGTGCGGCAGATGAGCTGATGTACACGTCACGTGATGCTGCTTCAAAGGCGTGAAAGTCATCATTCCCACTAAACCTCGCCGCACGCACAAACGCACCTTTCCCACCTTCGGATAGATACTTTTTTTTTTTTAAAGTTTGAATTTGCTCTTTTTAGGTCGCTCAGTGATACAAAGTGTAGCGGGGTTATCGACATGTCATTATTGCCTTAAAGCACAGGTGTCAAACCCAAGGCCCACGAGCCAGATCCGGGCCCTGTGCGTTACTTTACGCGGCCTCCGACCGCATGCCACAAATGATCTTCGACTTCTGTTCAAATTGCGTGCGTATTTGGGTTCCCACACAGAACATATTAGGTGAAGGACAAGAAACTGAACTGCCTTGCACTCTAGCTACACACGCCTAGTCTGTAAACAAACATAGTCAAGGTCAGCTTCTGGCCAGCAAAGGTCACAGCTATACAGTACATACAGTATCCGTCCCTCTGTTTTCTTTCGCTTAGCCGGGGTGGGGTCAAGGGTCCATCCGTCTACGTAAAGCTATGCCAAGCAATTATATACTATTTTTAGATCCATTAAAGAAAACAGCTAAGAGAGAAGGACGTCAAGGATTCTTTTAGGATTAGGGTTTGGCCAGCAGCCCTTTAGCGTATCCCACGAGAATAGAAGCCAAACAAGAGCAATCTGAACTAAGATGACCTTGGCACAGAGTAGAAAGTGGAGCAATTGGTGGAAAGCAACCAAGTGACAGTCGAGAGCACATTTCTTCTTCCCTTGCTTTGCCACGCAGTGTAAAAGGTAAGTAGCGCAATGCAGGCAAAATTGTATTTTTTTTTTTTTTTTTAGTATCTGCCCTGCCCTGGGCCAAAGATAAAACAAATATGTGCACTGTACACTTTACAGTCCATTATGTTGATGTTCTAGCAGTAATGAATCCTGTTATACGCACACAATAAATGTTAAGTCATGAGAATCATCATTTTCTTTTTTGCTGACCAAACAGTGGTGAATTGGGATTTTTGCTTTGGAATGTTTCAACCGGCCCCGAACCCACCGACGTTTCGTATTTGAGTTCACCGCCGCCCGCGGAGCTGAGCGTGACGCCCGTCTGCGTCGCGCCCGCAGCTCAGCTCCTGCAGCTGCTGCGGATTCTCTGGAGACGAAATGCGGAGGGCTCGTGTCCAGCTTCCGTCCTGCTGCAACTTTACGCCTCGTCTGGACCCGTCCTATTCGCCGCGGCCCGCGACTTCCCACTTTTGTAAGTCATTAACCACCAAGTGATGCATATCGATGATATCGTTACACCAAAATTGGTCCATCAGTAAATACGTAAGACCAGCACTTTTATTTGCTGGAATTAACCGTAATCTTGGCCCTCCGATGTCATTCAAAAAATGATCAAAATATTAGAAACAGCCCTGACAGTATTATGCAGTAGAGTTCTACACCACTGAAAAAAAAAAAAAAAAACCCACAATAATAAATATTCAACGGCGAACGAGCATTGTTGTCTCAGGAAAAGCAGAATTGATGATAAAGCGCTTGTTTATGATTGTGGCAGTTTGTCCAAGCTTCTCGAGTTTGACCTTTCGGCCGTGTGACTCTTAGCTTCCTGCAGAAGCGTGCTGCGGTATTTGCTAGTAGTAGCCTGCAGCCGAAGCAGTACATACTGTGTAATTATCCAGAACAACAACAAAAAAGATGTTTCACCTAGTTACAAGTTTGTTCATGTTTAAAGAACGCTGCTGCGACCTGACGGTTTGTCATTTCGCATCCCTTTTACAACAGCGCCTGGGGTGAAAGGCTTTTCTTGAGCATCCAGACGACGACGACGATTGTCTTCCTCATCCTGCATTATCGGGGAGACACCGTTAGAGGTGAGCAGAAACCCCTCCCGAGTCCTGCGTGTGTAAATCTATGTCTTGGGTATTCGAAAAGACATGCAAACCAGTCACATCGGTCAACACTTCGACTTTGTGACAAATGACGACAGTGTCTTGGAAGGTAAGCAATTGTCGCCAAAAGCGGTGATTCTCAAAGCGCCGTGCAAAGAATCGCTGAATTCAACGTTCTAATGGTGCAGGACAATTGTTAAGTACAGTTCAGTTGTGTTTAACATTTAAGTAAAATACATTCCCTTTTATCTACCATTTATATAGGAAACATTTGGAACTTTTACGAACAAGTCTTTCATTGAATCGCTATTTAAGTACAAGTTCTTTGTTTATTTCCTAAATTTAAGTGCTGTGTTCATGTTCAAACTGTGCATAATGTTACAATGGCTTACATTTTTTTCAGAATAAAACCTGTGCCTCGTTTTTGATGACAAACTGGGCCCATTATGCAACTGTAATTTAACGTTGGCCCTTAATATTTTGTGGCGGTTGTAAAAAGTTTGGGAATCAGCCGGGCCAAGCCAACAGACAACAAAGCACGAGCTCCACCTTGTGGCAGTGCTTACTTGTAGCCGGATTACGTGACCATTTTTAACCTCGACGTCTCGACGTCACACCCTCTCACCCCCTTTTTTTTTTTTTTTTTTTTTTTTGGGGGGGGGTTTGTTTTTGTTTATGTGACAGGAATTCTGTTTGTGTTGGCTTACGGTGGTTTAAAAGCATGCACCTGCGCCAGTCATGCGCAGACTCATGACTCATGCACCTGCGCCAGTCATCTCGGCAATGCAGTCTTCCAGTTTGGCAGCAATAATTGCAAGCAAGGTAATGAACGGCATGAGAAGTTTCATTTACAAAGTCAACTTATTCGAGTAGTGCGAAATGTATAATGAAAATGTGGCGTACTTCATTGGCTGTTTCCAGGCTCTGCAGGCAGGAAGTAACTTTAAAAAGGGCCACACGGGTCAGATGTCCTCCACGTCTGTTTTGCTGTCTTGCGCAGCCTCCCTGGGCCTCATGTTTGTTTCGCTGCAGGCATGTCCATAGGACGAAAACATCTTTTTGCACTTATCATCGCCGGCTGCCACTAATTAGGCGAATTGAACTTTGTTTTTGTAGGACACAGCTAAGTCTCTTGCAACCGCTAGCTACCTCGTGTCAGCCTGCTTCAGCTGCATCCTGCTGGCTCAGGTCCTCTGCTATGGGAGCAACAAAACTAGTCCAAAAAAAGAAGACTGAGCAAAGATGGAGGACAGAGAAAACCAGATTGAGTCCTGAAGAACAGGGAGAAAGCCCACACAAGCACAGCTGAGAGCTGGGCCCAAAACCTCAGAACTGTGCGGCAGACACGCCAACCTCTAGGTCACTGTTCTGCCGTATGAGGTTTACGATGAGAACAATTTCCAAACGTTGTCCATGTAGAAGAAGTGGAGATAGTCATGTATGTGGACGTTCACATTTAAGTACAAAAAAACAAAACGTTTTTGATTTATTTTGTGTGCCAGCCGATAAAGAAAACCTGACTTCTGGGAAACCCTTGTAAGTTTTCAGTTTGGGTTGATAAACAATACGTAGCTCATACATGAACTGTGTCTTACAGACGTCTTCTGTGTAATACATACAGGAGTGAGTTCTTTGTCCTGACCATTCGTTCATAAAAGTGCACATTTTTTAAAATGTGTGTATTTGTAAAGCATATATATATATATATATATATATATGTAAAGCTAAACATTCATGAGAGTGTCAGGTCAAAAGATGATTTATTTGCATTTCTTGTCCCCTGTCCACAAATAGTAGTTTCCCCAATCAAGACAGAGGAGTTGGCATCACATTCACATTCAATTGACATGTTGCTGCATGTAACAGCTATTTAGTGGTACAGTTAGAAGTCAAATGTGCTTAAAGCCAACACGACGCTAACTTCACAGTTGCTAATCTGATTTGATCTAAAAAATTGAAAATAAAAAGGCTAAGCAACAGCATAACAGGAATTTCCTTAATGTTTCATTATTCAGTAACGTCTGGAAAGGTGTGTTGGAAATCTAGCTACACGAATGCTAATTGCACACGTAAATTGTACAGTACATTACGAAGTCACCCAAAGAAAAAGGCTTCCAGATCACAAAAGGATGCACAGTATTATCAATGTATAAAAGTTCTGATACTGGTGTCAGATATTTAAAAAAACAAAAAAAAAGCAAATAGGTCAAGCCTTTGTTGTGAACATTAGTCATGGATTTTACAGTAAAAGAATAAATAAAAACCTTTTAACGATTTGCTGATGATAAAGCAGTTCATGATGGCACCTATGTCCGTGAAATGGGAGTTCAAAATTATCTTCACAAATATGAAATCTCTGGAGACGTAGTTGGAACTAGTGGGATTCTTTTTTTTTTTTTGCAGGCTTTGCTCGGTTGGCATAGAATGATATATAATGTTGGAGGTAGCACGCCACGAGTATGGCCATCCGCTCAATTTGAACAGTCGTGAGCCACATTTGATGCGGTCAGGGGCTGGCCATTGTACATAAAAGTGTGCAACATTTTTCACGCGACTGTGGTTCTTTTTAAATATGACCCTTCCTCTCAAGAGAAAGAAAAACCAGCCCTGGTTTTTCTTTAACCTCATCATATAAGTTACTCCTTTAATGAGAATTCCTTGAATCCTGTGGCTCGCAGCATCACGAATCACCATTTCCAACGTCCCGGTGTTATCTGAACGGCTGGTACAATTTGCGCAGTTCATCCCAAAAGAACAAGGAAAGAATGGTGTGAGGACCAATCCGGAAATAAGATGCTCCCAAACCTTTGTAGAGTCCCGTTAGGCCCTCCCTTTTCAGGGTCTTAGAAAAGCAGTCAGTAAAGCCTTTGTAAAGCAGCCCCTAAAAGGATGAAAAAGGAACTTTTAGCTCGGATACAAACTTGATCATTATATTGTATACGAAAGGCTAATGCTTTTTTCTGTTATTCATTTATTTGCAACTGTCAGTTAAATGCAGTCAATACATATTGACAAATGTCTTGCGGGGGGAGGTCAAATATAGAATACAATTTACGTAAAGTAGTGTCGGTGTGTTACAGAAGCGGGGCGTCACGTCAGCCGGTGTGCTCATTTGTGTTGGCGTGTTTTATTGTTCTCCCGGGATTTAATATAGAAACGGAAAAGTTCACCGACGATTGCGGCTCTCCTGCCCCACACGCGAGAGCAACACAGTGAATAAATACACTTTGAAAAGCTGATCGTTATCAACCTCAGATTTACATGGCAGACATGCGTGTCGCAAAATGTGGATGCAATATAACGTTGATATAGCACTCTGTGGATTCAAAATAAAAAAAACAACAACCTCCTAACCTTAGCAGGAACCTGACTTTTACTCAACCCAAATTAAGAATGCCGCCTTTAAGATTCTGCTCTTTGGCCACACGGCTGTTGACATGAGAACCGCTGAAGACGGCCACCGAGTGAACACAAGCCCCTCTTCTGTAATGATTCATTCATGCATTCCCGTTTCACACGCGGCCAGCGAGCGCTCACCTTGCCCCGCTGATCCACCGGCTGGTTGTAGAGCCGCGTGCTCACCACGTCGAAAGGCGTCATCGCCAGCGCCACCGCCACGCTGCTGATCATGCCGGCGCTCAGCGCCACCAACCAGCTGTCCTTTGCAAACACCTGAGGAGGATGAAAGAAAAAAAAAAAAAACCCGCTACATTCTAACAGAGTCCAGGAAAAAAAAAAAGACCTGAACTATGTCGACCAGGGCTGTGAAATGTTTTTATTTCATCGTAGGAAACCTCGTAGTTTGGGGTCACCGCCCAGGGGTCGGTTTTATTCGCCACGGGTGTAACAGTACAAACACAAAATACGGTTTGGTGCATACGTTACATTTTAGGTCAGGTTTGGATCGCGTTGGGTGCAGTAAGGGAATAAAATGCAAAACAAACTGCTTATGTTTTGTATAAACCGGAACACGTTCCAAATGAAACAACTTAAATCATCTGTTGTTTGTCCTTTTTTTTTTTTTTTTTTTTTTTTTAAAAAGTAATTAAGAATGCAGAGACGTGCAAAACTAAAAGTTTGAACAGTGTGAATTATTATGCTATAGAGACTAATAATAATAATAATTTGTCATTGCTTTGGCTCTATCTGAAGAGCCTGGGAGAAACTTTTCAAATGCTGTTGGGAGTTGCGTTTCTTTGTCAGCGAAAAAAAATAAAATGACAATTTTTTTTCGGCATCATGTCCGTGAGCCAGACGTTAAGCTCCACCGTGTTCGTTTACGGACGACGCGGATGGCAAAAGCGTGAGGCTTGTCCCTTACCTCCAGATGGCAAAAGCGTGAGGCTTGTCCCTTACCTCTGGTGGGAAAACACAAACCGCCCCATCACAGTACATCATTTGCCCTGCGTTTGGTTGTTAGCATTTTTTTTTTTAATGGCCAGTTCAAAACACAACTCAAGGAAAACGTGGCTAACTTTTGTGGGCCATACAAAAGGCCGTTGGAGCACCGGATCCGGCCCGCGGGCCTTGAGTTTGACACCTGCGATGTAGGCACTGCTATGCAACTCGCCAGTGCAGTGAATACTGTACTTCTATTATTAGTATCGATGCCCACTCACCCCCATTGACACGTTTTGCCTGTCTTCAAATGTTTAGCTGGACAGGAGGTGGAAACCCGCCGCACCATCCAAACTATTTGACCTTTGACCCAACAGCTTGAGTGAGCCGTTCTTGCTATATTCAAAAGAAATATAACCAAGCAGCGTGGTTAATGAATAGAAAGAAAAGGGTGTGTTTCTGTGAGGAAGACGACAGACAGCTCTGACTAGTTTGACCAGTTGCATGAGGGAGGGCGGAAAGGGGGAAGTGGTCTAACGACGCCCGTGTCATCGTCACTCTTTTGCTGCGCGCATTTTGTTTTGAGAAGCCGTTAAATTCGCGGCCTGGAAACTCTTGCTGTCCGAGTTATGTAAGCTCTGTGTTTTCAGCCTGGGGGGCCGCGAGGACACTGAGAGGTTTCACATTTCTGTTCCAGAAGGTTGCACTGCCTGCAGCTTCGTCCCCGTTACAAGAAGCGCTTCCACTGCAAATGATTGGACACTTGCACACCAACCGATATTTGAAAAGCCAAAACTGGCCGGCAAGTGGCCGTCACGTGTTCCAACCTGAAGATCGAGCACCAGCTCTTTGGCTGAGGAGAAGGTGGAGAGTTGAGACGCCGAGCCCACGCTGACCCTCGGTATGGCGGCGCTAGCGCCCCGCCACAGTCCTCGAACGCCGTGCTCCTTATAAATGGCCGCCAGCGCATGGCACGTTCCCTTTTGGGAGGAGGAACGGAAACGTCGGGACACATATTGAGATTCCGGACGGATTTCATTCTTCCGCGGTGGGTTTCCCAACCTTTATGGAGCTGAGGCTCATATTTGACGTTAGTGTAACCTTTTGTTACCTTTTTTGTTTGGTGGCGTACCACGACATTTTTGGCTCCATAAAGGTTAGGAAACATTGCGTATAATCTCCAGCATGTGTGGTACCTGGTGTTTGTGCTGGTGTCCCACCGCAATGGAGGCAGAAGACTGACTCTGCAAATGAGTCTTTACCTGTCGCACAGGTAAAATAGATACACAATTTCCTGGATTAATAGTTTAACATGTAAATACACCACAAACTATCACCCCCAAAATACTTCAATATCATTTCAAACTCATCTTACATTACCCTTAAAAATAAATGCCGATGATTTGAAGGTGGGCATGTGTGTGCACATACAGCGAAGGAACTCCCACTAACAACCCAGACTATATTTAGCTCTGCCTCGACATACAAAGATGTCTCTCAGTCGAGATGTACTACTTCCTCGGTGGGTTGTCACGACCGAAGCTTTTTACAATCCATTCTCCTATTGATTATTGATCAATTGTCCTAATTTTTACCCCTAACATATATTTTATTATCATTTATGAGGGACGGACTTCAATCCGTGGACCGCATATGTCGGCAGTGAGTATATGGTACAAATTTGGTGAATAGAAGCTGAGAGAGCAAAATGCTAAATGTTTAGAAATCGCGATTAGCATTAGCACACTAAAAAAAAAAAAAAAAAAAGCTAACTGCCATTGAGCTCATGCATACTTATCATGTTACATCAATATTGCACATACATTAACAGCGTCTTAAAATCACTTCCAGACGTTTTTGTGGCAAAATGTATCATTGGCGCAACACTGCTTCCGTCTGCAATAAACGTCCGTGTGAAAAAACGGATTCCGGCAGCGAAAACATGTTTCCGGGAGGAACTTTTCACTGAATTGGCCAGTCCCGCCATGATCACGTCAACTGTCTGAATTAAGGTGTTTTTTCAAACAATCTCATCGCCGAAATGAAATGAATTGGTCAAACGACACCCAGAAGCCCACGTGACGGCACGCTGAAGAGGCCTATTGCTACTTTCCTATTAACCGGGGATTTGGCGCCATCTGGTGGCGTCTCGGAGCGTTGCAGAAAGTGAGGGTAAACCGCAAATAGGTGAATCTGTGACTATGAAGGCGGGTGTTCCCTGTAAAGTCAGGTAGGTACGATCTCGAGTACATAATTGAATATTTGAAGAGCCTGAGGATGAGGATGAGGATGAGGACGCTACTGACCAAATAGACGGGACTGCCCATCACAGCTCCCGCCACACCCGCCGCCGCTCCAGCTGCGACGGTCTTGGGTCCGCTGACCCTTCCATCCGTGTGGATGTTAGCCCGAGGATTCGATGACGGCGTACGAGCCCAGTCGGACTCCGTTCATACAAAACTGATACCACAGTCCGGGCACGAGGCCTTTCTGCAAGCCGGCCACGCCGTCCACTTTGGCGATGGTGTAGAACGCGTGGAAGACATTACGGTAATAAACCCGATAGCTGCCCCGGCTCTTGAGCTCTCCTTGCAGCTGCATGCGAGTCTTGACCACCTCCAGCGGGTTGGTCACCAGGCACGCGCCGCACGCCGCCGCTCCGCTCAGCAGGAAGTCCATCATCATCATCATCATCATGTGACACCTACTTCTCTAGTGGACCGGGTTGCCCTTCATGCCGGGCGGCGACGGCGACGGCGGCGAGCTCTCCTCCCCTTCCAGTCTAAACACAGCCGAGAGAGACGTCATGGCCAACGGACGCGCATGCGCATCGCCATCACTCCGCGCGAGCTTGCTTCACGGACACCTCACCAAATCGTAATTCTTAGTAACACAAACCAAATGAAACGGAACATTCGGCGCTATGGTCCCCGACTGAGTTTATAATTCAGTCCCTCGTATGTCGACTCACACATTGCACGTTATAATTTACACACTAACCAAAAGATATTCCTTTTTTTTTTTTTTTTTTTTTACATCCGCAAAGTTATTTGACACCTGAAAACAACAACAGTTATTACGAAGCTGGAAATTGAATGTCAGACGGTAGTCACTCAAACGAATCCAATCAAAGTGGTATTACGTTCCTCACCGACCGGAAATCCAGCGCTCCTGTTCTTAGCCGGTAGCCAATGAAAACAGTCGGTTCGCGTATTGTTCAATGAGCCTCACTGCTATTGGTCGAGCGTCAGCTCGTTCAGACCGCTGCAAAATGATCAATTTCTATCATTAGGAAAGTTTCAGTAAAATTAACAGCGTGGTTTTTGTTTTATTCGATATAAAAAAATAGCAACATAACTCCCAAATACAAATATTAATACAAATATTGTTTAGGTGTTTAAGCACCAACGCGATGCCGTTCTGGACACCTGCAAACAACAACTGCCAAAATAAATGAATTGTTCAAACATGTGAAATCGGATTTGATTTTGTGTTAGCGGCATGAATGCACCCGCTGTGGCCATTCTCAGATGCGATAATAATTTCAGTCATTAAACGATGAGGGACTCTATTTTTGCCTTTTACAATGTAGATATTTACTGTTTTGTAAGTTGTAACAATAAAGCGAATCTTTAAGCGGTTTCTAAAATGTTGGGTCTTTGTCACTGAACTGGATTAAACGGGAATAGAGAATCTGGTTCACCATCATACACGCTTTAAATAGGGGTTGTGTTCATGTTTTCTGAACGGGCCTGTAATCAAGTTGAGGGGAAAATCAGCTAAAACTGGGCGGTATTATTTTTTTTTCTATTGAGATCTTTGAAGTCACATTCAGAATGTATTTGATTCGATCGGCCTACTTCATCTTACTTTATTATGAAGGTACTTCACAAGTAATTCTGCCTACATTTCAATGTAACCATACACCACTATAAAACAGTGATTATTAAAATGGAGTCATACCAAGCCGCCTCGTCTTCAGGAGGTCCGTTTTGGCTGTGACTCCAAATAAGTAAACGCGCATTCTACTCGTTACATTAATAGCTTCTGTCAAGTGGCCCGTGTAATCCCGGCCAGCAAACGAAGCACCGAACTGGATTTCAGGTGAACGGTAACGCTCCGGCTGATGTGCCTTCCCGTCACTACAGTGCGTGAGGCGAGGTGGAGACAGGCCACAAAGTAGACCTGCTGCATCTTTACTTCCTGTGGTTGATGGAGGAACAAGGGGCAACGCAAATAATCATAAGTTGGTCATCGTTTGACTCTGCGGCAGCGAGTTAAGGTGAGTGCCACTCAATATTCGTCGACATGGATGTGAACTATTGAGGGGAATAAAGGGATTCAATATTTGACGGGCGACATTGCTGCCGAATCTTTCATGAGAAATAAGATTGAATCATTGGAAATGTAATCCCGAAACTCTTCAATTAAACACAAATATGTTGTGCGTGACTTAGCATTACAAATAAAAGAATTTAGCATATGTAAAGAGGCACCGTCAAGAATTTGCACGCAAAAACTCTCACTTGTGCTCCTCTACGTAAATACCGCAAATGGAGAATACGATTTTCTAAGGCCTCTGAGAATCGTCATCACTTTCACCTAAAAGCCACAAAGAATGACTGCATGGATAGTGCATGAAAAGTATATACAGTTCCAGTGGTACGTTGCTTTACATTTGATGGATATTGTTTGCGTCGTCATAAAATGCACGCACATTGATACGGAATGGATGATAGGATTAGATTGGTTCAAAAGGTAAATCCAAGAATGTGGGTTAATTACCGCTGAGGCGAATCATCTGTAAATCTCAAGTATCAACAGTCAGCGTTAATTGGATTATGCGGAAAGGGGGAAGCACCTGCAGTATCACTTGCCACAAGTCTTAAATAAAGAAGCCGCTTTTCCGGTTCTATTTTGTTGCTGGGGGAACAATATGACAAACTGTCTCAATTGGGAATACGTGCACAGTGAAGGAAGATCAATAAAACCATACTCTCGGCGGATTTAGTCTTTGAACAGCAGAGTGCAGCACGGCGCCAGTTACTGTTCAGAAAAATCCAGTGAGAGCTGATTGCCGATGACATGCAGTTCACTCACTGGCCTTAGCAACATGTGCTACAGCTGCACAAACGAAAGCGATCCAATGCAAAAGATCAAAAATCTGCCGTTACAAAGATACTATTGCTCAGTTTTCAATGCCGATGGGGAATGCAGTTTACAATTATTATGGTGGTTGTCGTTCCCCGTGGTGCGCAACTGTACTGCATTACACTGAGATTTTCTGTGGTCTTAGATACGTTGTTTAGCATGATATGGGTAAAATATTAATAGCAATACCGTTTTACACCACTGCCCATTACGGCCCCAAGCGGAAAACTGCGATACTGAGTCGTAACTAACAGGAACAGGAGCAGGACAAAGCAAAGCTCCTCAATAGTGAAAATGGAAAAGTGAGACTACAGCATGATTAGCGCTTACATTCAACTCCATCTCAGTTCACGCAGTCACACGTGCACGCAGTATAATTGGGTTGTTGGGCTTCTTCATCCTTCTTGTTCGTTGCAGACAAAAATCGAGTAATCATGGACATCGGCGGTTTGGAGACAGTGGTGGCCAACCCGGCGTACGTGTCGGCCCGAGGAAGCGTGGATGGCGCGGCGGCGGCCACCCTGCGGGACAAGAAGATGCGGGCCAGGCTGAAACTACCACACATCAGAGACTGTGAACACACCAAAGCGTCAGTGGGCGAGACCTTCGACAGCATGTGCGTCAAAGAGCCCGTCGGCAAGCGGCTCTTCCAGCAGTTTCTGGAGAGCGAGGCCACCCGCAAAACCGCCGGAGAGCTGTGGAAGGACATCGAAGACTACGTCATCTGCCAAGAAAAGGACAGAGTCCAGAAGGCTCAAAAAATGGTCAATAAATACTACGAGTCGGCGTCAAAGAACTTCTGCAGCTTCCTGGAAGAGAAGGCTGTCACCCGAGTGAAGGAGGACTTCAAAAATGTCCACGGTGACTTATTCAAAGAGAGCGAGAAACAGCTCCTCAAACACCTGGAGACAAAGGCCGTGGACGGCTTTAAGCTGAGCATGTACTTCCTGCGTTACGTTCAGTTCAAGTGGTTGGAGGCGCAACCCGTTGACGAGGAGTGGTTCATGGACTTCAGGGTCCTTGGCAAGGGCGGTTTCGGCGAAGTGTACGCTTGTCAGGCTAAGGCCACGGGTAAAATGTACGCCAATAAAAAACTGGATAAGAAGAGGCTGAAGAAACGCAAAGGCTACGAGGTAAAGCACTGATGTACACGGGAGGCCGAGACGAACTTCATAGCTCATAAGAAAACAAGAAATAAGAGAGTCCATTCCCAGGCCCGAGCGCAGAGGTTTACGTTCTACTATGACGGCTGAGTGCAAAGAAGCTTGCGACTCTTTTAAAGACGCCTCAGCGTCGTGCCATTGAAGGATTATGATACTGTAGAGAAACACTGCAAAGGTTCTTCTACTTACTAGCCCGTTGAGTATTACTGTTCGAAAAGGCAGATGTTCATTCTCCCAGCAAGTGAGTGATTCGACTTAAAAGTAGTTGCCAACAGGAAACCGTTGTGAACATTGAGTCGCTACTCAATCACAAGGGAAGAAAACCCAGCTATGTGAACCACTATACTGCTAATGGCTCTCCTCAAAAGATGTCCAAAACCATTTCTGCAGGTGTGCAGGGTGACAATGTTCGTTCTTCCTTTTCTCCATTCTAATGGTGTTCTTACTTTTCCATGTCTAGGGCGCGATTGTGGAGAAGCGCGTCCTTGCCAAAGTCCACCGTCGCTTCATTGTGTCGCTGGCGTACGCCTTCCAGACCAAGACTGACCTCTGCCTGGTTATGACTATCATGAATGGTGGGGATCTCAGGTGCTTCATTCAAACACTGACCACAGCCCTATACATACACACACACACACATGATTCCAAAATCATTTCATGTCACTTTTTTGGCACCTGCACATATTGCACATGCCAGAAACAGCTAGCGAGTCTCCACTAAAGCTAACACGCATGTTTTGGGGCTGTCGGAAGAAGCCGGAGAAGATGAAGAAGACCCATGCAAGCATAGGGAAAACACGCAACTCTATGGTATACCAGTAACGGACTAGGAGGGAGACGTGTTCATCGTGATGCCCCCACTTCGCTCACGTCTGCTAATTAGTTCAAGGATAGATAAACCCTGCAGCTAATATACACACTAGGCCGTCGAGTGCGTCACACTTTAAGTCAGACAGTAAGAGTACTTAAGAGGCTAAAGACGTCTTTGTAGCAATATTCATTTAGTTGACGGCATCGCTGCATAACGTGCTCCGTCCTCCCTTAGGTTTCATACGTACAACGTGGATGAAGAAAATCCTGGTTTCACTGAGAAGAGAGCGTCTTTCTACACAGCGCAGATCATCTGTGGGCTGGAACACCTTCACCAGCACAGGATCATCTACAGAGACCTGAAGCCGGAGAACGTGCTGCTAGATGATGCAGGTTAAATATTACCCATGTTCTTCTTTCATTTCAACCAAAGACAGTTGCTTAAACAAAACAAACAAACAAACAAAAAAACAATCTGTGGCCCTCACGACAATGACCTAACATTTTGGGTTCAATGCACAAACTTCCTAAAGTCCACACCATCAGAAACAGAAACAGTGATGATGTCTTGCACAAAGGCACCTTGTCGGAAGTCGGGAAACAGACTAGCATCTCTCCGACAATAAGGTCCCATTTGTATTCTTGTCCGCAATAGGACCTGTTGCGAAGGACAATGTATCCCCCGTAGGACAAATTGTTAACTTTACCGAAACATTCAACTGAACACGACAAGGGGCTGCACCTATCGAATGTCTATTGATTATTGTACTGATTATCCCACCGATTAATCGAGTAAAAACAAACAAAAAAAGTTTTTTTTCAAATGTAAAATGATAGCAAACTCTGGACATTTGGTCTTTTACGCACTCTTTCCTCGCGGCAACTTTGGTCTACACGGAGTCGACAGTTACCTTAGCCCGTGTGGAAAAATGAACACTGTGAAACTTTCAGGTCGAGATTTTGCGTTGACATTTTTTTTTTTTTTTTTTTTTTTTTTGGTAATCAAATTATTCGAGTTATTCCATTAATCGTTTCAGCCCTGAACTCAACATGATAAAAAAAAACAGGTGTCTTCAGGATACACGTGTCGTACCTTTGAGGGTACTACAGTACAGTCGCCATAAAGACACAACAACGGGGTTCCTCTTTTTTGAAGAGAGGAATTACTGATGCGGAATACAAAACGCTGCCTCACAGCTTTAATGAGACACCGCAAAAAGGTTCAAACTTTGGAAAATGTACTTGGATTCTAATAGCAATACCCGCTGGTAATTTATCCGACACCTGCATATGTGGCACAAATGTAATCCTGCGTGTTATCACTCAGGACACGTCCGCCTGTCAGATTTGGGCCTGGCTGTCGAGCTTCCACCGGGAAAAGACAAAACGTCTGGTTATGCAGGAACTCCAGGTAAGTGGAAAAAGTCTCTCGTAAACTGTAACGTCCTGTTTGTGAGCCTTCACCATGCCATTAAATGGTTGAATAGGTTTCATGGCTCCAGAGCTGCTCCAGAAAAAGGAATACGACTACTCGGTGGATTATTTCACTCTGGGAGTGACTCTGTTTGAGATGATCGCAGCCAAAGGACCCTTCAGAGGACGAGGAGAGAAGGTAGAGGACACAGCCGAGAGATGGATCAGGAGCCTTTGACATTGAAAAGCTATCAAATGATTTGCTCATTGGGCCTTTCTTCAGGTGGAGAATGACGAGGTGGCGCGCAGAATTTTGAACGATCCGGTGCCGTACACGGCCAACTTCAGCGAAGAATGTAAAGCTATTTGTGAAGGCTTGATGGAAAAGGATCCAGGGAAACGCCTCGGGTTCAGGAACAACGAGTGCGCTGAGCTCTAGAGCCAAGCCTTCTTCAAGGAGATCAATTGGGGACGTCTCGAGGCTGGTGAGCTCTCGCACAAAATTGTCCACACACTTCAGGTCTGCACTGTAAACGTCAACATGTTTACCTTATCTGTGAAGATAAACTGATTAAGGTCAGCTCACTGAAACTCTATCAACTGTTGAAGGTTTGATTTAAAGTGAAAGCGTGAACACTCAGCGTATAAAGTCAGTGGCCACAACATTAGGGACACCTGAACAATCGAATGCTTGCAATTATTTCTGCCTTTATAAAGATACAAATGCTTACTGTTGATTGACACCGTAGCAGAGGTATTATTTCAAAATGTGTTTATGATTGTACAATCTACAATGTAGAATGGCACTGCACTGCATACCGAGAGGTGTTTGGAATATTTTGCTCCGCTTCATTGAGCTAAAGTTCCAGCCTAAAGAGCACGCGTGTTACTGACGCACGCTTCTAATATTTCCATAATAATAAACACTCGGTGACAGTTTCAGACAAGAGTGAGCATTACATTTCTATTTCTGAAGGAGTGGTGCGCTCTGTTCTTGAATCCATCCAACTGCGCATTTACATTATCAAGAGTCCTATAATATCAGTTGAAGTAATGTTGGCATTTTTCCTAAAATTAATTTCTAAAAATGTATTGGAAATTCAAAATGTGTATATTTTCTACCCATTCATTTCATTAAATGATTGGTTGATAAATGTATTATAATACAATATTTGTATTTTTTTTTTTTTTTTTACATATTCACTTTGCATTTATATTCTTAAACAATTGATTCATTAATTAAACTAATTTAAAAAAAAAACAATTACAAAATAATGAGAATAATTGTAACTTTTTTTTTTTTTACCTGATCTTAAAATTATAATCAAGGTGGCCCTTGAGTATAAAAGTTTTCCCATTGTGCTGGTGCACCCAATCAACTCAAGTCAATTTTATTCATAGAGCACTTTTAACAACTAAATCACAGCTGAAACAAAGTGCTGTGTGAATAAATAAAATCGAACACAAAACATGAGAAAACTGAACATACCAAGTGTTTATTGAGTGTAAAATGCATTTGAACAGATACAGGAGCTCAGTGTTTCCTAACCTTTATTGAGCCAAGGAATCCATTTTACCATCTCACGGCACACCACCAAACAAAATGTCACAAAGCGAATCGATATTGACACGGTGATGACCTTGTCTCAGTTTACTCACAAACGGACGAAGTGTGCATGCAATCTGGGCCCAAAGCTGATATACTCGCAGGAAGCCATGACTTATTCCACCGTATGAGCGGCAACGGGTGAAGCCACAGCTGTACCTTATGCCATGCAGCGGAAGAGCATTTTGTTGTTCTGCCAGTCACTATACATCACTGGCATAGATGAACAAAGAGATATTTGTAATTAATTTTTGGTTGTTGTTCATTTTGGTAAATAAGAGTGTCTAAATATCGAAAACATCTGTCATTATAACGCAGTGCAGTTCTACAACTGTAAACAACAACAACAAAAAACATGAATAAATTACTGCATCACTATTATTTAAATCTGCTCATTAATATCCTTGTAAAGATGTTTTGGTTTTTTTTAAATTTAAATATTGCATTGGTTCTCATTAGACTGTGGATGTGTACCCAATCAAATGTCCAGTGAGTGTAGAATGGCAATATTGTAGGTCTATTTAACTATAGTGATACTGTATAGATGTATAACTATGTATACCATTATATAAAATGATGGTTAAAAAAAGGTTTAATGAGCAAAAACGTGTAATTATGCATTTCAGTGTAATATGAAATTCAAGTGTGTACTGTGTGCAGTATGAACCTTTTAAGCAGTATGTATTTAACATAAGTATGATGCATAACTAATGCTTCTATCAGATAGTAGCGCAATGAATACAACAATAAGTGTTGCTCTTCACTGTTACTGTAAGCGTGCGGTTGTTTTTGTGCACGAGGAGCGGGCCTGCAACGGAGGATTACAAATCAGCATGAGAGAATGCACGTCACGTGGAAATCTGATACAGGCCAACATTAGCATATTCCCTTTGACTTTGTACAATGGATTCACAGTCAGATCTCGGCCGTCGTCAACTGTTCTGGACACTCGCGTGTGCAAATTAGTGATGCACTTCCTTGTTTCCGCCGGTCTTCAAATCACATTTGTGCACACCCGAGTGGCATAAAAAGTTGCAGTCACAGCAATGAATCACACAGATTTATTACACCGCGTACCGAGGCCGTGACCTCACCGAAACTCTTGTTACACGCTCAAATAATGACTGTTCCAAGGTATACACGCTATTTAAATATCGCTTGACTGCGAGTGCACTCAAAGCGCACCTTTTGCATACAATACTTGTCACGGACTGTATGCAGCTTTATTCTAATTCGATTGTACAAAGGACAGTTTCACAACAAAGACAGTGAACTAACTCATCAATACCAGGGACAAATGAGACTGCAGAGCAGAGACATGTTTTAAATGTCTCGTTGCTATTTTAATCAAAATACTCACCTGTGCAGCAGGGGTGGGCAAACATTTGTGCACTAAGAGGGCCACATTTGATTTTAGAAACAGACAGATGGGCCAGGCCTTTCATGGATGAGGTAAAATACCAAAAAAATAAAATAAAATCAAACATATATTTTAAATATGCAAACAATGCATTTATAAACTGTACAAATATTTATGTGTGTTATGTTTATTTGTAAGTCCGATGGCCTAGTGGTATTTTCGCCCGACGTCCGTGCAGGCTGTGTGGATTCCGCGGCCGCTCAGCGATGGCGTGAATGCGAGTGCCAATGGTGATTGATTGGCGACCAATTCAGGGCGCATTCTGCCTTTTGCATGAAGTCGGACGGGATGGGCCGCCTTGAGCAGGACAAGCTCGGCTGAAAACGGATGTATGTTTTTCATTTATTTCATATATTAAAACAATCACATTATTTTGAGTAAAACGGGAATTCATTCTCATTTCAAATTCATGTAAAGTTAATTCATTTTTAAATCATTAGCTAATAATTCAGTTAACTATGTAAAACTGTTATGTAATACATATGTAAAATTGTTTATTTTAAAAATATATATAATCATTTACAACCCCAATTACAATGAAGTTGGCACATTGTGTTAAATGAAACGCAAAGTCATGTTCGACCTATATTTAATTGAATACACTACAAAAACAAGATATTTAATGTTCAAACTGATCAACTTGATTGTTTTGAGCAAATAATCATGAACATAGAATTTTATGGCTGCCACACGTTCCAAAAAAGCTGGGACAGGGTCATGTTTACCGCGGTGTTACATCACCTTTTCTTTTAACAACATTCAATCAACGTTTGGGAACTGAGGACACCAATTGTTGAAGCTTTGTAGGTGGAATTCTTTCCCATTCTTGCTCGATGTACAGCTTCAGCTGTTCAACAGTCCGACGTCTCCGCTGTCGTATTTGAGGCTTCATAATGCGCCACACATTTTCAATGGGAGACAGGTCTGGACTGCAGGCAGGCCAGTCTCGTACCCGCACTCTTTTACGACGAAGCCACGCTGTGGTAACACTTGCAGAATGTGGTTTGGCATTGTCTTGCTGAAATAAGCAGGGGCGTCCATGAAAAAGAAGTTGCTTGGATGGCAGCGTATGTTTCTCCAAAACCTGTATGTACCTTTCAGCATGAATGGCGCCTTCACAGATGTGTGAGTTACCCGTGCCATTGGCACTAACACAGCCCCATACCATCACAGATGCTGGCTTTTCAACTTTGCGTCCATCACAGTCCAGGTGGTTCTTTTCCTCGTTGGCCCGGAGGACACGACGTCCACAATTTCCAAAACCAATTTGAAATGTGGACTCGTCGGACCACAGAACACTTTTCCACTTTGCATCGGTCCATCTTAGATGAGCTGGGGCCCAGAGAAGCCGGCGGGGTTTCTGGGTGTTGTTGATAAATGCCTTCTGCTTTGCATAGTAGAGTTTCAAGTTGCACTTACGGATGTAGCGCCGAACTGTATTTACTGACATTGGTTTTCGGAAGTGTTCCTGAGCGCATGTGGTGATATCCTTTACACATCGAAGACGGTTTTTGATGCGGTGCCGCCTGAGGGATCGAAGGTCACGGCCATTCGATGTTGGTTTTCGGCCTTGCCGCTTACATGCAGTGATTTCCCCAGATTCTCGGAACCTTTTGATGATATTATGGACCGTAGATGATGAAATCCCTCAATTCCTTGCAAGCTCCTTTTCTACCCAATCACGGCACCCGCCTGCTCCCAATTAGCCGGCTCACCGGTGGGATGTTCCAAACAGGTGTTTGATGAGCATTCCCCAACTTTCTCAGTCTTTTTTTAAATGTGTTGCAGCCATCAAATTCCAAGTTAATGGTTATTTGCTAAAAACAATAAACTTTATCAGTTTGAACATTCAATATCTTGTCTTTGTAGTGTATTCAATTAAATATAGGTTGAACATGATTTGCAAATCATTGTACTTTTTTTTAAATTTTATGTTTAACACAACGTCCCAACTTCATTGGAATCGGGATTGTACAATAAATTAATTAAACCTTTATTTTGAGATAAACACATAAAAAACTAATGGCGACCAGTTGAGGGTGTACCCCGCCTCTCGCCCGAAGACAGCTGGAATGGACTCCAGCACGCGCGCGACCCGCATGAGGATAAGCGGTACAGAAAATGGATGGATGGAACTATTAAAAAAAGGAATAAATACATGCATTCAAACAAATGCAATGCAACAAGTATTATAGGACTCTTGATAATGTAACTGTTCGGTGGGCCGGATTAAAGATCAGAACCGGTACTTGCTTATTCACGATTAACGAAGGTAACGGGGGACACTGTACGTTAGGGAAAAAAAAAATAATAATAATTTCGCCAATGCCGAACGAACAGCATGCAGTGCGCCGCTTTATTTGTGTGCAGTTCTAAACCACTGTAACCAGAATAAAAGAAGGTCACATTTTTGATCCGGATCTTGTAATTAGATCTCATTTGATGGCACATGTTTATACTGTACGTATGTCGAGTATGGCATATTTTAGGCCGACTCACAATGACACCTTTCCTGTAGGTCTGAAGCCCCCCAAAAAGTCGCTTCCCCTTTAAGCGGAAGAGGTCAACGCGGACACAAGGGAACGCATATTTCAGATGACAAAAGGGAAGGGCAAGGAAATAAAATATTAACAGAAAACGGATTATGGTTTAAAGCCAGAATGCCTGCTCATTATTGGAGGTATATGACAGAACTTTGAACTTCATGCTGATTACTTGACAACAGTAGAAAATTTACTTTAGATAAGATACAGACTAAAACCATTAAAAAAAAAAAGAATCATGTTTTGGTCCTTACAGTTATTTGCATTACAGAAAATACTGGTTACAAATTCCCAAAAGATACTCTATAATATCTGCGTCTTTTTTGCACAATTCCACATTCTTCTTTGGATAAAGAGAAAGTTTTATTGAATGTATTTTTTCGTTATAACATTGTGGTATTGGGAAACTTATTTGAATGGACAGCACTGTAGTATGTCAATAAAGTATTTGAAAAGAACAGACATTATTGTTAAATCTATATGCTCCAGTAGAAAAAAACAATATTTGCCTAGCCGCCAATTTCAATGAATCTTTTGTGTTTCCTACTTGTTAATGCTTAACCAGCGCTAAAATAGACACTTTCTGCCTCCTATAAATCACAGCGCAACTGCTCTTTACAGGTTTGAGTGTACAGTATGCTCAGTCCTCTATTCAATCTCCTTAATTTATTAGTATTTGCTCATCGAACTTGAAATAACCTCTCAGAAATCACAAGCTAACAATTGCTCAAAAGGGGTACAGAGCCAAGATCAAGTTCATCATGACGTCACATCAATTCCCTTCACTGAGTAGACTGAAATATTTGCCTTATTTATTGATCTTATTTGTTGTTGTTGTAATTTTGACTATAAAGGCTTCAATGTAAGCTCTGCACTCTATTTGGTCTACTTACTTTATTAGTATTTGCTCATTGAAAATTATAAGCTACCAGTTGCTGATAAAAGGAGGGAAACAAAATTATGTTCATGACCAAATGTCATCTAAATTCATAACGAATTTTTTTTTTTTTCCCTCCAATTTCCCAACACCTCTCTTTGGTTGACTTCTTTTGCAGAGCCCAGTTTATTTTAATTTGGACTATAATGCCTAATTGTCCTGTGAATTGTGTTTCAAAAAAATTGTAATAAAAATTGGGAGACCAACAAAAGACTGCAAATCTGAACAGTGCCAAAGAATCCCAGTTCATTTTAAAAGTATTGTATTTGCATGACACGAAGCTGTGTAATGTATTTTGCAAGATCTCACCTCTGCTATATCAAAAGGGGAAAAAAAAAAAAAAAAAAAAAGTTCCTTGTATGCTTACATTTCTGTGGTAACGCGCCAGCACGTGAAATGTAATCAATTTTGGGCGGGAATAGCAGACATATCATGTAGCTCCAGGCGACAAATCAATGTTCAAATTAGTCTCAGTTTGTTTGAGTGCATGAGAGGAAAAAAAAAAAAAAGAAGAAAGAAAAAAACCTGCGTGCACGCCAAAATGTACATCAGATTCAGAAGTTGCCATTAGAGCTCCTTAAGAGGCAATGTCCTGGCTGATTAGATAGAGGACCTGACTTGTCAAGAACATTATTTCCAAAATGAGGGACATTATTGAAATTACAGCACTTGCTTTTGGTTTTCTAAGCTGGATCATGGTTATTGTATCATTGCAAGACCAGTATTGGAAAGAATCCACCACAGAAGGCAGCGTCATTACAACCTCCACAATCTATGAGAACTTGTGGATGTCTTGTGCTAGTGATTCGACTGGGATCTATAACTGCCGTGACTTTCCATCCCTGTTTGCCCTCCCAGGTAAGTAAAGTACTTTTTAAAAAAAGACTAATTTGGTGTTAAAAACGGTGATTGTACTTTAACTGCCCAAGCTTCTACACACATTATTACACTTGCAAAGTACAGTACCAGAGCGCTGATGATTCAGCTGTATGTTATAGCTGAGTGTGCATTTTCTTTTTAAACATCATCAAGAGTGCTGCTTGATAGTATTCCTTAAAAAAAAAAAAAAAAAAAAAAAAAAAAAAGAGCAATATACTCTATTCAAAATATACCTATATAATAAACTAAAATGGCATAAAGACAAAACTGTTGTGTAATTTTTTTTAAATAAGAACAGCAACTTATTTGCTTGTGAAGCGCATTTCACCTCCAAAGTTCACTGAAGAGGAATTAGCTATTTATTAGTTTTGGATGTACAGTTTATGCAAAGGTGATTTTTTTTCCCCCCTGGCATTATTATTATTTCCTTAATTTGCACACATAACAGATTGCTGAAATGAACATTTGGTCCACATTGTTTTTAATTTCACATTAGACTGCAAACAGCTCCTTTCCCCAATATTATCAATTTGATCAAAATCAACATATCCATTTTATTCAATATAATGAAACTATGCATTTTTTGTTTTTATTGTAAAAAAAATAAAAATAAAATAATAAAATAAAAAATTCTGTTCATCAATTTTTGTGAATGGCACATTTATATACTGCTAACATCATTGGGTACATGGGGACTATGTTATCGAAACGAACATCAATAACCTTTTGAATCCAGTTGCTTCATAAAGACAAGTGAACATTTATCTCCCTAAATCCACAAATACTCCAATCCCAAATCTTTAAACTGCAGTTTCTACAGGACGCGAGTAAAAATTTAAGCCGTGAAAAACGCTTGCCGACAGACAGACAAGTCCATTTTCTTCGCAAAGCAAATCGCCGTTTTATTTTATTTTTCTGGGTAAGCGGGCGGGCGCGTGCTGCTGATGCACCCGCGCCCGTCGCCACCAAGGACGTTCCCATCATCCCTCAGGCGGAGGAGCCCGATCGGGACGTGGATCCCTTCAGTCATGACTGCGATTTATCGACAGTGTTCAAAGCGACTGTCAGAAGGTGACAAATAACTCTGAGTCTATAGACGCTAGTCAGCAGGTGCCGAGGTCCAACCTCAATTCCCTTAAGTTGGGTAAACACGTGGACGTTTGAAAAGGATTAAGTAGATGTGCCAATAATAGGGGAATTCGTAAGTGGCCTGCCTCGAATGAATCATTAATTTGGAGGTTTCTGTAGCATCCTAGCTGAAGGGTTGCTGGGAAATAGTCGAATGACACAGAGAACGCTGGGCTGCAGAAAAACAACAGGTTTTTTTCTTCCTGGAGATAGTTTGGCCACGGGACATTTGTAAGAAGTCTTCGTCTTTCTGGAGACCGCTGAGACAGGCCGAACAAATTGCGGCGTTATGAATCCCGTAGTGGAAGCGTTTGCCTTCTTCCTGGGCTTTCTGGGATGGCTGATGGTCGGGATCGCCCTTCCGAATCGCTACTGGAGAGTGTCGACGGTGGACGGTAACGTTATCACCACGTCCACCATCTACGAGAATCTCTGGATGTCCTGCGCCACCGACTCGACGGGAGTTCACAACTGCCGCGATTTTCCGTCGTTGCTCGCACTAAGCGGTATGTGCCTGAAACTTTGGACTACTTCATCTGGTTGAAAAACAAGTACAGTTGGAGAAAGTAGCGTAGGAGCAGTGCAGCACGTAAAATAGCGCACGCAAAGAGTATTTTCTGCAACATTTCAGCGGTGGTGATCAGAGTTCTTGAGCTGTTTTTCGCCATTGACCACAGAGTCATCTGCATGTCTTTGAAAACAGCCACGTGACTCTCCAGGTGATGCTCTTCGGTAAACAGCGGGTAATATAAGACGGGTAGTATAAAAATACAACGAGATGAAAGGCGATAAATGACAACCACCCCAGTAAACGGAGCATAAAAACAACTGAAAAGTTTCTTCACCGCCTCCAGCTCATAACCGTCAGACAGAAATGGTCAACGGTGTGCTTACATGACATTATTGTTTTCACGAAGATGATTGCACGGTTTTGCCCACTGAATACTACTCGATGGTTGAAAAAAGGAATACTTACTTTGCTTGTATTGCGGCTGAAGTTGAGTGGCATTACACTCACTTTTCCCAAGACTTTCATTGTCATTGCTTAAAGATTAATTTCACGACTAATGAGAGACGCAAGCAAGAAATCAAATGTTCGCTATTGGGCATCAAACATATCTGTCAAATCAACTCCCACTAATATAATTCTGAAATGTTTACTGTATTACCAAGGTGGAAAGGCAATATCTTTTCTCGACAGGTTCCAACGTAACATTTCTACTGCTCACAGCGTATCCATATGGAATCTGGGGACTGCGATCCAATTAAGCAGTCCTCAAATTATTTCTTTATTGGGCTTGGTGCTCTCTGAAGGCTTTTTCTGTTAGTGTGTTGCATCAAAGACGATTGTTCATATTTACTTATTTCCTGTTTGTTTGTGCAGGGTACTTACAAGCCTCTCGAGCACTAATGATTGCCGCAATTGTGTTCGGGACGTTGGGGCTCGTGGGAACTCTGGTTGGAATGCAGTGCTCGAAGATCGGAGGAGACAACTACTTTCTGAAGGGGAGGATTGCCGCAATTGGAGGGGTGTTCTTCCTGCTACAGGGTACGTACAAAAATGATAAATCATTTGGATGAATAACGCCAGCGCATACTTCTGCAAAAGCCAAGAGTCCCAATTTGGAACAAATTGTACACTTCCACTTCCTGAATTCTGCCCTTGGTGTGTACAGAAATTGTGGAGGGGGGGGGGGGGAGTCTTGATCCACACAAACCTCGTTTTCCTATGCCCCACCCTCTCCACAAGGTTTAGTGGAAATAGGTGAAGTGGGGTTTGCGCAATCGCACTTAGTCAAAAACACATCTACGGGGGCTGAAAACAAATCCTTGGCGAAGGTATAACAACAAGCTCGACTAATTGTTTTGCAGTAGATTTCAATAACTTCCACAGTACAATTTGAACTTTCAACTTTATTATAACCCACGGCGCCTGAAAAGCTAACATGCCAGATACGCTAATGTGTGTATACGGGAGACAGGTTATCTTAAAGTGGATGACCAGCTCAAAGGGTTATCGTACGACTTGTACACAAAAATCTCGTCTTACCAAGCGTCCGTGCAGGGTCGAAATAGGCCAAGCCGCGTAAAATACTCAAATTGATGCAGTGGCGATGGTCAGAAGCATTTCTGTTCGCCTGTGCAGCTAGAATTGCACCTTATGCAGTATAACCATCACCTTATATTCACATATTATCGAACTAACTCAGGATTAGCCTTTACGAAGTGGAAGCAAGCAAATGCAGTTGCCAATCATGTGAATCTGTTCTCAACACAATCATTACTACAGAGTTGTTTTCACCAATTACTCAGCACATGAAAGGTTGAAATACGCATTTTCCAGTTTCCGTTTTCAGAATCATATCATGCGAACAAATGACTAAAACAATACTATTTTTTTTATTTTTTTTATTTACACTATACGCAATTTAAAATGGACCTGCACCTTTGAAGTTTGCAGTCCAGATAGCAATCACTTAACAAATCGTTAGCCTAATAGCAAAATTGCCCAAGTCATTTTCAACACACTATCACAATAGCAATTGAAAAAAACTTGCAATGTG
This sequence comes from Phycodurus eques, assembly GCF_024500275.1. Classification (NCBI taxonomy): domain Eukaryota; kingdom Metazoa; phylum Chordata; class Actinopteri; order Syngnathiformes; family Syngnathidae; genus Phycodurus; species Phycodurus eques. The sequence goes on along the minus strand of NC_084541.1, from coordinate 19,908,740 downwards.
CTTGCTTATAATTGTGTTTGTGTAGACTGTCAGACATCCATCCGGGTCATGGAAATCCTCAAAATCTGAATGGAGGCAACTGGACTTTTCTTTGTTGACTTTGATCTGTTTTCCAAAAATGACATGGGCAATTCTGGTATAAAGTTAACAAAATGTTTCGAACGCTGCCTCTATATAAGATGAGAAATTCTTCTAGGCATGTGCACCATGATTGCTGTGTCTTGGTATGCAGCCAACATCACACAGGAGTTCTTTGACCAGTTCTACGCAGGGACAAAGTAAGTGCGCGTACGTGACGGAGTTTGAAGGACAACGTGACGCAGATGGGATCGTTTAGTTCAATGTCGCTGCGGCACAGGTACGAGATCGGAGAAGGTTTGTACATCGGCTGGTCCTCGGCCGTACTCGCCCTGTGTGGAGGCGGATGTCTGATATGCGCGTGCAGTTTTCATGAGCCAGGTGAAAAAAGGTACGCATCAAAAGAAAACTTCGCCCGAGTATAGCCAGAGAGCATACTGCATGTCGAAGCACATCTTCCTGTTCCTCTCCTAGGCCTTATCCATACCAGCCGTCCTCCAGGGGACGCGCGCTGTCCACTACATCCCGGTCTGCCCCCAGCAACTACGGAAGAAATGCGTACGTGTGACAAGTTACCGGCAAGCAAGGAGAGTTGAACTCAAAACCGCACTTTCAACAGGAAGACGTGATCAAATATTGAAAGTCGCAGCTGAATCGGAAACTTTTTGGGTTTTTTCCCCTTTAACTCCTTTTGAACTATAACTTGTAACATTTATGCATTGTGATCTTTATTCCAATATAGTACTGTATGTATAACAGGACAATAGAGCAGTAAAGATAACAGTATCTTTAGAGCAATGACAACATGATCAGTGCTTGAATACAAAGACTTTTGTGCATTAGCAACATTATTGAAACAATAGCGAGATGCAGTTAGAAATAGCTGTTGTCCCACCCAGCAAGTGATTTTGCTAAGACATGATCAGGATCATAACAAAATCATTAACTTTGTAGTTTTTTTTTTTTTTTTAAAGTAGAAAGGGTGTGAGGTCATGACATATTTTACAATCCATCTCTTCCAGCTGTTGTGATAGGATATATATATCCTGCCTTAATGCATGTTATCCCAACAACGCTAACATAACAAGGCTCCGCCCCCCAAACGACAACAACAATTAGAATCATTGTGAATTTTATGTATTTGGGAAAACATATTTATGGCATATCGCTTTCATGTGGGGGAATACACTTGTGCTTCTGTAATTCGTATTGTTTTATATACAAATAAAAGATTTTTGCAGTAATGCTGGTGAGTAACACTGATTTCTACCCAATGGCTATGAATATATAATAAAGTGTGTGGGCCACCTCAGCAAGTCTATTTGGTGTTGATGCCCCCTGTGGGAAAGACGTAAAATCACAACTGGGTTTGTTTACAAACAAAACAAAACAAATCAACGACATCAACATCATTATCTGTACCAAGTCGATGAAGTTTCAACTTGCTCCTTCCTTCTCAAAATCGTAAAACATCGACAGCTCCCTGATAATGAAATAGTTTGCATTAAAGCGCTCTACGGTGCCAGTTGTTTTCTCGTTTTTATGACAAGCGGTCGAATGAATTCTTAAGCACTTTAAGATCGGTTAGAGTTGAGAAAAAGGAGAAAAACAAGGTCAAAGTCTTTTTTAACACGGGGAATATTTATTGTAGAATTTTGAAATACATACTTCTACCGATACGATACAAAACTCAAATTACATTTTGATAATCATAAATAATCACATCACAGGTATGAGAAAACCGTGTACAGGAGAACAGGAAATGTATGGTCTGTTTTATGGTATGATATGGGCAGAAAATGAATCCATTTTAATTCTTGGGGGCACCGTTTCCCAAATCCTCCAGGTTTTGTTTATCAAAACGAATTAAGTGCAAACCTTCTGTGACAGTGAGATCTTGAGCTCCTCTGGTAGCATAGAAGTCCCGTGACGGAGTGTTCCAGTCCAACACGCTCAACTGCAAGAGCGCGCACTGTTTCTCTTTGGTCACCTGCACAAACATGGCAGCGCTTGCTTTAGATCCACCGTGCACAAGTCGACGTATAGTTAGTCCGAAGCAGCCTTACCTTAGCAACGTTGCTCAGTAAACCTTTTCCAATGCCAAATCCTGATGAGGACATCATGAAACTGATGAGGCAGAAAACGCAATCCGAACTACACTCTCAATATAAAATGCTATTGTTGTACATTTCAGGGTACAACGTCTTGTCTTTGTGGTAGCTGCAGCCTTACAATCGTGGCTTATAAAATGCCATCATACCTTGTGAACTGTTGACATTTTTGGTATTTCTATGATTTCATGTGATTCGTCATAGTTCGAAAGCGGAAGGAAAATGCTTCACGGTTTTCATACCTTTTACATTTACAAATCTGTCAAGTGTGGCAAAAGAAATGTCAAAGTATGACGGACATTGAAAAGGTACAGTCAGCCACGTTAGAGGTGAATAATTAGCCCTAGGGGATACATTCCACCTTGAAGGAGAGAAATAGACTTGTCCACCATTTCTGAGAGTGTGGTTAATATTAACTCACAAAACTGCAAACCGTATCTTACCTCGGAATTCACGCATCACATACAAATCCTCCAAATGCACCGCGCGTCCCTTCCGTGTGCTGTATGTGTAAAAGTAAAGGGCGTATCCAACAGTGGTGAATCCTGATGGGACATGAATGAATGACCGCGATCGTCAAAAATAGGAAAATTCAAACTGCAAGGCTGGCGTTGACGAATGGACATACAAAGTATTTGAAGAAGTACAGTATGATGTGATGCAAAATAAACATCCTTCTTCTGCTTGCTTTTGCTGTGAGGCAGATGTGGAACACGTGGTCACAGCATGCGCCATTTAAAAAAAAAAAAAAAAAAAAAAAGCAATAACGATAATAATAATAATAATAATAAATCAACCAACTAAGTGATTGTTAAATCTTACATGCTGTGTTGAACTTTTTTTTTTTTTTTTTTTAAACTTTGTAGATAATTCAGCCAAACAATACCAGGATATTCTGACTCTGGCAACATGTATCCCAACTATATTTCTCCACACATAAAATATTTCTGCGGCAGTGGACGGATGGATGGATGGATGGATGGCTATGAATCTAACGCTTCATACAAACACCAGTATAACGCGGATACATGAACAACCATACAAATATTTTACCTTCTTTAGATGTATTCTCTTCTGGTACCTCTGCGATGAGACATCCGAAGCAGGGATTCGGGCAGAAACCATCACGTTCCAAGTCTAAATGAAACATAAAAAGCATAGTTCACCTGAAAAGTATATGCGCAGAGTACTGTAATTGGGAGAATAGCAATGATGGTTTAAAACGGGGTACACACATACCGGCCTAGTGCCACAAGGCATCCACGCCGTGACGTCATTTGTCCGCGACGAAAATGACGTTGCAGATAGCTGTAATTCCGTTTCGACGAGGCGAAATCGAATTACGGATATCTACATCTGCCGTATCGACTATTCAAAACGTAATCACAACTAGAAAATTAGCATTGAACTCGCGGCACTTATCGCTCTCAAAATTAAGAATATTGTCTGTAATGTATCAATATTTTGTTTTGAAACCATTTTTATTACCTTCCTGTGATATTTTCACTTGATCGGACATCTTTTCATACAGTGCCAACTCCTGAAAAACAAAATTCATTTAAAAAAAAATATTATTATTATTTTTTTGTATCGATCTACTTCTACTGCGGTCCTATCAGCAATGAACGTACAACGCTCACCACTATCATCCGCAATAAGTCTTTGCAGTCTTCTTTCGTCGCATCACGTATTTTGAAGTTCATGTTTGCAGCAGCAGCAGCACAAGTCACGTGGAGCGCACTTGAAACGTTCCGCTCACATGAAAACGCTTCAATAAGACTTCCGTGTTACAGACAGGAAGTGGCCATAGTATATCCGTGCACCTTGCGTCCTTACAAAATAAAATTTAAACTTGATGATATTTTTTCCGGTCTTATTATCTTATTAGAGTAGTATTAGGGAAGAAATATTTACATGTGATGTAGTTTTTATTAAAAATTAACTTTAGTTTTGACATGCAAATTGTTGCCACACCAGAAAGGTTCGGTATCATGTTATAACGTCATGGATTTTAACGTGATATGTTTCAAACCAAATTAAACGTTTCAGTGTGATATGTTTTATACGTTCACGTTTTAACGTGATAATATCTTTTTCTCTGGTGTGGCAGAGAAAAAAATACGCTTCCGTACTAAAATATATAAAATACCGTATTATTTATTTTTGTCTTGCAATGTAAATTTGTTTTACCGTACGTCTTTAAAACGACATAATTAACGTTGGCGTCTTCTAACTACATTTCCCACAATTCTTTTGTGCCAGCAGGCCGGAAGTTGGACGTTTATTGACAACATGGCTGCTTCTCTGGTCGAGGATTTGAAGAAAATTGGAATTTGACAGCGGCCACCGGATGTATACTCGCACGCCATTTCCATGTCTGAAGTGTACAGTGCGGATCTATTTGAATGAAGGGACCTGTCGACCCGCGGGATGGTGTCAGTGAGCTGAGGAAACGTTCTGACTAAACCCGTCATGTCGTTTTTCAAGCGGAAAGGTGAGGAAGCTCCCGCTCAGCTACAGCGTCAACTGTAGCTAGCTGATAGGAAAAGACGGCGGGAGAGAAAACATAGAACTTATGACAATTTAACTATGACTGTTATTTAGTCAAAGCTAATACAGTAGTTTCTTGGTTTCCCGAATGACTGCAGTGCGGCTCACGTAGTGGGGTTTAAATGGAATCGTCCGAGTAACCTCCCCATCATCATTGCCTGACAAAGCAACTACTGCACAGGGCGATCAGGAATTAAAACACAAATAAAAACACTGATATCTTAATAGTAACATAGTTAACGTTCTTAAAAAAACAAACCAACACTCATCTGTACCCGGAATGGAGTCACTCTGTCATATTTACTACAAATTGATGATCATATATTAAAAAAAAATAAAATAAATCACACCCAGGAATATTTTACAGTGTTATGAAGAAACATTTAAAAGGTTTCCATAAATAAATAGTAAACAAGGATCAAAAAGGCCCTACTCAACAAGTCAAACATTTCTGTACAACACCCCCAACTACTCCCTGTTTACAAGAATTACTGTATTGTATTACAATTATCTCGGTTCTCTCTTCCAGTGTATTGGTGGATAAGACACACTCAAGGGAAAAAGAGTAATACAGCGACATCCAAAACTGTAGTACGGTTGGTTGTGTGTGTTCAGGAAATCACGCTCCGATGGCGAGAGGAAATTTAGATTTTCCCCATAGGCTAGAGGGATTAAAATCAGATGACTCAGCCAGTCGAGCATAGGGAGGAAATGTGAAGACCTCTCAGTTATAGATGGTGACCACAGTGGCTTTTAGGAAGTGGCTGTTTTCTTGGGGACGTTATTTGAAGGCACAGGCAGAGCGTTTGAGCTCATCGTGCGCTACATTAGTTTAGGCAAATCCATCGGTCACAAGAAAGAATAGACCAACTCCACTTTCATTTTAAATGTACGTACAGAAAACATGGTCGCATTCCCCACTTGTTGTTTTCCTGACGTATTACAGTTTTCCTTTTGTACGATTTAGCGCTCAACAGAACATCGCGCGGGATGTCACGCTTGACATCAATCTTGTAAGACTTCGGCTCAGTAAGCAGTTAAAGGTTTAACTCCACAAGCATGTCTTGCCTTAACTTTGGAATTTTGTGGGTTTTATTTTTTGCAATGCACCAGGGTACCGCTGACGGCAAAGATGAGAAATGAGACGGTGGCATTTTAACTGTAACACGAACTTATCGTGAGTCTTCGCGACATAGACAAATAAATGGTATGCATCGCTGTCCCGAATGCTCTATCAAATGTGACCAGAGCAGCAAAGGTTGACAATAATAGCGGTAATTAGAGAGGAAGAATGGTGTGTATGCAACAAAGTCAGCTCTCTTGAGTATTATTGTAAAAAAAACTCTCCTCCCAAGCATAGGTCGTAACTTGTAAGGTCTTTCACGTTCAAGTACAGCTTCCCTGTTTCCATTGCTCCGCAGTAAATGGTTTGTTTGCATTCCTTACCGTATTTCGCTTTCCTGTTGGAATTAGATAACTCGGGTCAAGTTACCTAGTTGTTAGTGTTTTTGAAGACACCACGACCACACTTCCACTGTCCTCCATTTGCTGGTCTCGCCCTTAATTGCGAATGGAAATGCTCCTCCTGTTACAGCAATTCTCTTGTCTTTCTCCCTGCAGCCAAAAGCAAAGAACCTGAGAGAGCAACTGACACAAAAGTCAACAGAGGTGAGTTCATCATGACATTACTTTTGTGAGCATAAACGACGGAGGGACGGAATGCATGGAAACAGGCTGTAAGTGAAAGTTGTTCGCAATGCCTTTGGAAACTCTTCGCCAGTTGAAGATGTTCGATACATGTTTGTGCTCTGTCCGAACTGAGATTGTAAAAAGATTACAAATTTGAAATATTTTAGATTTGAAAATTGACCGGTAGCAGTCAAAGAAAATGTCTTCTCAAACACGAACACGCTCCCGGAAGGCCTCTCAATGGATATAATAGGGTCTCTTTATAGTGTGGATTATTACCTATAGCGGCCGCATCTAAAACGAGTCCGCCTCTGTACATGTGGGTTCACTGTAAATATTTATTCACACAAGTCAGCCGGATGATGTCATATGATGCACACCACAAAGTGGTAAATGCCCTTCCGTTCTTTCCGAATTTTCCCGTTCAATGTTCTGTGAATTCCTCATTCAAAGGTCTAGCCAGCTCTCGCTCTCCATCGCTGCCACCGAAGAACAACCATGCCATACAGGAAGCTGCGGGGCCCAGCCACGTGGCCATCAACGCCATCTCCGCCAACATGGACTCCTTCGCCCGTGGTCGCACGGCCATCCTCAAGAAGCAGCCGAGCCACATGGAAGCTGCGCACTTTGGTGATCTCGGTACGAACCGTGAATTCTTATACTGTTCATAGAGGCTGCGACTGGCAATTTCTATATGGAAAAAAACATATTTTTTTTACGGAAAGTAACTGCTGAAATAAAACAGCAGCTAGTGATCAGTTGCCGATCAACCAAATTGCTCGTGTCGCCTGGTAAAATTTGCAGGGCCAAATGAGAACTATGGAGGAACTGCTAAGGTCTAACACAGTCTATTTGTTCGGATTTGGAATTAACTGTGAATAAGATGTTTCAGGGTTGAACTCCTATCATCATCAAAGTTAACTAAGTACTAAGTATACTGGCAATTGGTTGTTTTATCATTCTGTGCCATACAAATGAAGTGAAAATGTGATATTTCTCCCGTGGGGTGATCCAACCAGTAAGTTTTAACTTTCTGTTTTGAAGTGATAGGTTGTCCCAGACGACCTGGAATGACTGAAATGTCCACTTTCAATAAACGTGGCCTTCTATCTGCTTTGTAGTCCTCAGCCGCGTTCTTGTGATTTCATCCCCTCGGAATGCAAGACGGCATTCAAGCAATCTCTATTTATTCACGACATAGAAACGTTAGGCGCTAGTACGTCATCTCTACTGGCACATGGCAACAAAACGTTCCATGTCACTATTTTAGAGTTCAGTGTGAGCTGCAGAGGTTACATGGCGCAGCGCACACTCGTCAGTGCTCTGGCCCACATGACGCCTTTCAAGCCTTCAGGAACGTTACAAAACACTAGTTGACTTGAAATTCGGCTCACTCGGGACTACATGTTCAGCTACAATGAGAAAGCCAAATGCGGGAAATGCATATTTAATAATGAATGTTGGAAGCTGTCAAAATGTGCTGCTAAGTAGATTAATTCCTTTTCTAATCACTGCAAAAATACATGTCATAGTATAATATGAATGTCTGTATAAAATACTCAACTACTTCACGTGACCACTGACGGTAATAAACTTGGTATTATATTCTTGTTTTGAATTACAAATTTCTACCAATAAGACCAAAACCATTTTTTTGCCTATTTTTTACAGACAAAATAATGTGTTTTACTCATGTTAACAAACATCATTTAATGTACACCAGTGACTGAACTACAGGTACACATCAATAAATGAGAATATTGTAGAAAAGGTCATTTATTTCAATATTTCCATTTACAAATGTCAAACTCAGATATATATATATATTATATGCGTTCACTAAACACCTAAGAAAATGCTTTTCAGAAGGCTATAATCTTTATAATTTCATTTCAATCATTTTGATTGTTTCTTATATGCGTTTCTTATTTGGGTTTTCCTTAGCTGTAAGGTATAATTATAAAAATTATATATAAAAAAATAATAAAATCATTGCATATTTTGTCCCTCTGTGTCTCGTGAATTTCACTTTTTGAATTAAAGTGCCAAACTGAGGACACTCTTTTAAAGGATCAATGAAGATTTCAAATACAAAATAATTGCATTCTCCATGATATTACATTTATTGAGATGCACCCGTAGATATGAAATAGCAATTTTAAAGCATCTGCACGTTTTTGTTTAATACACTCCCCCTCCCCTGTTTTCCATATATTGTTTACACTTGTTTTTAATTATTTGTTTTTGTTCTCCAATGAACTTGCGAGAATGCCTTTTGAAATTGAAAAAAGGGGTTTCTCTGTAATCTACACTATCTATGCCTACCACAAATTTTATTTTTTTATTATTATTATTTTTTTTTGGTGCGTTGCAGGTCATTCCAGTGTGAACTATCAGCCCCAGGAGACCCGCTCCCGACTCTCCAAGACAGTGGACCAAGTGCTTCGGGACAATGTGGCGATCCCCCATTACATGAGTTATACGGCGCGTCAGGGCGCTGACTACCTGGTTCGCTTCTGGCTGGATGCCGAGAGTTTCCGGTCCAGCAGCTGGTCACGGGTCCGAGCGCACAGCCTCAACTCTGTCAAACACAGCTCCTTGGCTGAACCCGTCTCCGGCTTCACGGGGAGCTCTGAGGCGCCGGAGCTCGGGCAACGCAATTCCCTCGAGCTGGACTGGAACAGCACAGGAGACTCGCCGCAGCCCGAGCAGCGGCACCCGTCCGGCACAGAAGCGGGCCTGAGACCCGGCACCCCGCGAGCCGAAACTCCCGGCAGGCAGCCTCCTTCCAGGACGGGTACCGCTTCCAAAGTGGGGTCAAACAGCACCCTGCGAGATCTCTCGGACAAACTCATGAGAAGTAAGTCAGCTTAGCCCCCGACTACGTTCACGTCCTTCCATCTTTGAGATTTCGTACGCCTTGCCTCACGGTGAGCTGCTCGATCCTGCGTGGAGATGGAGGCTGCCTCTTAGCAAATGTTCAACCACAATGCCACTCAATATAACACAATCCTCCACCAATTAACTCTCTACAAACTTGGCCAAGGATCTCGTACTTTTTGCACTTGAAAGTCATTTAATATTCATTCCATCATTTTCATGTTCTGACTGACTACCAAACACTTCTCCGCTGTACATTTAGGATCCTTCAAATGCATTGCGGGAGCACGTCGGAATGGTGGCGAGCATGGCTGCCTGCTTTCAAATCTCTGTGTAGAGTTTGCATGTTCTCTCTGTGCTTCTGTTGATTTCTTGTGTTTCCCAAATACTGTACATGCTTCTTAGCTTAATTGAAGACTCCAAATTATCCATCGGTAGGAATGGTTATTTGTCTGTACGTGCCCTGTGATGGACTGGCAAGCGTTCCAAAGTGAGCCAGCCTCTCGCCTCAAGTCAGCTGGGATCGGCTGCGGTTACTTCCTCCCTACCCGAATCAAGACAAGCGCTATAGAAAATGGATAAATGTTAAATAATTGCGCATTCACACTACCTTGCTAAAATTTCATGATGAAGGATATTTGCTTGAGTGCTCCCTGCTGCTAAGTATAGTTTGGTGACTTTATAGAGAAAAAAAAAAACCAAAGACATAAAATAATTCTTCAGGGTGTTTCGTTTTAGGTATCGAAAAAGATGCGGTGACCATCTTCACCAAGTACGTTTCTCCGGATGCTGTGAGGCCCATCCCCATCACAGAACAGATCCGAAATGATATCGTTGGTAAGCTAGACTTGCCCGATAAGTAAAATGATCCGCACATTCATGTTTCTCTGATAAGAGTATTTGTTGCATCATTTACGATGCTTGACCTTGTACATCCTGAGTAGTAGAGATAACTTCTAACTTTCTTCCTGTCCTTTCTGTGTTTAGCGAAGATTTGCGGAGAGGATGGCATGGTGGACCCAAATTGCTTTGTCATTGCACAGTCAGTCATCTTCACCATCTTAGAGCAACAGTGAGTTTCTACTGGAATGAATAGTCACACAGCCTTGGGTATAGTTTGGTGTGTGCGATTATAGTTTAACCTATTACTGTAAATATATTCCTAGGTACTTTATTGAATTCCTACGGAGTCATCATTTCTGTAAATACCAGATTGAAGTGTTGACGAGCGGCTCGGTGTTCCTGGCTGACATCTTGTTCTGCGAGTCAGCGCTCTTCTACTTCTCTGAGGTGAGTCGGCCCGACGGTTGCCAAATCGTCACCGTGTGTTTTGTTCCAGAAGAAAAAAAAGTGCCGGTACTTGTTGGCTGTAGTCCCCTTTGAATCCATAACTATACATTATAACCATACACAATACATGATTATTTCTTACATGCGAATGTATACACTCACAATAAGCAGCTAAGTGCCCTGAGTCATCTTCGATCTCAAAGATAGATGAAAAAAAAATACAAAATCTATCGACAGTGAAATAAAGGAGTTGCATGAAACAAGCAGAAATGCATCTTCATGCCATAACCATAATGCAATTTCGAGATTGAAATGTACATATACAGTACAAACTGCCTGTTCACCGGTTTTGCTTTGATTGTGTCGTTCTGTATCAGAAAAATCAGGACAATTTTAGCAATATTGTTTAATGTTGTAAAAAAAAAAAATGGACTGAGTTAATGAGCACTCCTGAAAACCAGCAGCAATAAGATTATCCAAACATCTTTCTCTAGTCAGCACTGTTTGAATTTCTTGTTCCACTGGCATTCATCTTTGTAATAACAGATCTGCTCTTGCATAATGCATTGCATCACTTCCTGTTTTACTTGATTGTGTGTGTGTAACAAAACATACTGACAGTGACAGAACGTCATCATTGGCATTCCATACACACAAAAAACCCTGCTCAATGCTCTTTAGAATTCACCATCATTTGTTAGGTTTAGATGATACGAAGGTCAGGTCTGCATACACAAGCCTTCCTTGTTAGTGACGAAACAAACCACACAAAGTTTCAGTGAAATGTTCTGTTCTTCTTTAACTTTGCAGTACATGGAAAAGGAGGAGGCGATGAATGTACTGCAGTTCTGGCTCGCGGCTGACAACTTCCAAAATCAGCTCGCAGCTAAGAAGGGCCAGTATGACGGCCAGGAGGCCCAAAATGACGCCATGATCCTTTACGACAAGTAGGTGTTGTACTTAGTCTGCAATGTTATTACACAAACTTGTGATTGGTAAAGTTTGAGTTGCATTTCCAAGCTATTTATGGTTATTAAAAGACTCTAGGAGGAGGATGAAAAAGCACATTCATTGACTAACAAGCTCAAAGTTGTGGATTTGCTGTATTCTTTTTCCCCACGCTGCTTCTGAAAGAAAAATGATCTTCTGCATTTCTTAGGTATTTCTCACTCCAAGCTACGAACCCTCTGGGATTCGGCGACTCGGTACGCATGGAGATCGAGTCGAACATTTGCCGAGAGGGGGGGCCTCTCCCCGACTGTTTTACCACTCCACTTAGACAAGCCTGGACCACCATGGAGAAGGTACGGGAGAAGGCCCTGGGGAACCCGCTTTCATACACACACGCACAAAAAAAAAAATGACATTGGGTTTCATGGTCGTTTCGTTGTTCCTGAGTCAGGGCGCTTTTTGATTGGCTCCGTTCCGCCATCACTCGGGGAGACGTCGGCACTCCAGAGACCAAGCAATTAAAAAGTCCTTTTTCAATACGATATCCCTTTAAAGAGCCCCCCTTGTTGTGCATGTGTCTATATAGGTCTATATGCCAGGCTTCCTGTCTAGTAACCTTTACTACAAATATCTGAGTGACCTCCTCAATTCGGTGCGGGCGGACGAGTTTGTGAATGTCAACACTCCGGGTCCGGGCGGGCCGGCGGACAACGAGCGCTCAAGTTCAAGTGCCAGCGAGGCCTCGCTGACGCAGGTGAACCCCAACCTTCACTTATATCCTCAAATACCCTGGGGCTGGGGGGACGTTTGATGACATTTACAAATCTCCTTTGGTCTTTTTAGTGTCTTTGTCAATGCCAAAGGCTTTGAGGGGAGGTTAAGGCAATGTTACTTGGAGAGCTGTAACATCATTATAATTTTTTTTTTTTTATCTCTATGGCAGTCTGGTGCCAAAAAGGCAGCGATAAAAATCTTGAAAAATTTCGATGAGGCCATAACGGTGGACGTTGCCAGTCTTGATCCCGAATCTTTGTACCAGAGGCCATATGCTGGGTGAGTGTTTTCGCTTGCAGATTGTAGTTATACTATTGTATACATTGCTTGTAGCACATTTTTTCAAATGTCCTTTCACTGTGACGTTTTTTCCCCAGTAGGCGTATACAATGCCACCTTTTCACTAGTTCACTAGTAGTTAAGTCCCATGAATCCTGACTTTTTCTTTTTGTCATCACAAGAAGACATCTGATCATTACAACAACCCACATGGGCATACGTTGGTACAATGCATGATGGGTAAATCATTCCTGCCTCTCTTCCCCCAAAGTTCTCATCACTTTGCAGCAACACCAGTCGCGATTCACGTAGAGCACGTTAGATGACACTAGATGATTTTTTCCATTGTTTACAGAGCCCTCATCAAAATCCAGGGGCCACACAGCTGCCTGTACAGTGATTATAAAAAGTTAGCACACCTCTTGAAATGCATTTTTTAAACTGAAAACCGAGGCCACAATGTATTGCTTCCAAATTGTCAATACATATATATTTTCAAAGCAAGAATGCTTAGGCTCTTTGCAAAGATGTTTTCATTTTCTTTAATTACTGTATTGAGTCTTTATGGTTTGGAGGCATGACAATATAGTTTTACCATGGTTGAGCTCACAGTTTTGCTGTTTATTCGAGAACATTTCAAAATAACCGCATTTGTCCTTTACATCAGACTCATGGAGATGTCTTTTACTGAACTCCAACCCTTATTTTTCAGAAGGATGACATTCGGGAGAGTGAATGAGTTGGGCCAATTTATCAGGGAGGCAGAACCAGAACCAGACGTGAAGAAATCTAAAGGTACGCTGCACTGCTACCCGCTTTGCGCCACCTCACAAAGAATATTACGTCCAGTGAAAACATGAACATTTGTCAAACAGAACACATTTTATGCTTCTTGCGATGTTGCATCCTTGTCAAGGTCCTCGTCTGTTCCTATTTAGGCTCCATGTTTTCACAAGCAATGAAGAAATGGGTCCAAGGCAACTCAAATGAGGTAAGAAAAATTCTCATGACTTCGTTCATAACAGTGCATATTCAAATCCGCCTTGACATCACGTCGCATCTGCGACAATGCATTTCGTGAGAAGCGAAGAATGGAAGGGGCTCTAATGATGAATGAAAATGAATGTTCTTTAATTCTTAACTGAAGGCTCAGGAGGAAATGGCCTGGCAGATTGCTAAAATGATTGTCAACGATGTTGTGCAGTCAAACCACGACAGTCCTGGCAAGTCCACCAAGGTATTTAATAAAATAGATCTCAAAAAAATCTAATAAAAACCTCACTCATCACGTTCCCCTTCAGTTGCGTAAGACGATCCTTGTTTTGTACGTCGTGTTTTGTCCCCATGCAGTTATGACCCAGAGAGGACTGTCCCCTGCAGATGCCGGTCACTGACTACACGTGGTTTACCCCGCAACAAACTGAAACCGCATTGTTCAACTCCATAACACGTGAAGGTGTCCAGTGATCCGTTGACGTGAAGGCAAGCCCTTGCATCACATGACAGGAAGTCTTTCAAACTCAGTCTGGTTTGCACAAAGACAAAGCATGTCCGTCAGGACTACAACCAAATTATTGCAGACTCTCGTCGTGTAGTCTCGTCTCGGACTGACGAATGATGTCACGCGGACTGAATTATGCTCGTTTCCTCACCACACTCATCCCCACGCCTTTTTTTTATGACCATTCCTTGTTTTTAGAAGACATTCTCTCTTAAAAGATCGCCAAATCAACAGTTCGGAGTGTTACCCCTTTTACACATGCACACGCTCCCTTGATCCTGCCTGTCCAATGGTGAGTTACTTACGTGAGCTATCGTAGACAATTATTTGTAGAGTATCTGCAAATGACAATGAAATAGAGGATGATCTTGTTAAACCTCTTCGCACCTTTACAGAGCGTAGAATAAAAACTCCCTAATGAATTGAAATGCTCCAGTTGTGATGGAAAACTCCATGTTATAAATGGTATACATCTACATATGTATAATATAGACTGGTTCATCCCACATATACATGTTAGTACTCGTTTTTTTTTTTTGTGTGTGTGTATGCATCTCAGAAACAACTGGAAATGTGCTCAATGAATCAACCTTTTTTTTTTTTTTTCTTTTCTTCTTTTTGAGCCTGACTGAGGTGTGGAAAAGAACCAGAAAGGTGTGTTGGTACCATGTACCACTAATGTTTTCGGATATGTATGTACACCTAATCTAAATCTATTTAAATTGTGTTTAATTTAAACACATGTAATATAAAAAGCTCTTGTCTCTGCTCCTTTTTATTCATTTTAATTTAAAATTTTGTATTTTTTTTTTTGCACAACACATGGATTCCTAGCTTTACTGACGTTTTGAGGTTGGGAACGTCGCCCAACGAATTTGTTTGCTCAGCAGCTTCATAATACTTCGTCGCACTCACAGTTACAACTGTACTTACTCCCCCCCCCCCCCAATCTGGTCGTACTATATGCGTGGTTTAGAAGTGTTGTCATACAAATAATTTACTGTTATTATGACTTTACGAGATTAGCGATAGTCAACGGCGCGCTCCATAAACAGTGGACAGAAAAAGTCGACACACCCCTGTTCAAATAATTATAATAATTGATGATAATTTATCATTCTGTTGTCACAGCACTTGTCCAGACGGGGGCACTGTTGACCACGTTGTCAGGCACGAAGCAACACTTGACGATTTCTGACAATACACTGACTAATCGACAACTAATTCATCTACTTTGACCAACGTCAAGACTTTTCGGTCTTTTCAAACGCAGTACGTATTCACAAATTAAAAGGGGATGCGTGTCTGTTCTATTTGGTTCTATGGCTGAGATGAGTGCGGTGGAAGAGGTCGGTAAAAAACAACAAATGGTAGCCTATGATTTATTTTTTATGTTTTGTGTACATTACTATGTAGATGACTGTGTAACATTCAACAGAGCTCTTTTTTTTTTTTTCAAACAACAAACATTTAATGGAGCTTGGAGAGCGATTTTTTTTCGGGGGACGCGTGCGCTCAGTCAAGTTTAAATGCGAATGCTTGGTCAACCCAGAAACGCGACTTCCTTCAAAGTAAAAGCATCTATTGAGGACCCAAGTAATAAAAAAAAAATGAAAATGATTATGAAGCGTAAATGAAAACTATTGGGAAAGGAAACGTGGTAATTTAAGGGGGCAGGATAGTATACAAACAATAGATAGATTGATAGATGGATCGATCTCACCCTAAAAAAAAAAGTAATACAGAAATAGCACCTCGCACCTGGGTAGCTTTTATTTTGAAGATACGTTCCGGAAGTGTGCTGTTTCGTGACCTCGTTTACTTGACGCGGTCCGGGCGTAGTCTGCAATTAACGCAAAGTGCACACTTGTCCACGCCGGTCCCGCGGAGCAGACAGGAGCGCGCAGGAGGCGCAGGAGGCGCAGGAGGCGGAGTCCCACGGACGGCGTTGTCATTGGCCGCGACGAAAGTGCTCCTCCACCTGCGTGGAGGCGCCACAGCTGCGCGCCCACTTGTGGGTGTGACAAACATTTGGTGCTCCTCGGTTGGACACGACATGACCGGGTTTTTGTGCTGCTGCTGATAGGCTTTGGAGCTTTTGGGTTCTCCTCCCCGCTCAAGAAGCGGCGGACCCACAGAGACACGCACGCACTCAGCGGGGCTTCCACGGCGGCCTCCCGTGGCGAGGGATGTTTGGCATGTGTCGCGCACTGGGGCGCAGGTAAGCTTTGGTGTCTGTGAGCTCCAAATGCATTTACTCGTCCCGGGACGGGAGAAGCGACAAGAAAAAGAAGACGAAGAAGAAGCCGGGTGCGGAGTCAGCGTGTGCGTGGGCTTCGCGCCCCACGTTGCCGCCACCATGTTCAGCTGCGTGGGCTGCTTCTGGGTGCTCCTCTCCTCCGCCCTGGTCGCAGTGTGCAGTTTCAGTTTCATCTCTCCTGCGTGGATTGTGAAGGAGCAGCTGAGGACCAACCACCACCACCATCACCACCATCACCACCACCACCACCACCACAATCATCATCATCACAAGGACTCGGTGAGCTTTGGCTTGCTGTGGCACTGCTCCGAGTCTCTGGACCACATGTACCGCTGCTACACCTTTGGAGGGCTTGGCAAATTTGCTGAAATCCCGTCCAGTTCATGGCAGGTACCAGCAACGCACACACACGCGCACGCACACGATCATCATCATCATCATCATCACGATCATGTGGCTGCTTGACAAAGAGAGAGCACCATCCAAACATGGCAGCTGCAATAAAATGCGTATGCAATCGTTTGTGTTGGGCAGCACAGTGGCGTAGCGGTAAGGTTCTGGGTGTGAATCTGAACCGTGCGCGGTTTGCACGCTCGCGAGGGTCTTCTCCGTGTCACCGACAGTGCGGCGCTTCAAATGCCTGACTTCCATTCCGACGCGCTGATAGTGCGGATGGGACCTTTCGTGGTGTCCTGTGATTGGCTGGCCGCCGGTCCAGGTTGACCTCGCAGGGCCTTGACATGGACTTTGTTGGTCATCAGCCTCTGTGGCTCCTGGTTCCCCAGAGTTACAAGCCACTCAGCATTTTAACCAGCTGCAATATATATATATATATATATATATATATATATAATTTCCCCCCCCCCCTCAACCGAAATACAGGTGTCAATTTCCTAATCGAAATGCATTGGTCAACAGTGGTGGAGGTGGACTTCTTTTCTGATTGAAACATATTCATCCTTGCTGGAGGGGGGTGGGGTGGCGGGGGTTGCTGATTGAGCTTTCTTTCACGAACTGTGGTACATTTGTGAACTTTGTGGGGGGGGGTTTGGTTCATGACTAAATACTGCCACATAGTACATTCTGTTTCCCATGCAATGAATTTGGTCTCCACTTCTGCCACTGACATCCCACCAAGACGGAAGGGGTGTGTGTGTGTGTGTGTGTGTGTGTGTGAGAGGGGGTGGGTGTGTGTTGGTGGAGGGCGGAGGGCAAATAAATTCATTTTGGCCAAAGAAAAAGCATGGGTTCCAAAGGCAATTGGTTATCTACCCATTGTTCCAAAACGGAACGCTATTGTCGAAAATGACTGCCAGTTTTATTCTCTTGACCCAAAAAACAACAACAACAACGTAAAATCAACTTAAATGAAATATGAACCATTAAGACGCCGTAGCCGCTTTAAGCAGCCGTTTCCCCGACAACAACATGCTGACTGTTTGAACCCCTCTAGCTTTGAACTCCTCAGTGAAAGTCTTCCAAATAAAGAAACGCTGCAGTGCATACAAGTCACCTCTAGAGCTATGATTTATGCATGAATGATGCATTAGCATTTGAAAGGGAGAAATTAATAAGCTGCCGCTTGGGTGACTGTAGTGCGAGTATTTGCAAACAGAGGAGAATTCAACACAGGTAAAAGGCACTCAATAGGCCACCGCGAGCGCACACTGTGTAATGTAGCCGTCGGTGAAGAGCAGACCTCCGACAAAGGGGAATTGTTGACGCAAGGCAAAAATTGGTTCGATCGCACTGCGCCGATCGTCCATCTGTACATCGGTTTTCTCGTCACCCCGTTTGAAGCCTCACAACGGCGAAGTACCTTTGTTCGATTGTCAGATGTCGTCTTGGTCTCGTGATGTCAACATGTCAACTGCGCAATGACGAGGACTGTCGAAATACCGATTCTGATTGAACCGGGACATTTTTGGGTCGATTCACGGATAAAACATCTGTTGTGCAAAAAAACGGCACTGAACTTGTAATAGCTGGAAAGTAAAGGCGGTGAGCGAGTTTGATTTGCATTTCCAGGTTATATATGGATTTTAATAAAGATTGGAATTAGAGGCCGAATATTTCACTGTTTAACAATACTATGTCCTTTAATATGTATTTAACTTTACAACTGAGAGGAAAAATTGCCAAAAATCGTCAATATTTTGCCATTTTTTTCAATGTTTCTTCAATGTCATCTTTATGTTGTAATGTGCTAATGTGTAATTTACATTAGAAAGAAATCCGAAAAAAAAGGGACTAATATCGGCTGATTAATCGGTCAGGTCCTAATTTAATCTTCAAACAACTTAACATTTACACTGCAGTTCGACAAGCATAATTGGACAGACTGCAAATCTTAGGTTGCCATATTAAAATGATTTCTATGACAACGGGATACACGTCCCGGCGAGCAAAGAGTGATGGATGGAGTAACAAGAGAATGATGGACGGGCTCCATTCTCGAGAAATAAAAGTTTTGTCCAGAGAGGTGTCTTGGAGTCACACGATCCAACGTGATTCCAGAAACGGCAGCAAAACAGAATCCTCACGAATCACGTCTTCAATTTGCTCTGACACATCTGTCGTCCGATGGGGAAGCGCTGTGGTGTAAGCCACCTGTATGAACGTGCGCGGGCCTGTGGGAAATCGTGTTACGGGGTCGAAGGCGCGTGTTGTCTTCCCACTTCTCCTTGGGGAGTCCCCTTGCCCAGTGCGCACGAGGCAAAGACCGACTTTTCTGTACCGGCGGCCTCGTGCTGCTACGGCGGCGACGCTCTTTCTAAAAGTGCCGAGCCGTCTCGCTGAGATGAAAACAGACGCGTTAGCACCGAGCGGGTGATCAAAACGGATATCGATGTGCAGGCTGCCCATTGATTCTTTAATTAGTGAGGTCGCGGGGCGTAATGGCCCAGGGACACCGGAGGAAAAACAGCACGAGGCTAACTTTGTAAGCTTACAGTATTTCAATTCAATTTTACCATGTCCAGTAGAGCTTTCCATTTTCTGTATGCGCCCGTAGCGGGCCGTGCATTTGGTACTTGGGCCTTCAGCGGAGACTGATCTGACGTCATCCAACTCTTAATACCGCCGCGAGCATGTTGGACTTATAGAAACCATCAATGCTATATAAAATGATACTGTGTCACATACAACATCTGGAGCAACTCGCCATCAGTATTTATCTAACAACGTAACAAACACTTAAAATACAACATACTTATTCAATTTATGAATGTGCACGGATTGCTGCGGTAACCGGTTTTGGTCTGCCCAACCAATCGGATGACGAGAAAAATGCTGATGTCGTCGAGGACCAGCTCGCTGGACCTGTAAGAAGGAATTTGAAATCTGATCGGTGAAAGAAACGGTCCCATTGCTAATAGTTGAAGTTACATCAGCGAGTACTTCTGTTCCTGAAGGCCCTGGGCAGATTAGACGCCATGGCATGACCAAAAAAAACCAAAACAAAATCCGATTTTGGAACGTGACGATCGCTTCAAGGGGTACAGTTCTATACTGCCGTAAACCTAAAGATGGCAATTTTGGAAAATGTACTTCTGAATTGCTTGTTGGGCCTGAGCGCTCTCCATGTGTACAATTCAACAACGGAGTAAATAGTTGCCCATTTCTAAAACAAATTGTGAGTAAACCGTTCAGAATTGCGTGGTTACAATTCTGCTCATTGACAATAACCACCCACAAACAGTTTCTCAGTCTCCCTCGTCTTCTTTCAGGCCACCACGCTATCATGTCAAAGCTAGCGTTCCGTTTCACATCGCAACTACGGAGTCCGTGGCTCGGCAGAACTCGGTGTTGACCACACACGCGAGGATGTTCAAAATATAGAACAGGTTTAACATTGACTTTTCCCGGTCCCAGCCACTTCTTAAGAAAACACACCACAGGATAGTCAGTCAGGATAATCGTTTGAAGACACGCGCCGTACCCTGCTTCAGGTTGTGATAATATAAAGTCAGACTTTTTTGTAAAATTTTTTTTTTTTTTTTTTGGGTCGCCTGTTTACCTTGACTGGTACATAAATTGCCTCAATGCAGAAACGATTGGTGAGCATCGGAGAAGGTGCTGTTTGCAACTCGGAAGGATGGGCGGGCTTTCGACATATGCGGTCGCATCATTCAGCACACGTTCAAGGCCACGTATGACAAAATTCATGGGAGGGGATATGTTTACAGAGGCGCCGTTTGCAGTGATGGATTGAAGACAGAAGAAGCGCTTTTTGCGTTCTCTCTCTTCACTTTATTGGAGGATTTGGCCTTTTGGAGTGGTATGAGTCCTCTTTTTCTTGTTATGTCTTTGTGAATGTGTCTTTTCCCAAAATGATGTTCTTAAGCTCGCTGACTGACAGTAGAAAATCTATGGACTTAATTAATGCTTCATTTTCAATTGAAAATCGCGGATTGTTGTTTTCGCAACGACGGCATTTTTGACTCGCATTTTTGGTTTTGTTTTCATTGTGCACATTGACTGCAATGCTACTGCGTCATTTTTGTTTTGGACTTGCCTAGCTACACACACGGGCGAGAAATTGGAAGTGCAGCGAAGTTTGCGTCCAGATGATGGATAGAATGAGCGGACGAACACGGCCGTCTGCATTTTGTTTCCATCTATGCGAAATTGAGAGGAAATCAGTCTTGCTGAGCAGGACAAGGATTTATGATGCGGCCCGATGGATTGATTGTATTGTTTTTTTCCCCCCTGCTTTACATATTATCCACGCACCTCCAAAAGTCTTTGATCGCGGATAAAGTGGACTGACGTTCACCAGCAGACATGGAATTCACCGTTTAGAATATACACGACTCGCAAAATGTTTGGCATATTGGGCGTTAGAGTGAAGTTTCAAGATGAACCTACTTACTTTATTTGACCTTCCCTAAACTTTTGAGCGTACTTCCTATTGTTCAGTGTTTCAATACTTTTTGCGCAAATTGCTGTTCTCTGGCAAGGAGCTGAAATGCAAAATTCGCAATCGGTTTTTGATGCGTTGTACAATTGGGCATACATTGAAATGTTTAGAGAAGGTCACATTAAGGTCACCGTAAAGGTTATTTTGTATTTTGGGTCTATCCTGACATTTCACCCGAAAGCAGAATGTCACAAATTGCTGCGAGGAGTATAATTTGAATATTTTCTGACTTCCTAGCAGCTCACCTATCCCCCTTATATTGTTTTGTTTTTCTTTGCTCTGCTGTGTGTGATATTGACAACCGATGATCAGCCCTTCCGACGTCGTCTTTTCTGGTCGTGGGCGGGGGACGGCGCAAGGGCATCGGCGTGGCGCTTCCCTCACGAATGGATCCTGAGTCAGCGAGCTTTGGCAGGCCACCTTCCATTTGTTACGCAGCCTGTCACTTCGACTGCCTTCACTGTGGATCCTGCGGGTAGTTTATGTATTGATTTAACAGGGCGCCGTCCTCCCTGTTTTCTAAGATAAATGATAGCTCCTGTGTGTGTGTGTGTGTGTGCGTGTGTGTGCATGGTCCCAGATAAAACACCGAGGATGACGTAGTAAACAATTTACAACTTTAATTTGGTAAATCTATATCCAGTTTCCATCATGATGCGACACTGCTTAGAGATAAAAAAAACTATACTGGTGACTTTAGGTTGGTCTTGCTACACTGCTCCATTTTTTTATTTATTTATTTTACATTTTTATTTTTTCCTCACGAATTCTGCAAGATCAACCCACAAAGCTCCTGGGATGCTGCCAACTCCTCTGTCAAATCCCGCAGTGAGCTGTGTGGCTTCAGAAAGAATCAACTTTCAGAATTCTATGAAGGGAAACGTCTCTGGATTTCAACTTTGAGGCGTCCTTCACCGTCACAACTTGGACAGTCTTTGGTCACGAAAGTAGACGTTGCTTCGGAGCGTTCCTCTGCAAATGTTTCCTCTCAGCTGTAGGCTCGGCTGAGCAGCAGGGAGTTCAAAAAACTCAAAAACTTTTCTTCTTATGGCACTTGTACATAAATAGGAGAGATGATTGATTTTTGCAGATTCTCTTACTCATTAACCCAATCAAACTGTAGCTGCTCATTTCCGAGCATATCATTGAGGACCTGATCCATTTATCTGTTTTCTATGAGGCTTGCCCTTATTAGGGTCACGGGTGAGCCAATCACAGGACCGGCTCCACATTCAATCTTTGACTTGCTGTGGCAGAATCGCTCCAATTGCAAATCGTTGCGCTCCAAATCAAAGCAGCCTTTAAAATTCAGTCCGGAAATTAAAGGTTGCACACAAGTTAAAATCCCTTTTCAACTTTCGTCATCTTGATTCGTGGCCTGCTGTTCAGTGAAACGCGGTCGCCATGGCAAATGCATCATTCTTAGGCCGAGGTCTTGTTGGCCAGACTCCGCCTCAACATGCGACGGCCGCTCTTTACGAGATGGAAGAGGGCGCTTCATCAAAGTGATGCAACAATGATCCACTGCCGGTAACACGCCCTTGCACTTGATAGCGTCCACCTTTCACTCGATCGACTTGAAAAAGATGCATAGTGCAAAGAGGAGTTGTGGTTATATATTTCCCTGGTAAGATGAAGGAAGTCCCATGTCAAAGCAGCTACTGTGCATCTGACACCTTGCGTTTGGCAAGAAAATCCTGCAGGGGTCACGGCGTTTGCTGCATTCTGTCTCGTATAGATCGGCCTGACTCGCTGGCGAAACGAAGCCGAGTCGGAGCAAGCGCGCATATAGCATTTCCTACTTTGCTGTGGCACACTATGCATGAATTATGAAATGTGCACTCAGGCCGGCGCTGATCATGCATTCATTTAAGAGCACGCTGTGCGAGGTTTTGAGCGTGTGAGGGGCTTGAAAAGCAGCCTTCACCGAAGTCCTTCACTCTCCGACTTGTGCGAACGCTTGAGCGCCCCGCTATAGTTTAACAACCTAAACATTGGTGTCAAAAAATTCATCAAAATCTACAGTAGCACTTACTGTGTTAGTGAAACTCTCCCGAATATGCTAGTCACTAATGAGTTATTCATAACCCTCTTTTGCTGCACATAATTTGGTTTGTTCACATTTTTTCCATCATGTAACGATGTGCGGATGCTATGCGAAATTCCCCTGTTGTTCAAATAACGGCTAAGATGTAGCAATCGAACGAACAGAATGAAGAATACAGTTGTCATTTGATGGATTCTTTGACTGCAATGAAGGGGATGAGAGCAGAAAACTGAAGTGCTGGCGATTGCTGAAGCTGCATGAAGCGGTTGCATCTCCCAGGATGCACGGAGGTTCCCAAATAAATCTCCATGATTCCATTAAAAAAAAAACAACCCTATCCAATGAAGTAATGCCGGCCGTTTTAATGCTGAAGATACTTTACGATATACATGATCAAATGGGGCCTGATTTACAAAAGGTTTGAGCGTGCAAAAGATTGCAAGACGATTGCAAGTGCTCCTCCCAGCGTCTGCCTCGCATCTTCACAGTGTTTCTTTGAAACTCTCATCTCATCTCATCTCTCCGCTCGCTCCTTCTCGCCCCCTTTGGGTCGGCAATGTTTGATGTGAGCAGATGTGATGCCTTGAACCAGTTCTGCTTGTCCTGATTGTTTGGATGCCAAACATGCATTGGCTGTAATCAGCAAATGGGCTCATTTTCTTTCAGTTTCAATTTCCCCCTAATATCCAGTATCGTTATTTGTCAATTTTTTTATTTATTTTTTTAATTAACGGCTGCTTTGTCGGCCAGGAGAAAGCAGAAGGGGTGACATAAACGTATCAGTTGCACTATAATACAATGCCGAGTCCTTTTGAGAGAGGAGAGAAAGAAGGAACGTTGCCTGAGGTTCTTCTCCTTGGAGTACCCGCCAGCTCACCACCAGCAGCCTATTATGAGATCTGACTAAATCTCTGAGGTCGTCATCATTAAACCGGGCCAGAAGGGAACCCATACATTTCAAACCGGTTATACGATCCTCTCTCATCTAGTCTGATCCACCTTTGTGATCTATGAGAAAAGAGAAGGAGCAGAGTGAGCGCATTTCTGGGCCTGATTGTTCTTTTCTTTTTTTTTTTTTTTTTTCATCCTACTTTCCCACACATGGACACAAAGCTCTCCATCCCCTTTTCAAGGAGATGAAGAGGGGGGAGAAACATGATCAAAGGTTTTCGGGTAGTTGCATTTTATTTTATTTTTTTTGTATTCAGCCTGTCAGATACGGTGGTGGATGATGATGACTGATCTGAAGTCAGATTTCCAGCAAGTGGTTCAGTTCAGTCCGGTTGATAACTGTCCGATGTGGAGCGAAAAACTTTGATCTTTCATTGCTCCGCGACGTCGTCGACTCGGTGGCGGCGCATTTGGTGACGTGTCTGTGACGTTTGGCTAAATAATGTTAATTCTTTTGATTCAACATTTGGCCTTGCTATTGTAAGAAAAGGTAAACTTGGAGTGTTGGTGACACGTATAATGACAATCTGACAGTTCATCGTGTTGTTGTCTTTTGACCTCAAACTAGTTGAGACTGACTCAACAGCGCCGCTTCTGGTTGTAGCCCAGTAGTGCAGTGCACTACAATTGCTCTCATTGCAAGTGAGCCATTAATCGACTTTTATGCGCATTCCTAAACCGAACGGACCAATCCATTTACCGCTTGAAATGTAGCCCCGCCAATGGCGGAATGAACAGCGAGTGAGGTGTCTGCCGATAACCGTTCTGAGTTTTCTTCTTTCTGTGAAAGATGGTGACGCTGATATTTGAATCCTGGTCTGATGCTATTTTTAAAGTGTGGCACATATAT
Organism: Phycodurus eques; assembly: GCF_024500275.1. Taxonomy (NCBI): domain Eukaryota; kingdom Metazoa; phylum Chordata; class Actinopteri; order Syngnathiformes; family Syngnathidae; genus Phycodurus; species Phycodurus eques. Next base: position 19,883,608 of record NC_084541.1, on the reverse strand, counting down.
CACGCAGTTTTGTTGTTGTTGTTGTTATTCACATTCATTTCCTGTTGTTGCATTGAAGTGATGTCTTCCTCCACCCCAACAGAATGCAAAAAAGGGTTTTGTATGGCGCTGTTATTTTTGTACCTTTCACAACTACTACACTAAACACTCGGTGGAACTGCGACTCTTGGCGCTAACTGGCAATGAAAGAGCCGTGTCGTTAAGACAATCGATGCTTTGATTGGAAGAATCGCTCTGCCTTGCCCAGTGCAGTTGTGTTCAAATGCAGTTGTGCTCTGGTCTCACCGCTGCAGGAAACGCTCACAATGATTATGTTTTTATTATTTGCTGCAGTGTCAGTTTGTGGGCAGGTGGTGCTCGCTGTAGCCAGACGGACATTTGGACATCTGCCGCACAATTTGTGACGAACCAATTGTATCAGCCGTTGAGAAGTATTGGAATGCTGAGCGCCTGTGGGATTTGTTTGAACATCGGCGAGGTCACAATATCTGTCGGAGTTCACATTGCAGGTGTTTGGTGGTGTTGAGGTCAATTTTTTCCACAACGCACCCAACCACGTATGCATGGACCTTGCTTTGTGTCCTGGGGCATGGTCAATCTCGTACAGAGTAGGACCTTCCCCGAATTGGAACTGGGATAGGATACAGGTCACCTCTGACCCTGAACAGGACAAGCGGTAGAACATGCATGGATGAATGGAATTGCAGGGCCAACTAAATGGTCGGTGCCTGAAACGCAGCCACACCACTCGGCCACGCTTGGCATTACGCTTGACGACGTAAGACACGCATGCTGCTATCCGGCCATGGAAACCAATCCCACGAAAGTCTTGATGTGCGCTTTTTGTGCTGATATCAATGCCGCAGCAGGCGCAGAACTCTGCGGTGATTAGGCCGGCCAGATGACTTCTATGCAATGTTAGAACTGAGCAACTCCACTCCAAACTGTAACGTTACGTGGTTGAGTTGCAGTGTCTCTGAAAGGCTTCCACTTTGCGATCGTATCCCTTACAGTTGATGGCGCAATATCGACGAGGGCAGAAGCTTCGCAAATGGACTAAAAGAGGGATCGTTTTACGGTACCGAGCTCAAATTTAGTGAACACTTCAGCACGACCCTCCATTTTTTTTCCCAAAGGCATATTGTTAGGTGCTTGCTTTTATACAACTCAAGCAACGGGACTAAATGAAACGCATTTAAAAACCGAGGTCCGATACCTTTTCGTGAGCATTCGCACAAGTGTTGGAAAAATAGTGTTGTACGTGCTTCTCCGCCCGAGGGTTTCATAAGATGATTCCTCTTTGGGACAGTAGCGACACGCATCCGTTACCTCGTTCTGCACTGCAGCGAAGGCGAAACCGGAGCTGTGTCGGTGTAAGTCGGAGGCACATTTCTGACAGTTTGGCAGAAACCGCAAGCATTTTAGATTGAACCTCTTCCCGTAGAACATGAAAAATAGGGCTACATTGACGGTGTGGAATAGCTAACGTTCAATAATTGTTGGTGTTGAAAGAATCTACTAGATCCAGTCCCGAGTATTGGCACAAGTAAGCGGTCAATCAAACGCTAAGAGGATGGACTGTGAGCATATTTGTTGTTTTGTTACATCCCCAAAACCAACGAGAAAAGGGTCAAGTTCGGGGACCACGTTGGTGTTACGTGTTAGGTTCAAAAGCCTTTATAGGCCTAATTTGCAGTGTATATATATATATGTATATATATATATATATATATATAATATTTCCAGTAGGATTTTTCACAAGTTTAAGGTTACTCTTTGATGCAAAAGAGTTTCAATGTGCATTAACCTCGCTGGACGGCAAGATAAACGGCACCATGTGATTAAACGGAGAACTCATTTGCGATATACGTTTCCGAACTTTGATTCATTTGGGGGTGTTTCCCCAGTTCTATATTCTTTTTATATGCCCACTTATCCACACGGCATTTATCATTTCTGTGCATTCATTGACCAGCCTTCTGTGGAAAACAACACTCTGACTGCACTACCGATTCTGACCTTGTTTTCATGTAATGCGAGACAAATGTACATATAAAGGCTTTGCTTTGCAGACCAGGAACATCATTTCCGGACGCCCGGGTGAAAACGTGAGACGGCGAACGACAATAACTACTTTTTCAAGCATTTCGGGGCCGAACGACTGATATATTTGTAATGCTGTGTAAATGTTGCGTTGTTAATGAAATGTAATTTGTTGAAAGGAATCCAAACGTGGTAGCAGCAACACTTGTTCCATAATTTCTCAGACACGGGCGAACTAAAGCAAACGGGCGCTGCTTGTCAGATATACTGTCCATTCATTCAGCTGGAATAAAGTGTGTCATTCCACTCCAATAGGGTTGCTTATTAGTGTGAGTTCATGGTGGCATTTTGAAGTGGAAAATAGACTCATAGCATCATACTAGAGCTGAGCAAACAAAGGGAACTGTTCACGCGAGCGTTCCCACGGGGCAAACCGGGCACATACAACCGCCCCCTACCCCTCTGAGCGTCTGGCGACACCCAGCAAAGCGCTGGTGAACGTCACCACCTAGCTGCAGCCCGCGCCTGAGGCCCAAACGGACACTCCGGCCACTTGTCAGGTGATTGATTCATCCCCACTTCTGGCTCGCCCTCATATCCGCTCCACCCTGTAGTCTAGTCGCTGTGCACACACGGGCTGGCGAGCCGTTTGCAGGCCGGTCTCACACGCACGCAAACGCACAATTTGGTACCGCTCCCGTCCAACAAGACTTGTACATCGCTCGGCACGTAATTGAGGGATCAGGGTTGCTTTTTGTAGTCGTGCTTTCGGTTGTGTGAGATTGAGTAACGTTAAAAAACTAACGAGAGGGGGAATAGACGCCGCTGGTAGTTTTAGAGCGCTGCTATGCAGTGCCAATGGGCTTCTGGAGACTGAGGCCGCCACACGGGTGTGTCTGCCGAGCGCACGATGGACAAATGCACGCAGAACGAGACGCCGCTTGTCTGCAGAGCGCAAACCGCCGAGCAAGGCAGTGAAGTTGTCACGCCTGCAACGATGCCGCTCCTCTCTTGTCGCCCGTTAAGACGAGCCATTAGAGAGCCGCGCTGGGTTTATTTATCTTAAGAGCGTCATCAGCCTCGTCACTTTGGCGCAGAAGACAGCTCTGCTTTCCGCTGAAACAATCTCTGCTCAGAATGACTCTTTAATGACTTGTCCATCTCGTAAGTCCCAGTTGAGGACACAATTACATTTCATCGGACGGCGTAGAGGAATCCGCGTCTTCCTTTTGCCTAATCGGAAATCTAAGAGTCCGCTTGGGACGATCCCGTTATTACTCAAAGCAGCAGGATGGCGTGCTTGTGTGCAGTTATTAGTCTCCAGCACGCTCGTAATGCCTTTATTGCAGGAAGCCCATTAAGTTGCTTTCCATGAAAGTCATCTCGTCTCAGAACAAATGTTTTATCAGTGTTTTCACGTTTATGTTGATCGTGCCACAGGCGGTTCGAGTGTGTTGACAAGCAGTTGCTGTCTGACAGGGTGACCTCCCGGGGAAGATTAGTTTGCATGTTCAAATCTTTCGCACGGTTTAATTTCCCTCTCGTTCAGCTGGTTCGCTTTGCACGGGAGCTCCAGCGGCTCCGGGGGCGCTCCCGCTTATCCGCGCGGCATCGCAAGCCACTTAGGAAGCATTTCACACAATTGAACTTGCTCAGACTTGACGTCCGGACAGTCACATCAAAGGCCCGTGAGTTGAAGTGTTGACGAGTTTGCTCGAGGACTCTGCATCTTTTTTGCACAATTGTCCAAAACAAATAAAAAAAGAAAATTGTACCGGCATTGCTAGATAACGAGCAACCCTTTATTGCTCAGTGAGTGTTTTTTTTTGTCAATGTCTCCAAAGTGTTCTCTGTCAATTGACTGTCTGTTGTCGCACGAGAGCGGCTCCAACTACTGGAGAGAAATTCCTCGTGTTTTTTTTTTTTTGGGACATACTTGGCAAATAAAGATGATTCTGATTGATGTGTTCAACTAACCTGTATCAAATAATATAAATACTCCGATTCGACTGAAAGCTTTTTTCAGTACTTTTCGTTTTTCTTTTTATTGGAGTTGTGTGGTTGTAATGAATGCAGCTGTCGACGTCAGGCAGTGCATTTGCTGTAGATGAAGCACAACGCGTGTACAGTAATTGCATGTTGCTGACTTGGCCCGCTTTCAGATCCATGCGCCGACATGAGGCATGGCGGATGCTTTCATGTGTCACCGCGCGCTGTCGGCTGCACGCGGGAGGCAACCGGGAGAAGGAAGGCATTCCCGTGCGGACATGAATATCATGGAAGCGAGAAAAGGCAGCAGAACAAAGAGCAGGGAAGATAACGTTGTTTTTGTGTGTGTCGGTGCGCTGTTTTGTCATTTCTTATCTTCATTCACTTGCCTACATTGGAACAAGAGAGCCAAAACGGCAGAGAAAAATGGAGCTCCTGCTGTTTCTGTCTTTGCTTCCTGTCTCTGTACAGTTGATTAACATGATTATTTAAAAACAGAAAGACTCTACCTGTATTTTGCTTGAGACCCCAAAAAGTTCCAACGCTACCACCCCTCCCCGACATGAGGCATTTAGGCCTCAGGCTTTTTTCAACTGTGGATTGTCTGTTGGGAATATGGAGAGAAATGTACAATAACGATGAGCTGTGGTTCAACAGTTTTAGTGTTACAAGTCGCACTCGCTCACCACTTGCTCTTCTTGCTGGCTTTAGAACACAAGGATCACGATGCAAGTCCCGCATCGCACAAAAACAAAAGAAATACCAAAAGAAAAAAAAAAAAGTGAACTAGTTGTCAGAGAGACGCTAGAATGTATCTTTCCGAGATTGTAATCTGCATGATAAATTCATTTTAAAATCAATCGGTAATATCCATGCAACAGTCTAATCTGGAGGTTTATTCTTACACAGAAGTGTTTTGACTGTTTTCATAAGTTTCTTGCAAAAAGGAGGATCACGAGCCATTGAAGGGTGAGCGGCGGTGACCGTAAGAGAGCGACTGTGTGTTTGTGTGTGTGTGTGTGTGTGTGTTCCAATGAACTTTGCGCCTCTGTTTGAACCACAATGCTTCATCACGTCTCCTTGAGACATTTTCAAACCTGCGCGTCTGTTTGCGATGTTTCGGATAAGCAACGAACGCACTATCCTAGCGAAGAGACAGCGACACATTAGTTATTAGCATGCGGGCAGAAACGTCAGTATGTGATGTCTAATGCAAATAAAATAATAATCATAAATAAAATAACAAAAGTCAATCACGATGCTAAAACTTGTGATACGATGAACGAGGGTGATGTGACAGACACGAGCAGAGGGAGGATGAAAGCTGAGCGACTTCCTGGCTTGCGAGACGATTTAATTAGCCGTTCTAGCGGTTTGGCCCAGGAGCGGCGAAGGCCCGCGACGCTGCTGGCAGCCGTTCTGATGATTCTTTTCACCTTTATTTGTCGTGGCGGGCTGAGCGTGTGTTCGGTTTACACCGTGGCCTCTTGCCTTTTGAAACAACGTTCCCATCAGGGTAAGCGAATCGGCAACTGGGCGTCGGTTGTGCGTAACGCGAGGGCGCCTTGTGGTGGCTCAGCTGGATGAGGACAGCCTAAGTAGAATGGCAGCACCCTGTTCGACTTCACTGTTGGTGGATGAAAAACACTCGGGAATCAGGCGTCTGTCGTTCACTGTTAAATACTGAAAATAATCCAGCTGTGCTTTGTTAGTCTGTGACAATTTAACAAAAAGTAAAAAATAAGAAGAACAGTAAATGAACAACATGTATAGTAGTCTTGGAACTCTGCCATGCATGCCATTTTTGCCCAGTGGTGAACACTGGCCTTAAGTGAGACAAGGGAGGCCTGCAGTTGTTTCCATGTTGACCTGGGTTCCTTTGTGACCTCCTGGATGAGTCGTCGCTGTGCTCTCGGGGTCATTTTTGTAGGCCGGCCGCTCCTGGGAAGGTTCACCGCTGTTCCACGTTTTCTCCATAATAATAATAACTAATAGTGACTGTCGCTGTGGTTCGCTGGAGTCCTAAAGCTTAAGAAATGGCTTTGTAACGCTTTACAGACTGATAGATGTCAGTGACTTTGTTTCACCGCCGTTCTTGAATTTCTTCGGATCGGGACGTTTTCCGGCAGCTTTTTTGGACATCTCAGGTTGAGCTTCAAACAATCACGTCGCGCTCGTTAGCGTAGCGTACGAGGGAAGTCTGGTCAGCTATGGTCATGTGATGTTCGACATATCGCAGATTTTCATGGAAAGTTTTCAATTTGAAATCTTTCCAAAATCCCCAACTTAAGTTCCTACGGAAATTTACTGCAATCAGAGACGATCCTTTTATTTTTTTTTACTTTGATTTTATTCTATTTAATTGTTTTTTTTTTTTTTTAAAGCACCGCTATCGTTTTGAATATCATGGTAGCCATCAGATCATGATCGTTGTGTGAAACTCTCGTTACAGCTGAAAGATATATTAGGTCACCATTTATTGGACTCGAGATGGTAATTGAGTCTTTAACAGTGCTCCCTCGCTCGATTTCCTTCCTTTTGCTTGCAGCGAGCGTGTGATTAAGCGCCGCTATAATGAGCAGGGGCAGCACCCTGCTGTTTGACCGCACAGCGCCGTTTTCAAGATGAGACAGCCGTTAACCTGTCACATTACACAACAGGCTTCGCCCGGAACACGTTTGTTTGCCTGTTGCGACTGTCGTTCTCATCGACGTGTGATTAAAACGCTATTGTGTGTGTGTTCTTCAGACCAGCGCAGTGCTGTGCTCGGGAGGATGCGCTTTGCTGGCTGTCAGCTCCCTGATGGCCATCATCACCATCTTCCTGCCCGGCGGAGGTTGCGAGAGGAGGATCTGCACCCTGGCTGGATACACGCAGATGGCCGCAGGTCGGCACACGCTCAGAAACCCCTTTCATAAACACCTGACCTCAGTGCGCACACTCGGAAGATAAAAATCATTCTTTGTCTTCGGTCCTTTCGGTTGGGAAGGCCGCATATAAGCAACAAAAATCGAATGAATGAAGGAATCCAACTTTAACGAGCCGAGGCACATATTTTACAATTGGGGAAAAAAAGAACGCCTGATGATCTTTCACGGGACACTAATGTGCCAAGGCACCCTGGGTGGGAATCGAGACTCTAGATGAGAAAACATCCATTAGTTTAGTTGTCATATAGCGGACAAAAAAAGAAAAAAGAATGGGATACTTTACTACGTAACAAAACACGTTCCCGCTGTCCATTCAAAATCAACCATTGCGGCATTCTGCATCCGGCCGAGAGAAGCGTTAAAACTGCACTTTATCACCCATTGAATAAATAAAATAATGAAACAACAAGAGCGAAACCGAAGACGCGAGAGGAGGAGAGCTGCTGCTAAGCAACCGGTGTGCGCGTGGCTCGCGTTCGGGTGAGGCCAAGGCAGATTTCGAGGCTGATGTAAAAAGACAATTACACCTCCTTGAGAGCGGGTCATTGGTTCAGAGCTGCATGTGACTTTTCTTTCGCCACTGCTTTCATTCACACTGAGAAAGCCTCGTGTACACACAACATGATCTTATTGCCGTCGAAAATGGTTCCGTTGGTGGCTTTCATTCTTTGCTACGGTACTCGTGTCAAATGCATTGGTGTCTTATGAAACTAGCCCATTATATTTCTCATCCCAAACCACCACGAGGTTGCCCTATTTTATTTTATTTTTTTAAATTGGTTTCCCGATGAGTTTGTCTTCAGCCACTCCAGTGTTTTTTTTTTTTTGTTGTTTTTTTTGGTGCACTTTCGGAAACGCCCTCAGTTGCCACAAGTTCAGTCAATAGAAAAGTAGTACTAAAAAAACAAAAAACAAGACCTAACTTTCTATTAGATAGTGCTTTGGCACCGTCGTGTGGCATCTTAGTGGCAAGGAACTATGGGAGAAAACAAATAAATCAAAATGATGTATGAGCCATTTATTTTTAGGGGTAGAGGAATTTGAACTGATATCACGGTAAACCATTTTGCGTCATAGTTTCTGGTATATTTACCGTTAAAACCATAATACAGGCAGCTAAGAGTGTTTTTCGAGTGGCTTCAATCACTCACGTTTGTCACGATTCCCGGCAGGGTTTGGTCCCTAACTGTACTACTTATTATCCGGCTAATCCCCGCATATGGCATTTACTAATAAGCGACTCAATTTGTTGGGAAGTTTAAATACGTGTTGAATAAACTGAAGCTTTGACATCACATGGTTGATGGAGTGTTTCCAAGTGGAGCTGAGTCTCACAAACCTCTCTGACGTCAGTGTCGCTATGGGAAGTTGAGAAGGAGTTTGCGGCGAAATAAGGGACTCGTCGGAGTTGAGTCTGCTGCGTGCCTTTTTATAATGACAAACTCGGCTCGATAACAGTGCCAAGTGGAACGGCGGGTCTTTGGTTTCTGGGTCAACGCTTGTTCGGATGGATTACAGCAACACCGCTGAGCAAAAGCCACAAGATCTCCACACGGACATGACACCGAGTGGCCCGGGGCGAGAGATGGAAACGGTATGAAAATTTCATATGGTAATTATATTGATCAAAATGATCAGTGTTATCACAATATTGCCCAAATAAATGGCAACGAGAAATGGCAGATGCACACACTCAAAGCCTTGCAACACTTCTTATTTTGATTAGAAAAAAGTCAATAAAATCAGCCACCCGGTGTTTTGCTTGTGCACGAGAAATTGTGACTAGCATCAACCAAAATGCATTTGCACAAAATGACTGAAAATAGAATACCCTACGCCCTACAGCATGCAAGGCAACGTTGTTAAGTGCAGTTTTGTGAGCTTAACCCATAGTGATGCAATGGGATTCAAAGGTTCGACTTAACTGTCTGTTATTACATCAACAGCGGCCAGGTCAGTGTTGCACTTTACGATGATGTAAAGACAGTAAATGTGCCGGTCGCCGAATGTTGACATATCCGACTAGATTCAAAAGATGCGCGTAGAACCCAAAGCATTGTTATGCGTGCTTTGTTGTGAGCTACAGAACAGAAAGCCAGCATCGTCTACACTTTCCAGCCTTGTCATTAAAGCGGGGGCGCCTTTCACGTTGCACCCCTTACAGACGTTTCGATGTGTCCTCACGCGCACACGCCGTGAACCCCCAGCAGCCAGCTGCGTTGATGTCGCCCGGACCTTTATGGAGGTCCAGAAAAAGATGTGAACTTACGCACCCTCCGCTTGTTTAGAATGACGCTCGTCTCCGATAGTTCAAATGCCGTGCGGCTCCATCAATGTTTTATGCTCCACGTTAGGGAGGCAAGCTAAAGGGGGAGGTTCTCGCCTTTCATGTATATTTTATAGGCCTGCTCTTTTTAGTGGTCAGGAACCGCTGAATTTGGATGCGCAGCTTTTTGTGCACACAATTGGGAGTGTTGAACAGACCCGCTGAGGACATTTTTGCCGTCACCCTACGTTTGGTTCATTAAGGCTCTGTTTTCAAATGGAGGCTGTAATTAGGTTTGGGTGGTGGGTTTCATTTGAGGATTGTGGTTGGGTGCTTTGGCTGCGGTGGGTATAGTGATGCCAGGACTCTGGAATGCTTCATGTCCACGTATGTTGTCACAAGACGTGCGCTTTTACTTACCGATACATTTATTGCACTTGATTTTGCAACTCGATTGCTTAAGTTGTCTCGCAAAAAAAGGAGAAACACATTTGCTGAGTTCACTGAAGTTTATGTGGAATTATTTGTAACTACTTCCATTCAGCGTCACTCATGGTACAATCAGCCGCATCGTAGCCATCAGAAAAGTTGTTCTTCGATGTATTCCCATTCATGCACTGACTCAAAGAAATAAATGGCCGAGTTTTGCTGTTCATACATTAACACATTCGTTGCAATATACAAGCATTCGTTGTGTATATATACACAGGTATAGTATATGTTCAATATAATGTGTCTTCTGGTAGCAATATAACAACACATGGGGCTCATTTGCATGATTTTATTCATTGTGTTCGGTACACAACTTAACAGCGCTACGGTACGTTTTATGTAACTTGTCATTAATTTAAAGCACTATCAAAAATTCAAGCACATTTATTTCCTGGTTTGCTTGTTGATTTGAGAAATACATGTGCATAGACTTAACAGTTTAACTATCGTCTTCTTGTGTATGTTTATGGTACAATACCTTCTCATTGAATGTTTTAACAATGTATTTTCCTGTTAATGCACTCATTTACCATGGCATCGAGAGACTTTGAGAGTGCTTGAATTTGACCTTGGGAAAAGGAGGCCCCTAGAACGAATGATTCCAAATATAATCGAAGTCACGGGAAATTTTGTTTTGAAAGTCGACCAACTCGAAAATGTCACGGAGCAGATTGGAGTCTGACTTCAAATGTAGCACTTGACCGCTAAGGATCAACCGCGAATATCCGTAGCAAATAATACTAATCATAGTCGCTTTTTTGGGCAACATGGGGAAAACCTAAATCATCTTTCGGATGTGCTCAAAAGCGAACGTTCATAAATAGTCCACAAAATGAATGACATTCAATTGTATTAGGTGCTCAGTACCGTTTCTTATTTTGTTTGGCTAACATATGACAAGATGAATTAACCCAGACCTTTCGAAGCAATTGTCTTTACATTTAGTACTTGATTACAGCTGTACGGGACAGCATGGGGATATTATATTCTTCAAATCAAAACGTAATATAAAGTCACTGAAGTAGGCACTAGCCACCTGAAGCAGATATAACGGTGAGTCTATTGGTAGAAGGATGATGAGGTCGGAGCTGCCAGGCAGGAGAGCTCGAGGAAGACCAAAGAGGAGGTTGATGGATGTCGTGAGGGAAGACGTGAGGGCTGAGGGCGTCGGAGAGGAGGATGCAGGAGATGGGCCCGCGTGGAAGAGGAGGACACGCTGTGGCAGAAGGAGAAGATGATGATTGTCGTTGCAGAGTACACATCGGACGGGGACGTGAGGATATGCTTGGAGGAAGACAACAAATCTATAGGATACTAAATCGTACAAGCTCACAAATATTCAAATGAAAATGTTGAAAAAATGTCCATTCCCGATGAAGACTTTTTCTATTCAGTCTAAAGGCTTCAAACGTCATCCGTCCGTCCATTTTCTATGCTGCTCATCCTGTTCAAGGTCACTGGGATTAAGACTTCAAATAAGTAAATATGTGTCCAACTGTTTTTAAAATGAAATTTGACACGTTGTCTGGTCCTGGCTTTGAAGGAGTCGGCGCCGGCAAAATGAGAGCGTGACGGAAATGTTCGAGCATACAAATCCAACTGTAACTTGAGGATATTTGTGACTTTTCCCCTCCATGTGTAACTCACTGAAATTGTGTCCTCTCATCTGAGTTCCCATCAGAGTTATTTTGCGGTCACTTTCATTCCAGGCTGCTTGAAAGGGAAAATGTATTTGTGTGTACATACGTGTTTGTGCGTGTGTGCGTGTGCGTGTGTTATTGCGCCGGTGTGCCTGCTGTGTCAGCGCTCCCTCGAGCGAAGCCGCTATGCAGATGCCCTCCGAAGCGTGGTGATGAAAATAGGAAGTCGCTCCGATCAAAGCACCTGCTGTGTTATTTCAGCGGCCGCCCGAGCCCGTATGGTTACCACGCCAGCTGTCAATCATTCCCCCGACACAGATGAACGCACGCGCAGCGTATCAGGCGGGATGAAAAGCTGCAGAGTCTGTTCGCACAACTTGTGCCTCCTTCTACAGTTAAAGACTTATTTTTTTTCCTCATCATTGCCCGAGAAAGAAAGATTGGCCATTGCTCATGTCAAGATGACTTTTTAAAAAAAAAAAAAAAAAATTTTTAACTCGATCGATGGCTCTTCCGAAATGTAACCTTTCGTCTGCAGTTTTCCAAACTTCAGTGTGATGTCGCTGCAAGCGTAGTGTGGGTTGGAAGTTTGGAACGCATGAAACGACCCGCGTGCGTCGACGCCCACATTGCCGGCAGTGACAACATGGAAGTCGCCTGCCATTATTTTGCTTATTTGACACACCTCAAGTGTTGCACATATAGACCATATCTAATAGTTCTGGTTTGGCTTCAGTGGGTGTTTATTATTTGTGTATATGTCACCAATTGATACATTTCAAAGGCGATACAGCTGATCTGTGTGTTTACACTGCACTCGCATTGGCGCAGATTTGATACTGAAGCATATTCAATTTGTTTGCACATTTGAAAGAGGCCTGAGCATATCCGATACCATGTTTTTTTCTTTTGTTTTTTTTCAAATAGATTTATGCTGCTGTGACGCATTTCCCAAATTGTGCCACTTGAGAGCCAAAAATCTGAATTCCGTCACTTGAAGCATGCAGTATACAGTAAATCCAGCCTTTGTAACTCCTTGGGGGACCTTATATTGCAGTGCAGTTCCACAACTCTGGAAACATTAATTAATTATGTGGAAAAACTTGAATATTGCAACAACACTCCACTGATGCACAGTGGGCAACCTTAACAATGAGTTCGGTGAGCTCGAGCAAGCACGTTGTCTTAGATTTCCGCCTTGCGGGTCTCTCACAGTTTTCTTTGTGACTCGCATTTTGGACCAGCCGGCATGCTCACAATCACAGGAGTCGTCGCTACAAGTCAACTTTGTGTACGCAAACGCTCCGACTTTAAGTCACACGACTTTAGGCCATTTTTTTCCTGCCATATTTGAGTCCAGTACAACAATATGGCTGCAGACGTGTTTGCTTGCAAATGAATTGTCCGTGCTGCTTGTATTTATTCGAGATTTGATTATGAAGGATCATATCTATACAGTAACGATGTCTAATGTCGACATGCCGTTGTGAAGGTGAAGAGGATTACGCTGCCAGTCGACGCACACGCGAGCACTTTAGTGTTGTGTAACAGCAGCTGAGCAAGGGTGCAAAGGTCGATTCAGACGAGAGAGGCTGGACGTTTTCACATCTGCTCAATTTCTCCTCGTCGTCGTCCTCTAAAAGTGGACGCACACAGACGCTGCAGGGAGGAGGAGAGGCTGCACACGTTGCACGAGTCCTCCACCGCTGAAGGCCTCACTGGTTTTCCCCCCCAACTTAAATCGGACACAGTGAGTTGGAAGCCAGATCCTGCATTTCGCGATGTTAACGGGGAAAATGTGGATCGAGATGCTTAAATGTTATTAGGAGGTCATCTTTCAGTTTTAGTCTCTTCAACCTGGTAGTTGTGCTGGGGGGCGTTTATTTTCAGATGAACCAGTTATGTTGCACGCACATGACTTCCGACTTTTTGTTGGGGCCCAAGTGATGCGCTGTAAAAAGTCATTTGCTTCTTCTACGTCTGACTGCAAAAGCATCCGTGCTAATATTTGAGTGCACTCAATTTTGACGACCTAAGAAGCTTTTTAAAAGTGAGAGCTACTTCTTGGGTACTGATTAATGCCTGACGGTTTTCCCAGCAAATTGGGGAGGAACAATGACTTTTGCCGCATTGTTGGTGTGCGTACCACACGCAAGAGTTGGTTCTAATATTTTGATTACCGCTATCATCTACGTTAGATGAGCAAAATCAGGAACACCTCTCGGTATGATGCCGCAATCGTCATTTTGTAAAGGTACAACTTCGACTTATAACTCGCTGCGTTAGCTAATAATACCGACAGCGCCTTTGCCGGTTGACCCACTCTTGTGGCCTGTGATGAGTGTACGCCACGCAGAGCACAGCTGCTCTGTGTGGGCGTGGGTCTCTCCACAAATTCCCACTCGCGCCTGTTCGATGGAAGGAGCAGCCGGGATGAGTCATTGTTGTGACTGCAGTTGCAGGGTTGCACCTGCTGGAGCTCTCCAGCAGCCATAAACACACTCGCACTTGAACAAACGCGTGCGTGCGTGCGTGCGTGCGTGTTTGTGTGCACTTTGCTTTTCCTCCCGTTTGTCATTTTCCTCTCATCCTCCTCCTGCCGTGATTGATCCTCCGCTCAAAGCCTTCTCTCGGGTGCGTGCTGATGAGCTTGTTTTTCTCTGTGTGAGGAGTTAGGACTGCAGTGCTGGCTGGCTACGAATCATACAATGTTATTGATCCTGCAGTGTTGCTCAGTTACAGTTTTTAGTTTTTAGTTTTTGAAACTGTGTGTGCCAGAATGGTGCTTTGATGGAAGTTCAAGTCAGGTTTTTAGTATAAACTCATAAGAGGCAGCACGATCGTGTGTGTTAAAGGTTTGACGACAGTATGGATTATGATTTAGTTTTCCCCAATCTCCAGCTCTCCAACATTTCAGTGTTTAATAATGTTTAATTTTTCTGAGCTCTTAATCAATCCATTTCACGAATCAATCATTGGTTGCACGAGACGCATTAATCCCTACTAAATCTGGATTCGTCATCTTGCCAAGAGCTTTTTGACGATTCTAAGCACGAGTGCACAAAACGAGGTCCACAAAAGCTTGCGTGGATTAGAATTGGATTTGGGCGGCATCGTGTGGCGACGGATCTTTGCTTTCAAACTTGCAGTTGTACTGCTCCAACAAAAAAGAAATATGCACAAGATAGACGCCGAGAGGTAGACCTCGCACTCGGTCCTGACACGTCCATCGCCTCAACTCTCGGATGACGTTAAGAGGCGGGAACCTCACAGAAGCGACTAAAGCCGGCCCCGACTGTTTGTTTGCCCTCTTTCACCATTTGACTGAGGCTTCAAGAGGATGCGAGCCAGATGTGAAGTGTAAACACGACGCAATCGCCACAGCTGTGGCATTCCTCAAACGCACTCTACATTGTTAATCTCGTCGTATCTTTGCCTCAGCGGGCCTCTGAGGAAACTTGCTCCTTCTTTGAACAAGCGATCCCGTCATTGTGACATACTTGTCGGAAACAAACCAAGAACCGCATCGGCATTGTATTAGCCGAACGAACGATAAAGTACACTCGGCATCCGCGTTGTGTTTGAATTCATGGCAGTAGTGGTTAGCGCTCAGTCATCGTTTGTCACAATGCCAATAAGGGCAAAACCTAAATGCCCAGATGAGATGCCGATCATGTCCTTCCTACACATTATTACGTTCAGGCTGTTCTTTGGAAAGACTGCATTCTTGACTCCCAGTATCTCCCGGGTCTGTCAGTTCGGTCGAGGTCTGTTTACTCTACAGTTAGCTGCTCGCTTTCGTCACGACTGGAATTCCCCCGCTTCTCAGCTTCCAGCCCAAGCGTGTCAGATAGAGAGAAGAGAGTTTATTTTGGAGCTGGAGAGACGCAAGATGTCGTTCTCATGGTGTTCCTCTCACGCTGTTCAACAAGACTCCTTTTTAGAGCACCGTTCAGTTTGCTTTTGTCAAGGTTTTGCTTTGCTTTGGTTGCAGAATTCATCGGCTTTATTTGAACTCTGTAATTCCAGTCACCAGCTCAACTTCCTATTCTGACGCCGTTGTTGCTTAGCTGTTCAGAAAAAGTCCAAATGAATCTAAGCTGTTGTAGTAAAGCTTTTCCCGACATTTCCTTTGTCTTTCTAGCAGACGCCTGCAGGTTTTACGCTAACACTGACTGTGATTTGGAACTGTTCATAATTCCTTCCAGGGCCCAGTTTGAGTGGAAGAAAAACGGCCCCAACGCATGATGAAGCCTCCGCCAGGTATGGTGTTCTTTTGGTGATTATCTGGCTTGTGTTTGCGGCGGAATTAAGGCCAAAAAGTTTCACTTTTCATTTTTCCACCTGTGTCTGGGAGATTGCGAGTTGGTTGTTGCAACATGCAGCCAATCTTGGATGTTTTTTCTTTGTGAGCTCGGGCTTCCCGCCTTGCCATAGATCAGACATATGACGAAAATGGGAGATTGTAGTCACGTGCACTGAACAGCCAGCACTTGCCGGAAATCTCCTTCAGTGTTTCTGTCGGCCTCTTGGTGGCCTTCCTGACCAGTTCTATTCCTCGTATATCCACTGTACATGTAAACATGCAGTGGCTAAGGAATCAATGACCCTCACCAGAGACGATCAAAACTTCTCTGTTGTTGTTGACAACTTCTAAAAGGAACGCATCGTGAAACATGAAAGTGGAGTGTCACACTTTCATGTCTCTGTTTGCTAAAGCAGAATTACAGCCTGTCAAAAAAGCAAAATGGCTTCAGTGAGAAGAAAAGGTGTGATTGCCCTGTCAGAAGACCTGGTCATCATCATCATCATCATCGTCTTTGCTTGCCGCCTCTCGCCGGGCGTCGTTATTTCAGCCAAACATGCAGAAGAAGAAAAATGGAGCATCAGAAGAGAGAAGTGCTGCCGAAAGCAAGATGCAATTATCCCCCCGATGCTTTACTTATTTGCCACTAAGATGAGCGTAATAAGTGAATAATGCATCCTTGCGTTTTTATCTCAAGAATATGTTCCCCTCTCGCCCACTTTCTTTTAAGTATTCTTTTTGTTCGCCTCTCTTCTGACTTCAGCCCCTCCTCTACCTCTTCATCTTCCTTTTTTTTTTTTTTTTTTAAATCCTGTTCGGCTGTTAGGTCAAACAGAATGGGGGAAAATCTGTATCCCTTCGATGCCGGAACATCTTCATCTTCCTTCTTCATTTTCTCCACTTGAAACGTGCCCGCTGTCCATTCCTGGGCGGAGGACCCGCCACTGAAAAGAAGCAAAGCAAAGCAAATTTATCTGTATAGCGCATTTCATACACATGGTGACTCAATGTGCTTAACACGATTTAAAAGCGTTTTATAAAAAAAAAAAAAAAAAGCAGCTTAAAAACGTTGAAAAATATATATTTTTTTCATTACAATTAAAACAGCGTACAGTGCAAGAAATATGATTAAAAAGTGGAAATACTCTTAAAAGCATGAATTTTTAACCTGGACTTTTTTTCTTTTCAGTTGGCAACTTCTTCCATTTGTGTGCAGCATACCCGCTAAATGCTGCTTCACCATGTTTGCTGTGGACTCTGGGCTCCACTATTTGACCCGAGTCTGTCGCTCTCAGAGCCCCACTGACTTTATATCCCATTAGCATCTCTTTCATGCGAAAGCGAAGCCATTTAGTGACTTAAGTGTGGTTCTCGGCCGAAAGGGGCCGATCCTTTTCTCTGCTCGAGTGTGTTCTCGCACGTGTGCGTCGCTCTCGCATCTCACGAACACCGCATACGTTCGTTCGTTGGCCGTTAATCTCACACAAAGTACTTGCGTGCTTTGTGTGAGCGATTGGGCTCTGTACATCACCGTTGCGTCACTGTCTTCTTTAATTGGCGTGGTGCGACTCTATTAGTCATCCAGGGTAATTAACGTCCCTCGGGGGTGGAAATTTAACCTCCCCGCTTTATAGGCTTGTTCTGCAACACGCTCTGATGTAGTCAACATGCAGCTCCAACAATGATTTATAGCCACAAAGTAAATCATCTTAGATTTTACAATTTGTTACTAAATGTTTTCCCGGCAACGGCTTTTTCGTCGGTGCGAGAAGCCGTAAGGAGCTGATCAAGAATAATGACGCTGGCCTCAGTCCCACCCTGAAGCCTTTTTAATCACCTCGCACCAACACCTCCGTTTATTTGCTTGCTTGTATAGTCGATCTAAGAGCCAAAATAACAACAACAAAACATCCTCAGCGGGGACTGTACAGCTAAATGAACAACTTTCCGCTCTTTTACGGACTCGGCTATCTTCACACTACATTTGTGTGTGTGTGTCTGTGTGTGTGTGTGTGTGTATACACCGAAGTAAATCCCTGTTGTGAGTTCCGTCCAGGTCAAGGTGACTCGATCGAGGTGAGGAACGTCGTGGTATTAGGTGACGGGCAGGCTTCCCAGACAAAGATTTTAGGCGACTGCTGCTTGTGATTCGTCTGGTACGACTGCAAATGCACTCCCAAGGGAACGTGCGCGATGCGTACACAAACACGGGCACGAAGACATACGCTCGTGGTTCAGCCAACTCTGTTCCACTGTTTGTGTATGGGCAGCATTGTCTCCCTTGTATCCCCGATCATCTTAGACACTGCTGGCTTGTCAAAGGCTTGCAATGTGAACCGCAGCCCGGGAAGGAGGGAGAGGGTGAACTGAAATCAAGAAAATGCGAGCAAAGGACAGGGAACAGAAGAGGAGGAAACGAAACAGGAAACTGGAAAAAAACAACAACAAAAAATGCTGAGAAATAACCCCAAACAATCAGTACACGCACTCCTCTCTGTACACTCGTCTTCTTATTGATTGAAAACGTTTGACCACGTCACAGGATGTTAGCTTCAGTTGCATCAATGTTTTCACTCTCATATGTAATCCCTCCAATGTTGTTTTCCAATGACAAAATCCAACACTCCTCGTGCACGCGTTTGGTCAAACCCTGTGAAATGGCGCAGAAGCGATGAACCATGGAACAGGTCCGACGGCATTGGCGGGAGACTCAATCAGATGAACGAAAAACACACTTTACTTGGGCAAACTTCAAATGGAACAAACAAAACTCTAATTGGTTCCAGCTTCTCTTTCCATGTTTACCAACATTGTAACCTTGGTGTGCCGTTAATGAGTCATCTGTATGAAATGAAATTGCTTTAACGGTTCAATTGTATTGAAGATGTCTTTTTTCATTTTATTGGGATGCGTAAAAGTTATAGTCCTTGTGCTCAACACTGGCTACACTTTTAGTTTTTCCAATTATTTTCACAGTTATTTTAAGTCTTGGCTGCGATACTAATGATAACATTCTCACGAGATATAGTATTCGGTATCGTCTTCGCAGTATTCTAATATGCATTTGTTGAGCAGATTACAGGCCGAAGCTTTTCTTCACAAACAAAATGCGTGGCTTTATTGTTTCCCAGAACATGCGTGTGCCAATATAATGTTGGCAGGCGTGCTTCTAAGTCCCAAATGATCAAAGTGTCTAATGCGGAAAGTCCTAATGAGTGCTGTCGTGGACCCAAGCGATGAGGAGTCTTTTTCAGATCAACAGTCGCCACTATTGCGAACTCGGCATCATATCACTGCTAAACGAACAAACGCAAATTAGGTTAACCCTGATTGAGCCTTCGCAAGCTGTGTTTGAGCTGATCCCAAAACTGTTTGAGGTGGAGCTCGGGTCTCCAGTTTGGAATTGTCGCGTCTTGCGTCGCGTCGCCGTAAAGCGGTTTCCCTCTCTGTTTTCATGTTGCTTTCACTGCGAATTGTTCCGTCAGCCTTGGTCAGTCGCTTTTGGGAGGGCCAACGAATAATAACCGCTGCCGACGAAGTAGACGCTAATCTACCGTCGCGGCAACGCGATGAACCAGAGTGAGTTTGCAATGTGGAGAAGTGCTGTCAATCTCCGCTTCAGTTCAAGTTCGCAAATCTAGAGACCCGCTTATCACAACCATGAATGCACTGTTCTTTCTTTCTGCGACAGTAAACACTTGAAAAGCTTTAGGAATCCACAAAGCCGCAAGGATGACTTGCGCATGACTACAAAGCATCTCTCGCTCGCTGATGATTCGGTCCACGATAGTGGTGTCCAAACTTTTTTCTCCGAGGGCCACATACATAGAACGCTAGAACCCATCATCAAGCAATTGCTGTATATTGTATTTATAGTTATTTGGAGAAACTGCTAAGAGACAGCTTTCTGTTGAAGATGACAATGGCAAATAGTTCAAGAGTTTTGCTTCTGAGTTTCCCAGAAGCAAAACAAGAGCAATAAGTCGATTTTTACAGCGGTTTCTTGAGAATCCTGATATGATTTGTTCACAAATTGGGTGTTGACATGGGCCAGAATTATTTTGAATCACCACTGGTGACCGCCTATTTTAGCCACTAATTGTATTAGAAATAGTTGTTGGGGTTTTGTTGCAAACCCCAACTTTTTCGACTCCCACAATTTTTAAGATTCCGCCACCCAAGAAAATGGTGTTGTGGGCGTGTCAATTGTTATTTTTAGTCTGTATATGCCGCGCTCCGCTAAAAGATGGACGGTGGACGGGCCAATGGCTTCGTACAGGCAACTCGGTCTCCCAGCTGCTAATATCGGGTGATCTTGTTGCTTGCCGTTTGTTTTATTAAGCCACAATAAATCAAAGGAGAAAGCTACTCCACTTCGATACCTCAGCATGTTAAGATGCTCTCGCTTTGTTGGTGTTGAGGAGTTTTTACCTAACATATCCCGGCGTTTTTTTTTTTAATTTTTATTTTTTTTATTTATTTATATATTTTTTTCTCCACCGTACTTAAGTTATTGATGCAATCTCATCGAGTGATGGCTTCTTTTTCTGATGCAGAACATATAGCCACAGCTCGGAGGGCTTACACAAGCAAAGCAGAAATCATCAAATCCCCCGACATGCCACAACACATCCTTGACTGCTGCAACCAAGAGGAGCCGATGCAAGTGGCACTTTGTGTGCGTGTGCGTGTGTGTGTGTGCGTGTGTTGTTGGGGTTGCAGACAAAAGGACTGTGGAACATCTGGATGCTGGTGATAGCTCTGCTCTCACGCGTTACAAGCCAAATTAATCAAACCTGTTGGGTAGGCTGCTCTGTGTGTGTGCGTGTGCGCGCCTTCTATTAAAAGTGGCTTCACATCCTGGACGCCCACGTGCCGGCATATAGTCATCCGGGGAGGGTGACAGGATGGAGAGAAGAGAAGATGGAGTGAACATATAAATCAGTGGGCTGAATTTGTCAGGGCGTGGCAAACTTGACAAAATCCGACCGCCGTCATTTCACCTTGCAGTGGAAGGACAGTGTCAGTCGGTGGCGCTAATGCGCCGTTAGGCTGGTTTGCCAAACGCCCATGAATTCCCACAGAAGAAGAGCAACGAGGAAGGACAGTACATTAGGTACAAGCGTGCGCTATGCTCGCATTTTCCAAGTTTGCAGGTTATGTGGACAACGAATGTTATTAGTGTATTTTTATACAGTACCACACTGTTGAGTGCATTTGTTCTTATTCGTAAAAACAAAAAAATGATTTTAGTTTTTGCGTTCTATGGTAACGTTGTCTGTTAAGTGTATGAAAAATATGAACGCAATATCGATTATTGATACAGTCGACTGGAGTTGCTCTCCATGAAGATTGAAGACAGTTTGTCAGTTGAATGAGTTCAACGCTTCGCCATCCTCCCGTCCTCCTCTGACGTGAAAAGCTTTTAATGATCATGGAAGTGGGGAGCTTTCCAAATGGCAGCGGCTTTAATTGAGAAAAATGAAAGGGACACCGGTACGATTCATTGCTCTAAATCGACGAGCGGCGGGTCGACCCTCCTGCAGTTTTTCCATCCGCTCCCACTTAACCCTCAATGAGCCACTTGCGCTGAAGAGAACGTGTGGAAATTTCCTTTCGCGGGCTCGGGCTGTATGGTAAATCAACTTGAGGAATGCCTCTGCCCACCTCAATTGTGTTTCACGGCGCGGAGATCAAACGCGAAGACCGTCGGATGTATCAAATGCTTGTTGGTTTGTGATGCCCTAATTTAAAAACAATCTTTCTCCGAGTCATAAAGTGTATTCGAGGCAAAGCGGTGAGTTACCGTGGCAAAGGGCTGACCTGCTAACGAACCTCTCCTTAGTGACGCCATCGGTTGCCGCCTCCCGTGGTTTAAAACTTCGCAATGGGGCGAGCTTGCGTAGTCTGCTTCAATCCCCTCAGCGCTCCGATTTCCATGTCTTCTTGCAACTTAAGGTTTCCGGAGCTGGCCGCAGGTCAACGCGGGTCCTCTTCACCGCCGGCACTGCCCCCGGCCCCCTCCTCCACCGTCCCTCCTAGATGACCCGCCGTAATCTGTGGTTATGTGTCAAGCAGGGGGACATTTGTTCCACATTAATAAATTCATCTTCTGCCGCGGGCATTGATGGCACTATATATCAAGGAAAAGAGAGCTGTTGCACAAAATGAGATCATGCATCCATTCCTATGCACTTCACTTCTTTGTCTTCTTTTCAGCCTCGCCGCTTCGCGGTAACCTCTTGCCAGGCAGTTGAAGGAATGTGTGAACGAGCCTCGTTGCCGTCTTCATCTGAATTTGCGTTTTAATTATTCCTCAAAGATGGACCACAACTTGCTTTACCATGTCTTGTCAACCAGGAAATAGGAACATGTCCAAAGATAAAAAGTCTCCATTTGAGGAGATTATTTTTTTTCCCACTTCTCTTCCTAATGAAGACCTGTCAAGTTGCTGAAAGGGAGCTCGGGGGTTCCGTTTTCCAATTCACTGGGTGGGGGTGGGGGTGGGGGTGGGGGGGGGAACTCTCAAAACTCTCAAGGTAGCAGAGAATATCCAAACTTAGCAGCAGTGATGCAGGCTTCATGCTTTCAGTTGAACCTCAGTTCGCTATAATTTTACAAACAAGCAAATAATAATAAGACGAAATCAAAGATCTGACGGAATTCTCCCATTTTCCCTCTCAGAGGTTTTTGTATAGTGTCGACGTTTACATTGGCGTAGAACTGCACTGCATTCGTTGTGCTAAATAACGTACCGTAGTCGGGTAAGATAATAAAATATGACCAAAAACCTCTTTCGATGAATAGTAACATTGTGCTACAATAATAAAAGTTTTTCCCCCCAGCTGTACCTAATTTTGTGGAGTTACAGGCAAGAACATGCACACCGATGACCTGCTTTTGGGTGCTTCACCAATAATTGCCGTAGATTTCCATTTACCGAACTGAACCAATGTTGATACGCTTTTTAGATAAGCTTGATAGTTTTGTATGTGAAACGTACTTACACATTTGACCTTGCATGACACATTTTAACTATAGTACAAGCTGTGTCATTATCTCGAGCCCATCTGTTCATCCTTTATTTTTTATTTTTTTTACTTTATTGCAGAAGTCCCAGCAGGAGCAAGCGGGTCGTTGTTTTTCAAGGCAATGTCTTCCCACTGGAACATTTCCTTTCACAACTCCGTACGATTGCTCTGTAAAACAACTCGCAACTTCAGAAGGCTTCTTTACCCGTTTCGACGCGGCACTTCTCTATGCAAGGTTGTCACCGTAGTCAAAGAAAAACTGCCACGAGCGCTGCACTTCTCACGGCCCGATTAATTTTACAGCTTGTTCTGCATACGAGGCATTGTCGTTTGCACGACGCCTCAAGTGTACGGTTGAATTGCCCCAAGATGCAAGCCTGCGTTTTCCCGAGGTCCGCCTGGTTAGGGATTGACGACTATTCAGCGAGTGCGGTAGAACCTCTCCGGCGGAACGTCGGCGGACCTCCGATGTATTTGAATTCTTCCAGGGTCAATTAGGTCAGTCAGGGTCACATTTTCATTTTCTCACGTTCTTCACAAGTCTAAAAGGAACCTGACCGTCGCAACTGTTAACGACAAAGCATTTTTCTTTAAGTGTGTCCTGTGATTGATTGCCGACCAATCGGTTCCGGGTGTCATCTGCCTTCTGCCTGAAGTCAGCTCGAATAACCGTGATAGAAAAATGATCAAATAGTTCCCTCAAAATGCCGTCCCATTTCCACCGTTCCACTGTACTGTGCCACTCTAACTGCGGCCAGATGTTCGATAACACGCGAGACGTTGAATGAGAGTGACCTGAGAGGCTTAAGTCAAGCAACATGCTCTCGCCTCCGCTTGTGTCGCCTCATCTGCCAACTCGTTCCCACGTGAGCCACGTAAACTCCGCAGCTGCCGTCGCCGATATTTGTCATCATCATGGGCGCGTACGCACCACGTTCAGCACCTTCAGCGTCCGACTGGACGTGCGGCGGCGGCGGCGGCGGCTGTCAGTCCGCCGTGTCCTTGTATGACATCGGCGGCGATGTTGCGAGGACACGGAAGCAGCAGATTTGCACATTCGCAGCGGCGTCATCGACGACGACGCCCGTGCTTGTCCGACCCACACGCACCCACGTGATTTCACAGTTTTGTCGTGGGACTCGTCGGCTCTGGTTCTCAGTCCGCTGTGGGTTCCACTCAACCGCTGTATTCCAAAATACAGATGGAGTTCAGAATATAAGGCAAGTCCTGCTCCACCCGTTCCTATTTAATGTTCACTTTTCAGTAACTCATAACTTTTATCATTATGACCTGCTGGTTACACAGAAGAGCTTTTTTCCCTTTGTGCTCATTAAGGCCTGCAGAAGGTATCAAACAGATTTGTGTGTAATTTTGCTCTTCTGTATAGTCGTGTCTTTGCTATTTGTTCAGTGTTGAGACGGTTAATTGGAACGTGGCGCCGAGTAATTGAAGGTCACACCTTTGTGCGAGCTGCCTTCTGGAAGAAAGGCTCCTCTTGACGCGAGGGTTTGATTTCAATTTGATTTGAAAACTAACACGACAACCAAGACGTATTAAATGCCGTTTCTTATGTTAAAGGGTAAGGTGCGTTCATCTCTTGTCCTTAAAACGGACATCTCCTTTTTCCAGAGAAGCAACGAGGAATCGCTCGTCGCTGAGTCGCTATTGGCAACCATCGCGCACACATCGCTACGAAACGGACTCGGCGCATCAGAAGCTGCGACCGACCCTGTTGGGCACAGATAACACAGTTACTTTAAATGAATTACTTTGTTTTTCTTGAGGATTGTGCAACTCTCAAAATCAGATTTAGCCTTTCCTCCCGAGGAAAGAGAAGTAAAACGACACTGTTTACACGCTGCGCAGTTTAACGAGGTCCAATCCTAAGCGTAATTAGGGTCCTAAAAGTCTTTAATGTTTTGCCGTTGGAAATAAAATAACGCTCATTGACATTGATTGACATTGAGGTGAAGTCACGGAATGATAGCAGCTGTCAGTGCGGCACGGTGCAGACTACAACTATAATAACGGACGGCGTGGAAATGCGTTGTAACACACTGTCGATCAAATTGGTGTGTGTTTGTGCGTCCCTTCAATCGGTTTTGCATAATCATTTGCAGCACACTATATAGATGGAATTGTGCTTCGGCATTTGTTGATCAGAGATGCAATTCAGAGATGCAATTTCTTCTGCCCAAAAACGTTTGTTTTGAAGTGTTAATTCTTCATCTTCCTCTCCACTCGCGAACATCTTTGCTTGATCCCCCTTTTTTTTTTTTTTTTCTTAGATTCCGCTTATGCGTACGTATTTTCCTCACTTTCTGTCCCCTTCCAAACGCAATGCCGTTCTCATTGTTGCCAATAAAAAGGCTCAAGCTTTCGCTCCGTTTCCCCCCCCCGCCCCCCCCCCCTTCCTCCTCTGCTTCCCTTTCTCTTCCTTCTTGGATGCGATAATGATTTATTATCGCACCACAAGAAGGGGGCGGAGATGTATGGTGCGGAAGGAGCGAACAGACTTGGAATCGGTGACTGTTGCCCTTGCGCAAGGACAACGCGCACATCCGTATCCATATCTCCTCACATGCATGACTTGAATGGAAAGGAATCGATTGTGGCGGCTGCGCTTATTTAAAAAAAAATGTATTTCCCCCTTCTCATTCAAACCTTGTTCTGACTGCTTGCCCTCTCATGCGGGGTCTTTAATATCCGTTATGGGTCAGTTTAAAGCCCCGCGCCCGTACGTAAGTCAATTTGAATCAAGTAACCTTTTGAACGATCTGTGGATGTTTTAGAAGAACAAAACTGCATCGTGGATCTGAAACTATATGGGATTCTTTCTATTTCTATTTCTAGACAGACTGACGAACTTTGGCTCTTCTGCGGTTTTCCCACTGGGCCACAATTCCAAATGTTCCTCCCACTATACAGGCCGAATCTTAAAGAGGTGTGTTTGCTCACAGCCTGCGTCCCTCTCTCGCATAAAAATTACAGCGCGTTAGTGGCTACAAGACAAAGCAAGGCTCAAGAAAGCGACCGCTTTTATGCTGCGGCCCAAGATGGTCCGGTCCCGTAGACGAGAGTGCGGTTTTGCATGGTAATAGGCTGATGGTTTGTATAGATGGATGCAAGTCTGAGACTTGCTGGCAATCACACGGAACCTGAATGAGAAAGAGGTTCCACGGCTAATTGTGTTTTCCACAGTAAGCCCCGGTCGGCCTGTTCTCAGCCATTGATTGCAAGCGCCGGATTGAAGGCTTTTCGGGGCAAGATAGAACGGTTCCTCCACTCTGAATGGGCCGTTCCGCAAACACAGAAAAGCTGCGAGACAAAAAAAGGATGAAGGACGATTATTGGATTGGACAAAGTTGGTTGGCAAACATTTTCCTGAAAGAGTTCACCGAGTGTCACAGTTGAATGTGCGGCAGGACTTGCCAAACAAAATGAATGGAACGGTTTGAAAGGTAGCAATTGTTGGCTATGTTCCCAATTATCTGTTCGTCGATCTACTCCTGCAGTCCAAATACGTACCAGAGGGCCCCAATATGAGTAAGCGAGCCCGCACAATCCAATTCCTTTTTTAGGTGACACTTGAAGACAAGCTGTATTGAAAATGAATGGATGTATACGCTTTCTGTCATACTGGCTTGAACTTCAAATAGTTTGATCCTTTTTGAGGGTGTGAGCTGATTGCTGGTCTCTAGCCAATCAGCCGCTACCACACCATTTCTGTAGCACACTTTTAATATGTATGTGTGTAATCCTTTCTTGAGATTTTTTTTCTTGGTATGGTCGAGACTTAGGCTGACCGTCAAATGGGAAATCTGAAGCTCACCCGTCGTGTCAAAGTGGACGTCTCGCAGACAGTTTGGCGGCGTGCTAAGATGAAAGTGATGATGATGAAGATGAGGCCTGCCTGCTTCTTGTATCCTTTCCTCCCCCGCGACTTTTCTGACCTTGCGGGCTGCGCCATTCAGCCGCAGACATCCTTGAGCCCGGCTGTGTTTATGTCTTTCCTAACCTTTTCACAAATGTTCAGCCCGGCCATTGCCTCGGTTTATAATGTCCATCCATCTCTGTCTGGCTGGCAAATGCAACCCCTGAAAGACATAATCGGATTGTGGGGGCATTAACCAGCCAATAGCTGCAGACATTGGCCAACCTGCGAGTAACCGGGTGGAGAGGGGGGGGGGGGGGGGGGCGCCGCCGCCGCCGCCGCGTTTGTCAAGTGTCAGGGCTGAGACCTGAAAACCAGATGCAGACGCGTAGCGTACACTTGCGCCCTCATCTCGGGAATTGACACAAGCGGTTTAGTATGCGGAGGGGGCTGCTGTGCCATTTCATTTGCTGTCACGCTGGACGGAGGAGTTAATGGCTTTCTAAAGCGCAGATGATCTTTACAATATCAACTCGACTGAGAGTGTAAGCGTTGTCACAAATTTAGGAGCGTTTATATTGACATGAGAGAGTCAAGTGCTGCGTGTGTTCGTTTAGCTGCCAATTTCCTTTCTGCATTGTTTGTTCCCAAAACGAGACGACGATCAGAGGCGGGCGACCTCTCAAAAGACGGATATGGTCCAGTATCGACTGGAGCTGACACGCTTGTCATTGGGGATGCAAACGCATTTCATTCTTTCGTTATATTCTGTCTTGATGCTCATATCTGATGATTTCAGCCAAGAGAGTTGACAATGACTTGCTGTTCTCTGTTCGAGTATCGCATGGACACGTACGCACTTGTTTGCGTGTACATCTGAGCGCTCAAAGGCGGGAAACGGCGATCGGTAATCATTTGAAAGGGGGAAAGCGAGGCGCCCCATCAATCGCACAGCGTTCCTTAACGGTTACATTGCCACATCTGTGCAAACGAGATGAATGTTTAAAAAAAAAAAATAAGAATAATGTAATTATCCTTTATCATCAGCCCGAGGAGCCTCGACATAATTAGGCCTTCTTTTTGTTTCACGTTGATTTGTTCTTGCGCTCCTTTGGGGTTGAACCCATCCAACCAGCCGTGGGACCGTGAACTCACCGGCGGTCCCACCAGCGGAAGCTGCTGGACGTGGCCGCTGCTGCAATCGCAGTGTCACTTACATGCCAGCGTGACTTACATTGTTCCTCTCAATATACCTTGTATGCTTTTGTATTTTACCGTCATATTAGATACTTTGTTAAGCTCATTTCCAATAATGCTTTTCCAAATTCCATCTATCAAGGTTTCATTGACATGTTTGTTTATTTCTTGCGGTTGAGTAAAATGTCAGCTGGAGTGGACAAAAACTAACGCAATTAGTGGTAATTACCGCCGTTCATAAACGACCTCGTTTATACAGACAATGAAGGGGGAACTGGTGATCCCAGCATCACCTTGTTGCTCATGAAAACAGCAGCACCTACCAAAAGCACATCTTTCAGGTGAACGAATGTGCGGCATCTGAACGGCTGCCGCCAAGATCGGTGCTTCTTAAACTTTATGCACCAAGTGCCACCTACAAGAAGACTTTGCTTTCCAAGTACGACCATCATGACGAACATTAAAGCACAGTAGCGTAGCCGACCCAAATGTTCATCAAAAACAAGACAGAGGTTTTATTCCTAAAAAGTATATTTCATTTTTGCTTGCAAGCCAGTGTAATATTATGCGGGTTGAACCTTAACACTGTGTTTGAATATAAGAAAACAGACAAAAACTGATTAAATAAAAATATATTCTACAAACAGTCAAAGTTGAGAAATTTTTTTGGGGAATATTTGTTTTTAAAAGAAACCGTTCTTAAAGATTAAATACAAATGTATGGAACTTAAAAGTTAAATACAACTGAACTGTACTGAGGCAGTGATTCTTTCACGTACCAGTAGAGGGAGCCCGCGCGCCACCGGTGGTACGCCGACCACACTTCAAGAATTACTGACCTCGATGTTGTAAACGTGTACATTACCCATCAATTTTCTGCCAATTAGCATGTGTGCTGACTCCACACTGTTATGTGCGTCCATTTAAAAAAAAAAAAAAAAAAAAAAAAGCGAGATTCTTTCAGATGAATTCCGCCCAAGCTGGATCCGTCCGGCTATAAAATGGCAGAAAGACGGCAAAGGGGAAATGATTGAAAAGGGCCCAGAAATGAAGGGAGGGGGGGGGGGGAGACTGCAAGAGAGAGAATGAAAGTGAAAAACCATATACATGATTTATAGGAGTGCGCGGCAGGCAGAAGTTATCTTTTATTTATGAGGGCATCAGCGGCAAAGCGCCCAGATGTTAAGTTGTGCGGGGATCTCATCTAGCCCGATGCTCTGTGTGGCAGTAAAACGGGAAGGTGTGTGCCGCTGGGGCGGCCTGTGTAAGCAAGAGTGTGTGTGCGAGACACACAATGCTTTGTCCTCTGTGACAGAAAGCTTTCGGTTAGATGCTTGTCGCTGTAAGCAGGTTCCTTCAAACTTCTGCTCCGTTTGCTACAATTTGTGAGTGTGGGGAGGGAAAAAAATGGAGTCATTTATGCGATTGGCTCATTTTCTACTCCTCCACCGCTCAAAAATGGAGGACACTTGTTGTTTTGTCCTGTGGCTCTGAAGATCCATCCATCCATTTTCCGTACCGCTTCATCCTCACGCGGGTCGCGGGTGTGCTGGAGCCCATCCCAGCTATCTTCGGGCGAGAGGCGGGGTACACCCTGAACCTTGTCGCCAACCAATCGCAGGACACATGTAAACAAACAACCGTTCGCGCACACATTCACACTTACGGGCGATTTAGAACCGCGAGGCAGACGTGCTAACCGGCCGTCCACCGTGCTGCCGCCCTGAAGATCCATTATGCAAATCAAGCCCTCATTGTCAACCCACATCAGATATCATCATCATCATCATCATCAATCCAACCTCACATTAACACCGCCGGGATGTGAGGAGCAGGTCATGCCTACTAATGGCGACAATAAGAGGCTGTCAAGGTTGTAAACAGTGCAGCTCACATTCAACACGTTTGCTTTTAAGATGGCTTTTTCATAGGGACAGCAATTTATAGTGAACTCATATTCCAGCTGTCTACCAGCCATCTAATTTGTCTCATGTCTAATATTATTATTATTATTATTATTATGATAGAAAAACACAATTTGCAACAAACAAAGGTTGCGGTGGCCTTATCCTAAACCGCCTTAATAAAGAACATGCCATGTATTATTGTGCACACTTTTCTACACATATTTCCCAACCTCAAGTTGAATAAACTGGAGTGCCTATTGGATTTGACCATATCAGGTGATGTGTATTTGTGCAATGACAGGGGGGTGTGGCCTAAGGAGATCAACACCCGCTATCAAGGTGGACATTATTACTACGCAGGTGCTTCCGGCAAAGCGGAGATTTGACCGACTCTGAAAAGTCAAAAGGTGCAAAATAAATGAATAAATCTTTCAGAGGCATGCAGCATGCTTGAAATTGCAAAGGTGATGGGCCACCATAATAGTACGAGCAAACGTTTTGTTCCCAAAGGTCGGCGGGGTCGTAAGAAATCCGTTGAGACAAAGACTCAGATGAAATGGGAAAGATTCACGAAGAACAAAGCTTGAAGCTACTAGGAACCCGTTGTCCTTTGGATGTATGTAGAAGAAATGTTGCTTTGTAAATTTTGAATTTGTTCATTTTAACAGATGAAAATAAACAAGTGAGATGGGAAAACATTTCTTCCTCCTTTCGTTTAATTCCAATCATAGTGCACAATGAGATACTCTCGAGACAAAATCCGATCGAAGTTGAAATGCATCAAAAACACAACTTTCCTCGTAATTGCGCATGATTAAAAAATGATTGCCGAGCCTTTAAAGTGAGACAAAAGTGCAACTCTCACACGAGTTCTGATACCAATCATGAAGTTCGAACAATGTTGCAACGCATCCTTTGTCAGTTTCAGCATCGCCTCTTAAGACTTCAAGAGTTGGAAAAGTCTCATCTTCGGGAACTTGGTAAGAGAGAGAGAGAGAGAGAGAGAGAATACCACCACCTCTTCCTGCAAGATTTATGCATCCAATAGTTCGAACTTGGCTTTGCTTTCGATTTTGATTAGGAATCCTCGCAATATGCCGTGCTAGGTTGTGGCAAAATGTGTCCTCGGAGAGCTTTAAAAACGCTGGCCAAAGCAACCGGGGTGCCCTTCAAGCAGGACCATTGTGGAAATTACAGCTGTTAATTTGCTTTTCAACCGCAGCGCAATTATTCCAAATTGGAGCAGTTGCTTACGGTACTTAATAGAACACATTTACTATTAAGTTAACATACTTCAAAAACTTGGTGCACCACGCTTGGTTTAAAAGACTTTAAGTGCTGAGATGCAGTTTTTAATTACGTAGTTCCTATCGGCAATTACGGAAAATGACAAATGCTGTGCCAAAGTGTTCCATACTGGCAGTTTTGGATTTCAGTGCACAGTATCTTGATCCGCGTTTGATTTTTTTTTTTTTTTTTTTCTTTTTTTTTATATTTAAATACGATGTGGAATGAAGAGATCCCCGTTTTCCACGTGAGCAATCAAGGGCACCCGCGCCCTGAGATGCTTGATAGCGGACTATTGCGTTTCACGTCAGCGTATGCTGCGGCTGAAAAGCGTAATCTCGGCTCGCGACACATAGTGATGATTGTCCTGTGTGTGCGTGCATGCGAGTGTACACGCGCGCACAACCGCATCCAGCAAGCTGGATGCTGGAGGCCAAACAAAGAGACGCTCCTTGCTGCTTGTTAAAAGCTTTTACGGGGAAGCTCTTAAAACATTTACATTTATCCCACCGCGCGGCGGCTCGACTGCACATTTTTTCGACTGAACGTATTTTGAACATGCAGGCAAAAAAACAAAAACAAAAATAGGCTAAATGAGAAATCAACAAAATAAATATCCCATACTGAAGCACTGTGTATTGCTGGTGCGACGAGGGGAAGGAAAATGTTCAAACTTATTTCACTATATATATATATATATATATATATATATATATATATTTGCACACTCCACATACCAATTGTTCTTCGCTGTAGAGTATAGACATATGTACATTTGTGTATACATCTCTACCTCCTCTCCTTATACTCATTCCTGTGTGCAGCAATTGACAGTTCAGTGTCACATTTATTTTTAAACCTCTTGTCAAATGTCTCTTAAAATTGTTCTTTTTCCATGAAGCTTCCATTTTGACTTATTATACAAAGATGAAAGACCCTGACGCCATCCTTTGACATATATCACAACAGTATGAGATGTCTCATGTAACATATCAATGAATGAGATACACTCATGCTTATAGTGGGTGAGCCAGACCTGGTTAAAAGTTTTGTTAACGTTTAAACTTTGAAAATACATAGTTGCGCAAAATGGGTATCAGTAATACTTTATTGACATGCGACTGCAAGAGTGAGTGAAAAATCTCAATTGAGAAAATTTGTTGGAGATATTTACTGAATGAGCTTTAAAAATAATGTATTCAATAATTCAACAATATGTATACATTTGTAAGCTCCTTTTGGGGGCCCCTTAGAAGTTGTACAACAATAAAAACAAAACAATTCAATAAAAGAAACAAAGAAAAAAAGTCATTTAAGTCAAGTACAAGCTCAGTGTGAGTCCCGACCTGCTGTTTACTTTTTAATTTGCTTCTGGGGAAAAAAAAAGATGAAGACACAAAAAATAAAAAGTCCGAGGCAGGCATAAAGCATAACAGTCGACATTGAAAATTCTGCAATGTGCGAATTCTGCAATGATGCGGGAGCTCATACTAATGCGTAGCCAGGCATATCGTATCAGCGGTTAGAGGCTCTGGCTGAGTGACATTTATTACCCATCCAACTCTCGTCATCACAATGTTCCCGGGCTTCGCAGGCCATCCTAAGGGCCAACGGGGGTCTCCGTTTCAGCACTCTCATAATCGAAAGTGCCTGAGAGCCCCTCCCGACCTCTTGGTCTAGCCTTTGTGGCGCGCCATTAGGTAACAGTATGTTACCCGGACGTGCAATACATGTGGGATATTGTTGCGTGGAGACGAATCATTCTTCTGGCTTCAGTTATGCACATTGCGTACGCACACAAACTGCAGTTACTCGCATCTATGAGACATCATAGATGCACAAAAACGCACAAAGCTCCTATAGGCCAACTGTGTTTGCGTTGAATCAATTACATTTCAATCCTTTTCAAATGGGCCTCAGACAGGCACACAAACTAACAACACTGAAGAAAACGGCACTTCCTCGGCAGCAAAAGCCCTCATTCAATTTCTCAATAGTTGCAATGAGATGTGAATACTGAGGCCAGCAGTGAAGCTGAAATACAAATGCACAAAATGACTTTTGATCCATAAATACGCTTGTTGTCTTTGTCTGGTCCACGATAAAGACACGCCAGGGTTACAGTAGCAGTGCTCAGTGTGACCACACCCGTTTTGTTTGTTTGTTTTGTTTTACTGTGTGTGCTCTGTTGAAATGGGGATTGAGGATAGGATAATTAATGAAGCCAACAAACCAGTTTGGATCCATAGTGAGTGTTGGAGAAAAGGAAACGGGAACACATTCACAAATTGAAATGGCTGCCCGCTGTTCAAGGCGCCATCCGTCAGTTAGTAAGCGTGTGGCATTTTGACTTTAACCGTGCGTGGCTAATGGGCTTGGCAGACGCCATGCAGATAGCAGGACCACAAGACAAAGTGCAGCCAGAGGGAGGCTCATTACTCCGCTCGTGTGCCGTCACGTCCACACGTCGCCAACGGGCAACATCTGGATTGAGGGGCATCTGTGGCAACCTGCTTCACCGCCGGTTTGGTCCTGGCCTGGCCTCGTGTGGACCGTTTTCTGCCAAAGCAGATGGTGCTTTGAGTTAGTTAGTACAGGCCAGCCAAGCATAGCGATGTGCACGGGCCAGGATGTTTCTGATGGAAGAACGCTCGCACTGGGTACGCTCGCCCTGGTCAAATTTACTTTGGGATGAAGCGTAATTCGGTATTCGTGACGATGCATTTTGGGCATTATTTGCAAGTCCCGTCGTGACTCAAACAGCAGAACTAAATTCCTCTATCCGGCCCTTTATCCAAATGAAATTGGCTCTTCCTTGGCCCATGCTCCACCGCTGTAGTTTCATAGTCTTGTAAGTTTTTTTTCATAACCCTGCTAATTGAATCTGTCTTGCTATTATTTATTGTCCACTACAAAGCTAGCGGTGGCCTACTTTTTGGACGGTTTACCACGTGACATTTAGCTGATACGACGATTCACAAAACACACAAAACACGTTTGAAGTTACTTTTAGGTTGAAAGGGGAAAATAGAATCATAGATGACATTGCAGTCGGGAACGAAAGGGCAGCACATTTAAACATGCCGTCCGACTGTCTTACTGCACTCAAAACGGTTCCATTCTGTTGTGGGAAGGGGATTTCTCTGAAAAAGTGTCAAAGCGCTATGGTGATATGATATTGAGTTTTCCGCTTGGATCTGCCTGCAATTCTGTGAGTTCACGTGCGCGTGCTCGCCTAGCGGGTTGCTCTCAAGTCAGCGGCTGCGATGGATGGTGCCGCTCACGTCCGACGCATCAGCCCTGCAGCGCCTCTCTCTGGTTCCGCTCTTGCAGTGCTTTCCAAACTCATCAATAAACGAATCCCGAGCCAGACGCCGCATCAATGGAAATGTCAACGCGAACGGACGGAGAGTCTCGGAGCTGTCTGCAGCGGTTGAACTGAGGGATAGCGGCAATAAGGTGGAGCAGAGCGAGGCACCTGCCAAGCAGATGCCGCCTCAATCATTGCTAAGTATCCTTGAATGTTACTGGAAGCCTTTTTGTGGGTGTGGCACCCAAATAAAGGCAACGCTTCTTTCGGGAACATGCTGCAAGTTTGACTAAATTGTAGATTTGCATAATCTTTGCCGATTATGAGAATGATTTCATGCCCAAAGTGTCTCTGCAAATCACTTCCCATTAGTCAAGATACGCACAAAATTGAACTGCTTAATTATCCACAAACAGAGGGGGAGGAAAATTACTGGTGACTGGTAACGCAATCTGTCCATAAAGACATATTGCACACTGGCGTGAGATGTGTTATTTTGTGCACATTAGGAAAGTCTGGCTTTCGGAAGAGCCCATTGTTTATGATACACATTGAGGAAAATCAGCATGTATGGAGTCGTGTAAACGGCAGGCCGTTGTAATTCTAATTAAGCTACAACCGTAGCTGAAGTAGAAGCTGCAGTGAATGCGGGCCTGCGGAACCGTTTGGAGTCACTTTGCTTCAGCGGGTGACGTTAGATAGGCTGACGCCTCTTTGGAGTCGGTATTGTCCGGGCTCGGAGGGGGCTCGCTGAGGAGACTCTGATGGTCTCAGAGCAGCTTTTCAGAGCATGCTAATGGGTCATTGGACACTTGGTGACTAAAGTGTCATGGTTATTCTCATGATATGCTATTCGGTACTCCTGCAATGCCGTAATGTTCTACTGAGGCGAAGTGAGGTGCCATGAATAGTTGTCAGCGTTCCACTCGAGGGCCTTTTTATGTTATGTTTCATTTATCTGAACCGCATTGGCTGGTTATTATTAGCCACAGTAATTAGTTTCTTGATAATAAGTGGAGAAGATGTGCCGATTTAAAAGCTTTTCGCATGCGATTGGTGATTAGCTATTTGCAATAACACTAAAATTCATGCGTATAATAATAGTAGCATAAAGAAGTTGATGAGTGTATCGCTTGATCAAATGGTGCACACCGCATACAGTAAATGTGTCCCTGAGCTTTGATAAAAAATGTTTGTTTCATTCCGAAGAGTGAAATTGGAAATGCAGCAGGTGCGCAATCTTTTGAGCTTGGCCAAACGCGTCCCTCTGTTGGGCACTTTTAATATTACCGCTGAGCCACTGTATATTACAGTCCACCAACATCGCAGCAGACAATGCGATGTGACTGTTGCACACACGTACAGGACCATGTTCAAACAAAATATCGTACAGCCCTGCTTTCAACTCTGTGGGAACAATTTGGGGAAAGTGCTTTACTGTTCCAGCACGACTTTACCCTCGTGCCCAAAACAGATTCCATAAATGGAATGCGCGCACAATTCCGCTCCAGGTCCCAGGATGGAGAGCTCCAGGGGGAATTCACACGGCACAATGGATTCAAAATGTCTTTTCACTTTGCCGTAAAACGTTGCAGCTATTTAACCGCATGTGTTTACCTTTTCCTACAATCAAGAGCTCTTTTGCTACTGAGAAAGCACAACCACGCATTCATTGAATATTTTTAAGCATTCTCAAGTGTGAAGCCTAAAATGTGACATTCATAAAGTTTGTGCAGCTGACATAAACTGATGTGCAAAGTTTAAATCCTTGTGCTGTCCATTCTTTTGCATCTGTTTTCCCACTGTAACACTCTTACACACTGATAAAGATCATCACTCATGAAGTAGATGGAAATCTGTGCGTGTCTGTGCGCGTGTGCGTGTGTGCGTGTGTGCGTGTGTGTGTGTGTGTGTGTGTGTGTGTGTGCGTGCGCTGCACCACAAAGCGAGGCGCACGTGCAGCTCACACACAGACTGATAAACGGGACCTCATATACGGTTGCTGTGCCCAGGTGGAGGTCTCTGTTGTCTACAGTTTATCATCTTGTGCACAGCCCATCCATGCAGAATTGAAAACTGTCTAAATGTTTACATAACACCATTTCAATATGTCTATGACTAAGTGGGATCCTGGAATTTGAGTTTGAAACAACTAGCGCAGTTAATCGTGTTGTTTGCACCGGCGTGCATACTGAGCGTCACCGACGGTGCACAGATGTACGTAAACTTGAATGTCAATGTCTGCAGGTGTCGCGCTAAAGGTCACAGCTGACATTCCCGCTTCGTCTGAGACTGCGACTAAACCTGTCTACTTTTAAGGACTTGGCCCCAGGCAGCAAGGCCGTCAGCACAATAAAATCACTTCACGTCACTCAATGGTGGCCCACCATTGACGTACACACAAAAGTGTTGGTGTTGCTTTGTTTGCTTGTTTACTTTACTTGTGGTTTCAACATGGTCCTCTTGCTGTTCTCACTTGATTGATGGCTCAAATGTAATTGCCACTTTCTCTCAAGTCGTACTATTGTTTATTTTGCCATGCATGCATGCGAAGTACCCCGTCTTCCACGCTAATTCAATATGTGAGGGGCAAAAGATGGATGGAGCTACATATTAGCTTTGGTCAGGTTGCACATCGACACAAACCGCATGTGCGCTCTGGGTTACCTCATAAGGGATAAGGGAGTCAAGGACAAGCAATTTGTCTGAGCTTTGAATTAATTTGCAGTATAAAAAAGATGGGGATATGGAAATGGGAGTAATTAAGTTGATAGATTGGATGCAGCGGGAGAGATTCGTGTGTCATCATCGCAACAGTGCTCCCAGGATGGAGATTCGCTTTCCCGGGCAGCGTTCGGATGCCTCGGCGTGCATTGGGAGCATTTGTCATGACTGTCTTTCCCCTAACGCATTTGTTGCACTCAGCCAATTATTGGCAATCAATCAATGATCCTTCTTTGCTCATGAAACTAAATAAAGCACATCTCAGATATATATATAAGAAAGTAACGCACGATATGCATGCTTCCACGAGGGGCCCGATCACATTATATATTTGTATAGACGGTCAAAGGTGAGATCACAGACAGACGAGCAGGTATGCGACACGTATACATCATTGCATGGTAGAAAAATGCACCTTAATTGTCATCCAATCGGATTCCACTGATGTCATCAACCCATTCCCAAGTCATTGCCATTTGCATAAAATATGGGGATGGGTATATGTTGTGGTGTATTTACAAATATAGTCATCGTCTTAGCCAGGATTTACACGGCACACAGTGTTGTTCTACAGATGCTGTATATTTCTATATTACATCATCCAATTTCCAATAGTCGTTTAGTATTCAAACACCGCCGTACAAATAAGCAGATGTTTGGTGTGACACCAAACATCTGCTCGTACAAATAAGCTCTCCACCGAGTCGTCCGTGCGTCTGCATGAGAGTCCGGCCGTCAGTCTGAGCGACTGCGTGATAAACAGACCAATTACTGAGCTGTGATTGACCGGTCCACGGGCAGCCGTGCTCTTTCTAAAGATAGCAGAGGCCTTTTTATTGCCCTGCTAATCTCTCCTATCACTCTGTATTTTATTTCCTCGTCGTCTTCTCTTCCTGTGTTCCCCTTCGCTGTCTGTACAGAGCTCAAGGTCAACTGCTTTTTTTTTTTTTTTTTTTTTTTCTTCCCCCCCCCCTCCCCTCCCTTCACTGTCCCCAGTGGACAGTTGCCAGTGAGCATGGACAAATTTAGCAGACGGTCTCAGAATGGCTATATCTGGAGCTCAAGTACATGGAGGAGCTACAGGTACATTGTATTATTATGTGACCATATGCAAGGAGCTCCAGTGTCCTCTCAGCGAAGGTGGAGGAGGAGCGTTGGCGTGTTTCACTAAAAGGCATCGGGCACGCCCCAAGTTACTTAAAGCGTGGCTGCGACCGCGTATAACCTGCACGCGTGACATTTGTGAGGCTCTGTCACAACACACTAAATTGCATGCGAAGAAAACACATTAGAGTTACCGCTGTGTCTTGACCACCTGGCGTCTCCCGTTCTGGAACACCAAGTTTACTTGCACAATTGTCGTTAGCCTAATATTCCCTTGATTGTCGTGGCTGCGTGCAGAGCGCGTCACGTTAGGATGGCGTCCCTGCCGCTTATGCCCATGCTCCGCCAGGTCCCAAGTTACCACCTGGAGATTTGTCACCGGAGGAGCTTATCTCCTGACAAATTTCAAACTTTCCTTAGCCGTTGCTGCCTTCACTCACCTTGAGTCATATTGAGGGCGAAAAGACGCAATCAGACCATCGCAATGCAGAACTTTGGGGACCATCTGTTTCAGTTACTACCTTAATGTTTTGTCTTTCCTTTGTTTGAGTCAGTACGATGTCTTAGCCACTACAATAATTCCTGCTCCATGTTGTCATAGTGGACATTAAGGAGAACTATGTTCAACGTGGCTGTGTGAGGCACATAAATGATTCCTTTCCATCTCCATTGGCCTGTAGTTTGAGAGACAAATTGAAATATTCCTTGTGCGAGGCCAGTGAAAAGGCAATTTCCTTCAGCTACGTCACAGACGGGCTGTAAACACACAGTGAAATGATAAGTCTAAGTGGCCTCAGTTCATATTTTTCCATTTCACTTAAGCTCACACTATTGAAGCCACGCTTGTTACCGCTTCCTCGCGTCTCCGATGACTTTGTGCAAGATTTTGGAGCACGTCAGTGGGAATCTTTGTCCGGTATTCGAGAAGAACATTTGGAAGGTCAGATGTCACTGATCCTCGGCATAATTGAACCCAGTTGAACTGCAATTTTGTAATTCGGCAGTTTATTCTCATTCATTCCCTATTCTGATTACATTAAGTCCCATAGAAAGTGTCCATGTGGGGAAAATTCCCCGACTTTTGCAATTAACAGTTGATGGATCGATTAACGCGCGCTTTAGTGTATTTGTGTACGTGGGTCACGTTGTACTTATGGCCGCAGGCTGTTGCTGTAAATCAGCACCTAATTTACATCAGCTCGCAAGCTCACGTCTGTGTTATTATCTGCAGCAAGGTGGTAAAGACATGTCACCTGTGTTATTTATGGTCGCTGCCAAACCAATAAACGGAAGAACAAAGTGATATGAAGAGTGGAAAAACAGCGGCTGTAATGCACAGCCCGAGGCTCAGGTTTGTAATGAAGCGGCACTTCTCAGCCCTGCTCCGCATGTTCCTTGTCAATGTGTTTTCATCGGTGTCAAAAAGAAGACCATATTTTGCGTTGTGTTGTTATTCTACAACATATGACATTCGTGGCATAAGCATATGTATGTGTACGCATTCCCTCCAGAAGCCAAGGCCTAATTCTCTTAAAAACGTGTTGCTGCCTTAGCCAAAGTTTCTATTCTGCTTTTGTGGTCATCTTGTCTTTGACTCGTATTAAGAACAGTAGCAGCGAGTAATTTTCCGCTGGGAACGCACTGGCTCCGCAAAGTGGACACGGATCACTAAAGCTATGTTCACACTGCAGGTCAACTCCCAGTTACTATGTAAAATCGGCAAATTTAACCAAAAATCTGAATCGGGCATCAACTTGGCCTAAAAATTCAATCTGATTCTGTGATTCTGGACGAAAATGGCAGCTTTTTCATATCCGGACTGACTGCCGCGGCTCGTAAAACAACAGTTTTTTAAATGATTTTTAGATTAGGAGATTAATAGATTAGGTCTCTATTTGTTTGACATGTAAATCAGATGAAGGCAGAGTATTTTTCTATTCCACTCTATTTTTCACATTCACTCACTGGCTGCAAATCTTATTCTGCCTTTTTTTTTTTTTTGAATGCCTTTGTAGCACTGTTCCTGCGATCTCATTATAGAACACTTCAAAGTACGTGTCATCTATGGGAGGGCACACTCAAGACAGCACGCTGCTTAATTAAGCCGCCAGTCGTTTCTCGGAACCTTTCCGTTTGTACAATACGGTATTGTTCCAGCAGTGAATGCTCCGGCTTCGATCCAAAGTTACGGTGGTAGCAACCGATCGGAGTTGCCTAGACGGGTGTCTCGCTCCTTTGGATTGTGACACAATAAGTATTTGTTTGCCAGGCCAACGAATACATTTAGACCAAGCACCCTCTGTTTAATCATAGGAGTCCAGGGTTGCCTTTTTCAGAAGTAATACACTGTATATATAATGATATGGAAAAATATAAGGTCATACGGGGGGGGGGGGGTTTGAGTTTTCAGATTCTATTGATGGCCTCAGGCCTTCAGCCGCACGCACGCACGCACACACACACACACACACACACACACAGCACATGAGCAATCCTATCATTTGGGTGTGTTGAGGTTTTCGTAAGAACCACTTACTGTGTAAGAGCTATGTGATGAAATTGATTCGGTGTCGCCAAGTTATCACACATCTTCCCGCTCCGCAAACTCATTCAATCTCCATCTCGCTTCTCTGAACCTGGTTGACCAGCTTGCGCAGCAGCAGCGTTCCATTTCTCGCTTTGCCGCTGAGAAAGAGATTCAAGGTTGTTATTTTAGTTCATTTAGTTGAAGGCTGGAGTGTCGTGACCGACCGTATTGCAGTGCCACGTGTTTTTGATTGAAAGTTTGATTTTTCTCGAGTCGTGCGGTAGATTCATAGACAAAAAAAACAAAAAAAATGAAGAGCCAAAGAGAACGTACTGGATTAGATTACAGGATGAATTTAATGGAGTGACATCTGGCAGATGTTGCAGCTTTGCCCAAATACACTATACTGTAGATATTTGACCTGAACAGTTGGGGAAACCAAAGTCCATGCTTCTTCTGTTTATTACTGCCCACAAATACATTCATGTGGAATTTCCCCTCGAGAGATTAGGAGTCTAATAAATGAATAAATTAAACACACAGTATTAAGTCTGAAGGGCGGCAATGTTGGAATGCAACTCTCCATTAGTTGCTCTCAGTATCGTTTGTGATAGCGTCATGTTCTTTCATCAGTCTGATTATGGTTGGGATAGTCTGCTTTTCTTTGACTTTTTTTTGTCTTTCTGTTCTATTTTTGTAGCATAACCGTGATGTACAAAGGGTAAAGGATTTGGTCTCCGGCATGTGAAGTTCACATACAGTACAATGTGGTTGCGCATCCTGGCCCAAGCAATGAAAACTTAAGTCTCCCCGCATCACATCACATGACGTCAACCTCTCTCATCACACTCTCCCTTCCTTTTTGTATTAGACCAGCAGGTCATGAGCGATGATCAAAGTGCTTTTCTTCTTTCCCAATGGATCATTTCAAACTCACGTGCGTGGACAACGTGGAAGGCTACGTTGAGTGAGACCTGTGTTGTCATTAGGCCAGCAATTGATCTATTTCAAGTTAGCTGAGAGGATGGCTTGTCAAAAGCTCGCCTCGGTAAAAAGTCTGGATCCGGTCAGCATGAGATCAATCTCCTATGATTCAAACAGCCACTCGCATACTGTTTGGCAAACAGACATACTTCACCACCGCTGCTCCCGTCAGACAACAACCAAAGTTACTGATTTACTGTTGATTATCGGATGGTGCTAATAGGAGCTTTATAAGCTTTCGACAGTTTTTTTAAACAACGATCAGATAAGGCAAAGCCAAAGGGATTGAAGCAGATGAGCATCTTTAAATTGAAAGTCTTTTAAATGATGAGCTATCAGCAACGTTGTGCTTGAGTTCAGTGATTCTCAAAAGTGTGGCACGTGTGCCACGCGCAGTACGCAAGCTCTCTCTCGTGGTACGTGAAATAATTACTGCCCAAGTACAGTTCAGTTTTATCGAACTTTAAACTTCAATATATTTGCATTCAATCGTAACTGTTTTTACACGTGTTTAAGAGCAATTTTCATTTCACTTTTCTGTGCAATTACATTTTAAGTGACTCATTAAGTACAGTAAAGATTTAAGCACAGTGAAACTGTTCAAACTGTGCATAATGTTACAGAGGCTGACAGTGATATTAAATGTGCTTTTTAGGGGGGGGAAAGCTGTCTCGTTTTTGATGACCACTTGGCCCTACTATGTTACTGTATTTTAATTTTGGACATGTAGCTGGTACTTCGAGAGCAAAATATTTTTGGGGAGGTGGTACTTGGTGTGAAACGTTTGAGCTCTTTGTCTGATCTGGCCATGTTTGAATTGTACTTCAGTTTCAAATGATGTCATGTGATATCATGAATCACTGCAAATCCTCCTGATGAGGATTTGTGTTACACATTGGCCTCGTTTTCAATGAGCCTTTATTGTAAAACCTCTACTGCCCCCACGTGGTTGTACAGTTGACTACACATTCAGGTTCACGGATTGTTGTTGAAACAATTAAAAAAGGTGCAGCAAGGCAACTAAAGATGGCAGAGACCTTTACTAAATGCTGTATGGAAATGTATCTTTAAGTCTAAGTGTTGTTGCTGGTAAATATCCTTTTCCAAGCTTCTCACACACACGTCGCTCTGCAAATACATTTAAACCATTTAGTTTGAGCAATATATTGTCAAATAATTGGTATTAAGCATTTGTACATATTTAATATAATGCGTCTTAACTATCCTCATCATGCATGCATGCATGCATGCATCTGTCTAATGTGCACTATTTAAGGCATTCTTGTCTGTGGCTTGTGTGCAGTGTTCATCATGGCTGCAGGACTGCTGGTCTACCCCTTCGGGCTCAACTCTCCACTCGTCAGGTCCTTCTGCGGAGACTCGGACGTCTACAATGCCGGCGAGTGCCAAATCGGCTGGGGTTACATGCTGGCCATTGTCGGCGTTATGCTCACCATTTTTTTGCCCTTTTTTGCAAAATATGCACCAAAGGAGCAATTGTCTCCCACCCCCTTGCCCGCTCTCTTATAGTTTTTTTTTTGTTTTCTTCCAAAAGGGCACCTACATTTTCAAAGATGCTGCCCAGAAATGCTGTTTGGAAAGCCTGGCTCTGATGGGCTATTGTCTTCCTACATGTTCTAATACAATGACTTTGATTATGTTTCGTTTCAACTAAGAAATTACAAATTTTACTGTTGAAGTTTATTTAACACAGCCGTTTTCATGGAGTCGCTGTCAAATGTTGAAGGGACATTTAATGTGATCATTATTGCAGCGTCTTATATGTGTTCCCTTCTTTTGTGTGTAACAAGTCAACTTGGTGTGAATATGAACTATTCCAAAACAGACAGGATGTCATGTGCACAAAGGAACTGCACACGCAGTGAGGTGGGTTGTTTTTTTTTTCCACTCAAGCAATCGATTATTGAACAAGTTGCGATGAATATTATACAAGAAGAGCCAATTTTATAAATCAAGGACATTAACTTGGGAGTACAACTGTACATTTGAACTAGACTTGACAGATTTGAGGGTTAAGGTTCTGAAAAGGACTAAAAGGGAACTGTGGCCCAGTAAAGGATCAAAAAGAGTCTCTCTGAGATGCTACTTTTTGTTACTAACATGTAAAAAAAAAAAAAGTCAACGCACAGATTTTGGTGTGTCATCTTTAAAGGACATATAAACAAGATGTAGTGGTTTCTGAATAATGTTGTCTGAAATGTAAACCTTTTCCCTGAATTATTTGTGTATGTAACTTGCTTGTTAAATGTAAGCAATCTTCTATTGTGTACAGTAGACAATTCTTCATTCAGGACAAACGCAATCGCAAAAGGCAGGGAGATGTTGGGGTTTTGTCAGAACAAATCCATGAGGAGGCAGATGTTGGAAATGGTAGAATGTGATGTGACCAACTTGTGCCTTTTTAATATTACAAAGACAAGCGTTCAATACGATTATCAGGTTGTCGTCTCTGCCATCTCGTAATTTCTGCAGGAAAAAAAAAAAACGTGTGTCCTGTTGTGTGGGGTATTTTTTTTCTTCCTGTAACATGATGCAGTATGATCTCATTAACA
The DNA here is from genome assembly GCF_024500275.1 of Phycodurus eques. NCBI lineage: Eukaryota > Metazoa > Chordata > Actinopteri > Syngnathiformes > Syngnathidae > Phycodurus > Phycodurus eques. Next base: position 19,839,424 of record NC_084541.1, on the reverse strand, counting down.
TAGGAAAATAATCCAGAGGATAAAATGGGCTGTGTTTTATAATCCTTGTAACCAGGAAAGAAGACAACTGCAGTTCAATTATGGCCAGAGACATCTGTGCCAATTATACTGAAGAGAATCTCCTCTTCAATTGCTGTTGTTAAAGGCTCGGACATAACAGCTAATCTCATTTCCCGGCACCCTGGTTCTATTTGATGAGGACACTTTGGTGTGGTAAAAGCAGATGCAACCTTTCTTATCGGACCACATTATTCAAGTGTAAAAATAGACAAATAAAACTCTGCTCCTTCCATGGCCGTACTTGTCGTTTTGAAATATGGTAAAATTGCTGCCATGCTCCATAAGACGCAATGCCACTTCATCAAGATAAACTTCCTTTTCATTGCGTGTGTTCATAGTTGTATTAAATGTGGATGGATTTAACTTCCAACATTTGGGTCCCTATAATGCCATATCCTGATATAAAAAAAAAAGAAAAGAAAAAAACATTAAGGGTGCCATATTGGAAAAGCGCTTGGGAAGAAGAACTGTTTGGACCTCCTAACTGTGGGACTGAGTTGTGTTATTGCACGGGTCTGTTGTCCCCTTTTTTTTTAAAAACCACTTGTGTGTAACGTCTCGGCACTGGGGAACGTGTTTTGGTAGATTAGACTGTTTTTCCTATTGTGGCTGTAAATAAAATGATTGTACAGTACTTGATATCATGTCACTCCTAACTGCCTGTTTTTGAAGTTGTATTTTGAGAGATGACCTCGTGTTTGCGTTGATCTGTTAACATTGCTCATATGTGGTTTTCTTTGTAATAAAATGACTCAATTAATTAATTCTGTTTCCAGTTAAAGGTTTTGGTCACATTAGTTTCATTTTAATTCATTGAAAAAAAACGTACAATAATATCATCAAAACAAGCAAGTCAACTCAACTGTGTAAATGTTTTTGTTTTCATACTACTGAACTAAGATGAGATCACAAACTATTTTGAACCTTTCATAAAGCTCCTCAGACTGTGTATATATTACTCTCAAACAATAACAACAATGTGAAAATCCCGCTATTTGCTCCACCCATGAATTCTACTTGTCAGCAGATTTTGCTTTCAGTAGTCACACTTCATGAAGTAATCTGACGAGTTTGCGCATGTGAGCGTCGCAGGCTTTGATGGCCTCCGGAGCGTTGCTGACCTCCGAGGGCTTGGCTGCTCGCACTGACACGCACACCAGGACATCTTTGCTGCGGTCGTAGTTACCCACGCAGCGATGAACTTGACCACGGATAAGACGAGGCAGCTCTCGCTCCTGTAGAAATGAGACCGTTTAGAGCAATTGAGACAAAATTAGGAATGAGCAGTCGTGTTATTGATTCACTCTCAACTGGTTTGCAGTGTAAAGAACAACATCCACTATACAGTGGCCCAACTACTTGAGCAGCTGCACGAAGCACTCAGTGCTTTTTTTATGCATTTTCCCAACTCACATTTTCATAGAAGACACACTGCACAACCTGCTTTCCATCTCTCAACAGGAAGTTCTTGGATCCATGGTGACCGAGTGTGACAGCGGAGTCAAGAGTAGCTGAGGGGAGAGCACAAGTTGTAATGTGAACATGTTTATGAGTTGATAGGAGAGACAAGAGTGATCCACTGGCAACTAACCAAACAGCTCAAAAAAATAGAGGACTTTGTCTTTGAACTGGCTCCAGTGTCTCATGCCCTCAATGACTGCGGTCAAAATCCTGAGTGAGCTGTCAAACGGTGCTTTTTTTGGAACACTTTCCTGCTGCATATCGTAAAATAGCACAAAAAAATACAATGATTCTATACAGTACTCTTTTTTTTTTTTAACACACTGACATAGTCTATGTTATGAGCATAATACCGTTTGAGTTTCTTGTGGAGTCTGGGGTTTATTTGCACTCCTATTCCCCACAAATGTGGGTTTCTGCGGTCCAAAACTATTTGTAAAATTCCATTTGTTTTGTATCTGAGTAGCTGGTCCACTGGATAGTTGGGCAGGAGGAGGCAGAGATCGGAACTGCGTAGGGTCGGGCGGCCTGTAAGATGGTTGCTGGCTCAACCGAGAGAACCCACTATGACCGCTGGAAGGGGTTTGATATTGCTTCTGTCTGAAAGTGAAAATTGATCTGGCATCCTGTTGTCTCTCTGGGTTGCTGGCCGTTCCCATCATAGAGCTGAGAACGAAACAAACTCGAATCGAAATTTTTAACAACTGATCAGAATTTTACTGTTACATATTAGGCTTGTACCACAACACTGACTAGAAACCAAAACCCACTTTGTACTTCCAGCTTTGTACGGATGTGGTAAAGGTGTGTAAGATCTCTTTGCTGGTGCAGGTCTATAGCCGCCATATTGTTGGGACTGAGTAGATCGTGAGATGTCTTGTTTGTTCCACTGGTGACTCGGACGCACATCAAAAGAGGAACCTGAGGAAAGATTGGGAGCAGCCAGGCTTTACATAACATTGGTAAGTAACATTCAGTTTAATGCCCTCTGTAAGTCACTGCTGAGTTTTAGGAGGCTCTTAAGCTTCAGGGTCCTCTCCTAGTTTATGGCACATTCATTCTACTCAATGGGTGTTCTGACAATATTGCAGTAAAGGTTAAAGGAGCATGAATGAATACTTTACCTGATGCACCACAGGGAGCAGGTGAGCTGGTACTTGGCATGTGAGAAAAGAAGTCATTCTCAGAGGGAGTCGACGTCAAAGGAATTCGATTTCTTTTCTTCTGATTGAATAGCGGCACTGGGAGGCAGCCTGATGGAGACAGCAGGGAAAACTAAATTCTCTTTTACTCTGGAAATTGTTTGTATTAATCATGTACACATTACAGCTGCGATATTTGGTACAGCATACTGGAACCCAAATCTCTCTGAGGTTTATTGTTGAATAAGGCATAGTTTTTGATACAACTCTTGTATTATCTATTTCAGTATGACTATATTTTAGAGGCTAATATGACAAGAACATTCTTAAATCAGTGGTCATAAATATACAGTGGGTACGGAAAGTATTCTGACCCCCTTCAATTTTTCACTTTTTTCTTTATATTGCAGCCATTTGCTAAAATCATTTAAGTTGTTCTTTCCCCCCCCCCACATTAATGTACCCCATACTGACAGAAAAAAAACTGAATTGTTGAAATGTTTGCAGATTTATTAAAAAAGGAAAACTGAAATATCACACAGCCATAAGTATTCAGACCCCTCGCTCAGTATTTAGTAGAAGCACCCTTTTGAGCTAATACAGCCATGAGTCTTTTTAGGAATGACCCAACAAGTTTTTCACACCTGGATTTGGGGATCATCTGCCATTCCTCCTTGCAGATCCTCTCCAGTTCTGTCAGGTTGGATGGTGAACGTTGGTAGGCAGCCATTTCCAGGTCTCTCCAGAGATGCTCACTTGGGTTTAAGTCAGGGCTCTGGCTGGGCCATTCAAAAACAGTCACGGAGTGGTGCTGAAGCCACTCCTTTGGTATTTTAGCTGTGTGCTGAGGCTCGTTATGTTTTTTGAAGGTGAAACTTTGGCCCAGTCTGAGGTTCTGAGGACTCTGGAGAAGGTTTTCGTCCAGGATATCCTTGTACTTGGCCACATTCATCTTTCCTTCGATTGCAACATGCTGTCCTGTCCCTGCAGCTGAAAAACACCCCCAGCATGATGCTGCCACCACGCTTTACTGTTGGGACTGTATTGGACAGGTGATGAGCAGTGCCTGGTTTCCTAGACACATGCTACTTCGAATTAAGGCCAACAATTTCTATCTTGGCCTCATCAGACCAGATAGTCTTATTTTTCACCATCTTGGAGTTCTCCAGGTGTTTTTTTTTTTTTTTTTTTTTTGCAAACTCCATGCGGGCTTTCATGTGTCTCGATGTGAGGAGAGGCTTCCGTCGGGTCACTCTGCCATAAAGCCCCGACTGGTGGAGGGCTGCGTGATGGTTGACTTCCTAGAACTTTCTCCCATCTCCCGACTGCATCTCTGGAGCTCAGACACAGCCTCTTTAGGTTCTTCTTTACCTCTGTCATCAAGGCTCTTCTCCCCCGATTGCTCAGTTTGGCCGGACCGCCAGCTCTAGGAAGGGTTCTGATCGTCCCAAACGTCTTCCATTTAAGGATTATGGAGCCCACTGTGCTCTTCGGAACCTTAAGTCCGGCAGGAATGTTTTTGTAATCTTGGCCAGATCTGTGCCTTGCCACAATTCTGTCTCTGAGATCTTCAAGCAGTTCTTTTGACCTCATGATTCTCATTTGCTCTGACATGCACTGTGAGCTGTAAGGTCTTAGATAGACAGAGGTGTGGCTTTCCTAATCAAGTCCAATCAGTATAATCAAACACAGCTGGACTCCAATGACAGTGTAGAACCATTTTAAGGATGATCCGAAGAAATGGACAGCACCCGAGTTAAATATGTGTCACAGCAAAGGGTCTGAATACTTATGGCTGTATGATATTTCAGTTTTTCTTTTTAATAAATCAGCAAAAACTATTTTAAAAAATTCTGTCAATATGGGTGCTGTGTGTACATTAATGAGGAAAAAAATGAACTTAAATGATTTTAACAAATGGCTGCAATATAACAAAGGGAAAAATTTAAGGGGGTCTGAAAACTTTCCGTACCCACTATATCCTTTCAAACCTGCTGGTGGTCTGCTTGACAAGTTGTCATTCCTTTTCATCATAGCTGTTCAAAGAAACTCCTGAAACTCATTGATTGAATATGACGAACAAAACAATGGGTTAATAAATGGAGCAGTCATCTATGATGCTGATTTTAGACATTTGAACAAGTCTATGTTAGCTGGCTATGCTAGTTAGCTTAGCTGAGTTTGACAGTTAGTATTTCATTAGCTAAGTGCCAACAGGCTAACGTTCAACAGCTGTGACAGTTATAGGACAATAAACACCTGTAAATTCAAATATATCTGCGACATAAACTATGAATGTATACAACTATAGTATGTGATGACTTTTCATATTATTAGCGAAAGGACCGAAACATCAGCAGCCCGGAAAGCAAATCGCGCCAAAAAGCAATACGTTTAAGTGATAGACGGTGCCTTCAAGGTCTACCCATAAAATCTGACATTCCAAAACAGCATGATGGCGCTATAATAAGTGCATGTAAGATGGACGCAGGACATTATTGATATTAAAATATGTTCTATACGATTATTTTAAGGCTCATTGACCGTGCTATTAAGTTAGTTAATCAAACATTGTCATTTTCCAGAAGTGTCAGAAAACAAAAGAAGATAATTCCAAGAAGTTTCACAGCAAAATTGTATTCCCCCCCCCCCCCCCCCCCCCTATAACCTTTTAATGGGTCAACTTGACGTAGGGGTTTTCTCATTGAAGAGGTCATTCTGACATCCAACTAAAACTTGAGCTTCAGCAACTGTATTTAGCAACGCGTAATGAGGTTTTGTTCAAATGGGAAGTCATTTATCTTTTGTGCTACTGTAAGATGTTTATTAAAATAAAAGATGGTTGCTCTTTCTGCTACATATACCAACCGCGCGCTCTGTAATTCTGCTCTTTCCTGTTGATTTATAATGCATTAAACCTTTCTCTTCTCCGTCAGGGTTGCCTTGTTTTTGTGTGTGTGTGTGTGTGTGTCACACTCTGCCACACTTTCAACTTCTGTCTTTGTGACTGTTTTACACGTTAAAGAGGAACACAAATCTACTTCCCTCGGATCTGAGTGTACTTTCTCATCTTTTGCAGCGTCGCTCTGCGTTTCCAGCGTCTTGCAGAGATGCTATTTATTGCGAGTCGCGGATGCAAATGCGGATTTGCGGCAGTGAACACTGGCAACCTGCACGTTGCGGAGGGGCGGCGCTACTAGTGCACACAGTAGTTTCTGGAAGGAACCTCATGCTCGCAACATGGACAAAGTGAGTCTTCTCCAAACCTTGGATTTATGTGCTTCGATTGACTTCAGCTTTAAATTATTTGAATATAATCATCGAGAGGACAGTGTCGATAGGCTCGTACATTGAGACATTGTCATCGTTCAGCTGAGTTAGCTTGATTGTAAAGGTTAGCGGCAGTGCGCTAGTAACACGCTGGAGATGCTTGGCTAACTAGCATTTGCTGTGGTATTTAAGTCTTCGTGTTATAGCAAGGTTTATGATTTCCCCAACGCGCTAATATAGTTGGCTCAGCTATTAGTTTGCCGTTTGCTGTGAGGGCACAGTGCCGGTCTGCTACACGGTTCGATGACGAAGTCGAGCAAACATGGCGAGCTGATGCGCTGTGAGTTGCCCTCAGCCTCATTATTTCGTCGTACAATGTAGTTTGCCTTTTCGATCTGGCGTCCATATATGCGTCAATATGTCATTGCGAGCGTAAGCACACCGACAGTGAACAAATAAGTTGGCGTAAATCGGCTAACCCTCGCGCTGTGATTTTTCAGACTCGGGGCAGCTCCGATAAAGGACATATTTATTGGCTTTTGTTCAAATGTTATATCTAAGGTCTGGCATGTCGTAGTATCCATTCTAGTGCACGTGCTGCAGGAGTATTTCGGTTGCTTTGGTTAACAGCCTGTGCGCTGACCGGAAGATCTTTCGAGATGCACACGGTGCCGCTGTCATGACTACACGTTTTTTGTTTGTTTGTTTGTTTGTTTGGTTGGTTGGTTTTCCGATTAGCTGCCATTTACCGTTCGCAGTGGATAAGCACACTCATGAAGCACGCTGTTTTAATGTACTTGAAAAATATTTTGTACAGGTGTTAAAAAGATCACCAGAGTGTTGCTACAAAAACAGTGCACATTCCAAGGAATAAGTGGGATCCACTTTGCACGCCTGAAGGGGGCATTACAGGACATGGTTGCACTTGAGCTGCAGCAGCAAAGCGTGCTTATTTTCTCAATATTCTCCGTGTAATCGATGCTGTTGTGAGCCATCTCATGCCTTTCCTTGTATGTATGTCAAGTTCATTTTGTTTTGCATTCCGTCGAGGCTGTTTGCCACATCACAGACAGAGCGCAGTAACCTTTGAAAATGAGTCTATGAATGGAATGTCTTATTACTATACACATATTTTAGACCATTGATTGTACTATACTGTATACTACGTGCTTTTCACACAAAGAATAACAGCCGTCACTCATACACCGCTGACAAGTGTGCACAAATTAGAGATGTTCGGTCACTGTGTTGCAACTGTCTGTCTGACATGAACAGATGCCTGTTGCCTAACGCTTGTCACGGGCAGCTGTGCAAATGTATGATCTAACTTAGATCTATATTGGAAAAATTCACCATGTGCTTTCTTAAAAAAACAAACAAACAAAAAACAAAAAAAAAACGATTTGAGTAGCAGAGTCTATTATTTAGTTTGTTTGTATGTTTCGTGTATTCACCACCTCCCGGTCAACAGGTGTCTGCATTGAAAGACCAAGGCAACAAAGCACTGAGTGCAGGAAATATCGATGAGGCCATACGCTGCTACACTGAAGCCGTGACTCTCGACCCCAAAAACCATGTCCTGTTCAGCAACCGCTCGGCTGCCTACGCCAAAAAAGGCAATTATCAAAAGGCTCTGGAGGATGCTTGTGAGACCATCAAGATAAAACCGGACTGGGGCAAGGTGAGGTGGCTTGTGTTTAATAGTAAGCCTTTTGACAATAAATCCGCTGCAGTAATCTAAATCGCCGAACAATCTCCGTCGTTATCGACAAGGGTTACTCCCGTAAAGCTGTGGCCCAGGAATTTCTTGGACGACTCGAGCATGCAAAAGCGACGTACCAAGAGGGCATCCGGCAGGAGCCGAACAATCAGCAGCTAAAGGAGGGTTTACAATGCATTGAAGCCCGCCTTGCAGGTAAATCTTTCTATATCCCAACCGAAAGGCACCATCATGACAAAAGGCTGCCGAATGTCGACACTGCCGTTGCAAGTGCTTAACGCTTTTAATTGGAGTAAAGAGTATCAAGACACCTGGTAAAGAAAGGAACTGACCTTTAATTTGTTTTAATAAACAAGTGCCGAAAAGGAACCTTACGTTTTATGACTGTCAATAAAGGTGGTGTATTCACTGCAGTTGATGCATGTAGGTCAAAAGTGGGTGAGTACATTTGCCATTAATTAAATCTAGGAATTCTCCTGAATTTGATGTAAAATCTATAAAGGCAATACAAACATATATTTGCGATTACTTGCTTACTAGCACATATTTGCAAACATATATGTATATTCAGTACAAAAATAGTTGTCTATTAATTGTGGCACCTCTAATTTCACCTCTAACTCGTTATAGCGAACACGGCAAGCACACATCATTGGTGACTTGATGAAGCGTTGGCTGGCTCGCCATGGCCGCTGTGCAGTTAGGGAAGCTGAGCCCTCCCTATAAGACCACGATAATGAGCATCAATCTTTTTTTTGTTGTACTTCAGAGAAATCAATGATGAATCCTTTCGCCATGCCTAACATGTATCAAAAGCTGGAGAATGATCCTCGCACCCGTGAGCTCTTGGCAGATCCGAGCTACAAAGAACTCCTGGAGCAACTCCGGAACAACCCCTCTGCGCTTGGAACGTATGTGCTTTTATTGTGTGTCTGTGTGTGTGACATTTTTTGTCAATGTCTTTATGTCTCCAAAGTGTTCAGTAAATTGACTGTCTGTTGTACTAGAGCGGCTCCAACTACCGGAGACAAATTCCTTGTGTGTTTTGGACATACTTGGCAAATAAAGATGATTCTGATTCTGATTCTGAGAGAGACGTTCAAAAACAATCTTAAGTTAAGAACTGTCAGGAGAATTGTACAAGAGGTTTGGATGAAATTGACATTGAACAGAAAAGCAAAGCTCCAACAGAGCAGCCAAAAGACTGCCGATGCCAATTTTTGAGTGTTACATCTGGTTTGCAGGAAGCTGCAAGATAAACGAGTGATGACCACGCTGTCTGTGGTGCTGGGTCTGAACTTGTCAGGAATGGATGAAGAAGACGAGCCCGCTCCGCCTCCTCCTCCTACTACCAAACCGAAAGAGACGCAGCCTCCCGCTCCCACAAACGAAGACCTTCCTGACAACAAGAGGAATGTAAGTCACCCAATCAGGTTTTTTTGGCCACGGGGTCATCGCTGACGAGGATGTAATTCTGAGTGTGTGTTCTCTGATTTGCGTGTTTAACAGGCCTTGATAGAAAAGGAACTTGGGAACACTGCCTATAAGAACAAGGACTTTGATACAGCGCTGAAGCATTATGAAGAAGCAATCAAGCATGATCCTAACAACATGACATATATTTCCAATCAAGCTGGTATATAATTTTTGTTTTTGTAATAATCTAAATCTGAAATACAAAACTGCTTTTGGCAGGTTTAATGTCTTTAATTTAATTTTTTGTTTTAGTTTTGTCATATTTTCCACTAATTTATAACCGTTAATATAGAAGTGACATTGGACATAACTTGCGATGTACCTTTCTTGATCCCTTTTAGCTGTTTACTTCGAGAAGGGACATTTTGAGAAGTGCAGGGAGCTGTGTGAGAAAGCTATTGACGTTGGCCGAGAGAACCGGGAAGACTACAGACAAATAGCAAAGTGAGTTATGTTTTTTTTTTTTTTTTTTTTTTTTTTTTTTGTTGCTGTTTGTTTTTGATGCAACTTACAAAAACTCTTGAATCTTAAAAGTAATTTCAGCCTTTTGGAAATAGCGCATGTATTTTTAGGATGGGACGAATTGTGCAGTTAACAATTGATTGAACACAGAAATATCTCCTTAGCATACATTAAGTTCAAGATGTCAATGAACCATTTAATTTCACTACAACTTGTAGTCTAGGGTGTAGTGATATCAACTTTCTGTTGATATACTCTACAATAGTCTTTCTATATGTAGAATGTGTGTTCAAGAGCACAGAGTTAGGTAACGTATTGTCAAATCATCTTTGACAAGGCTTGTCCTTTAATTGATTCCATTGCATTACAGTTGCTTGTACTGTTGAGATTTTGACTCTCACAAAGAATGATCTTTTTTTTAAGGGCACTGGCCAGGATTGGCAACTCGTACTTCAAGCAGGAAAAGTACAAAGAAGCGGTTCAGTATTTCAACAAGAGTTTAACAGAGCATCGCACCCCTGATGTCTTGAAAAAGTGTCAACAGGTGCATTTCACCCCCACGCCCTCCCCATTTATTCTAAAGTATTATGTAGCTTACAGTAAATGTTATGTGCACCCTATTTTTCCATCCCTCCACATTTTCAAATGTTCTACAGAATGTTAAAGCTTAAGATGAAGTTGATAGCTGTGGTAAACATGCAAAAAAAAAAAAACTTTTAACACCCTCTCATGCATATTTTACCTGATTCTGCAGGCCGAGAAGATCCTGAAAGAATTGGAGAAACAAGCCTACATTAATCCTGATTTAGCTCTGGAGGAGAAGAACAAGGGCAATGAGGCCTTCCAGAAGGGTTTGTGCAACAGCACATGTTGTTATACTTTTTTTTTTTCCACCTTTTTTAACACGCTCTGTGAAGATTAACTCGTTTTTTGCCCCCCGTAGGAGACTATCCTCTAGCTATGAAACATTACAGTGAGGCCATCAAAAGAAATCCAAATGATGCAAAGCTCTTCAGCAACCGAGCTGCCTGCTACACTAAACTGTTGGAGTTTCAACTTGCCCTGAAGGTGCTGTTCAACATTGCTAAACACCAACACCACTGAGTTTTTAGATCACATCTGATCGCTCACATTTGAAATGCTTTAAAGCTTCATTTAAGTAACTTTCCTTTTTGTGTGGTCAGGATTGTGAGGAGTGCATCACACTTGAGCCCACATTCAGTGAGTTGGACAATCATTCCATAGCATTTGTCTCATGCTACAATTGAAGTCGGATTCTTACCCATATATTTTTAGTTAAGTGCTAATTTAATTAAATGTGTCCACAGTTAAAGGCTATACACGCAAAGCAGCTGCTTTGGAAGCAATTAAAGATTTTTCCAAAGCCATGGATGTGTACCAGAAAGCTTTGGAGCTTGATTCTTCATCAAAGGTATCTCTTAGTATGGTTTTACACTATAAGTTTCAGTGGTACTTTTTTTTTTACAAAAAAATTATTCTCATTGCTTTTGGAGATGTGTCATAACAACGTAACGTGAACACAAACACCTGTGTTCGGAATCCGCCACAACTACAGCATAGACGAACAAGTCGAATATACCCTGTCAATGTAAGCCTCAGTTTATTGAAATATGCTGATTGATGACATTCAGATGCACGTCTTCCAAAACAACAAAAACCGCTGCTAAAGTAAATACAATTAAATAAAATATAAATAGTGTGTTACATTTGATGTGTTGAATAAGGAAAACAAGTCACAAGCAGCAGCCAGTGTAGTAATGCCAAATCAAATCAATGTGGGGAAAAGTCAGTCAGCTCAGTGAATATAAAAAAAACCCAAAAAAAGTGATATCAGATTCGTGCCATTTACGATTGTCATCACGTTGCGATTTCAAACAGATTTATTTCATCTTTCCTGACTTTTTGCACTGCGCGTATAGCAGCATTGTCAAACAATCCAGACTTTAGGGACCTAATGTGAGAATGGTATAGATTGCTTTTATGACTGCACTCTTAAATGTTGCTATACATCTCTGAGAGTCTGTTTGTATTTGGATTTCTCTCTGCAGTGAACTTACAATTCCAGCTCCTGTTCTACTTTACAGTAATGGAGCACTGAAATTCAAAAATAATTCTCACGGTGATCCAGTTCTGAGCACCAGAGTAAATGCCAAAAGTGTAGGGGGGAAAAAACAGATATATTTGTATATGCAGTATGAATGACTTTCATATTTTGTCTTCTCCACTCACCACTCAGGAAGCCACAGAAGGCTTACAGCGCTGCATGGTCAGTCAGACAATGAGGAACGACAGCCCTGAGGAAGTAAAGCAAAGAGCCATGGCCGATCCCGAGGTGCAGCAGATTATGTCCGATCCCGCCATGCGCATGATCCTCGAGCAAATGCAGAAGGACCCTCAGGCGCTCAGCGAGTAAGTTTCACAACTTCAGTGTCATTTCCTGCATCTGTATTGTGAAAAGTTTCATGGAAAATGTGATGGGTCTTTCTCCCGTTTCTTTTCTTCAGCCACTTAAAGAATCCGGTCATTGCAAAGAAAATTCAGAAACTCCTGGATGTCGGACTCATAGCCATCCACTGATGTGACACGAGCCAAGATGTGACGAAACGCCTAAAAGTGGAACAAATTGCAAATTATCACTCCCTGAATATGACATTGTCTTCAAAATTATACTCTTTGTGGTATCACTTAAACTGTGTTGTTTTTGAGCATTTTAAGTCCTGACTATTTTAAATCTGAATTCCTTTGCCACTTAGACACCAGATTCAAAAGGATGTGCTTCGAAAATACACTTGCGTCATCGCCATTGGTGTTTTCAAGGCCATTACTCACTGTAAAGCTGAGCACATTTTTCTCTTGAAGCAAGAAAATTGTTAGAGTGAAACAATACGGGAATTGTCACAATCACACTTGTCACGTCGATCGCAAAGTGGAATTGTTCGTTTTCTCTGAATGGCTTGACTAAACGCGGTGCTTCAAAATTGTGTCAATTGGTTTGCCTCTTTTCCCATTTTATTTTTTTTTTTTTTGTCATCTCTAACTTAAGCTGCATCCACTGGTCTCTTTGTACACGTTACGTGTATATGTATTACGGGCAACATATCAATTTAGTCTCATTCAAATATCAGATATTCTAAATATTAAAATTCATAAAGCAGCATACAGTGGTGTTTTTAAATACTTTTTTAAGTCACCAGTGCATCACTGTCAAATGCCTCCGGTACTTCTTGCTCGTTACAATATGTCTTATAGTGCCTTAAACAACAGATGAGTGTGTGTGGTTATTAGATGGTTTGCCCCTCAAAGGTCATAACTATTGTATCGTGTAACATTTGGAGTGTGTTTGTGGACTTGATCCCATCACGTTCTTCAAGTTTGGCACCCAACAGGACAAGAAACTTGTGCTCGCCTACCGGTGTGACATTAAGATAGGAAATAGCGGCGGCACGGTGGACGACTGGTTAGAGCGTCAGCCTCACAGTTCTGAGGACCGGGTTCAATCCCCGGCCCCGCCTGTGTGGAGTTTGCATGTTCTCCCCGTGCCTGCGTGGGTTTTCTCCGGGCACTCCGGTTTCCTCCCACATCCCAAAAACATGCATTAATTGGAGACTCTAAATTGCCCGTAGGTGTGACTTGAGAGTGCGAATGGTTGTTTGTTTGAATGTGCCCTGCGAGTGGCTGGCAACCAGTTCAGGGTGTACCCCGCCTCCTGCTCGATGACAGCTGGGATAGGCTCCAGCACTCCCGTGACCCTAGCGGCTCAGAAAATGGATGGATGGATTGCGAAATAGCGTCTTGATGTGATCCACTTCCTGAAAGTCACTACATTGTTAATATGTATGGATTGACTGTCTGGATGATTACAATTTACTGTAGCATTAGCATATTGGATGACAACGTGTGTCCCGTCATATAATAAAAGTCCCATGCATTTGAAGGGAAGCTAGAATGTGACCATAGTAAAAGGTAATTTGTAGTTTTGGTCAGAAATGAGATTGATCTAAGCTTGTTTAGACCTGCGGTGTACTTGAGTTAAATGCATTACACAACACATGTGAGTGATGGTTTTCACCATTGTGGGCCACATCATAATTATGGCTGCCGCTAAAACTACATATTCTATGTGTATAATTGCTAGGGTGTGTATCGGTTATACACCAAAAATCCTGGCTTGATATCTAGCTTTGTTTGTGATAGTTTCACATTGGCTAAAGTAAATGGAACAAAATGCAAAACAAACTGCTTATCGCGTAAATGATGATAGATTTAATGACAGTTTATTTTTTTGCTGGGGGTCAACGTTTACGTCGATAACCTTTTGTTAAATTTGATGGTTTAGTCACAGCTACGTTCCCCAAAGGTGTAATGCTTCTCTTTCATAAATGTGAGGATGAAAGTGTGTTAAATGTACAAAACTGAAATTGAACTTGCCTGGCCCGGAGCTTGGCACCCTTAACCTCTGATCCTCGCCCCTGGCTTGAAATATTTCAGTGTGTGTGATTAAGCTATATAGTATATGGGCTTCACTTTCTGAATTGAGTGACCAAAAATGATTTTCATGACATTCAAAATTTGGGGGATTTTTGCAATCCCCCCCCATTTCTGACAGATCTGACACTTCCAGCGTGGCCCCGCCCATATTTTTTCGAGCAGTCACGTGACGAGCGTCGCCCAGGTTGTGTGGAAATCTGCATCCTGCTAGTAGCACTTAGCTAGCAGCTGACCAAACATCCAAGTGATGTGTTGATAATATTTTTCCAACAAATGGAGGAAACATGAAGGCGGCTGTAGCGGAGGCAGAGAAGAAAAGGCACTCCCCCTCCAGCCTTGCCTTTTTCGTTGAGACTCTAGGAGGTTATTTATCAACAAGACACTAGCCTCGGCTAACGCTACAAAGTTTGACGGACAACAAGAGACATTTGCTAGCTCGATTTCGGCTTGTCAATGTATTACTTATGACCGCAATTGATCGCCTGGGAGCGAGTTGTCACACCTTCGCGATAAAGACCGCGAGCCGGCCGAACATGTCTGCGGACTCGTATTGACACGATTCGGTTAATCTCAAGCGATTGCGATTGAAGAGACGTTGACAACTCTTTAGCAACTAATGCTAACTTCAGTGTAACAACATAGGTTATTAGCGATGTAAACAGTCACGTCGTTCTCGGAGAAAGTTATCGGCCGACGCAGTTCAATCATCCGAATGGGAGCGGTTTGACGGCTGCTTTGTTCTTGGCGATAAAAACATCAGGATGCCAAACACTAGGATTAACACAAGAGCGACGCGTTTGCGCACATCTGTCCGTCCATTTCCCTAATCCTTCCACTCGCCACAATGCAGCTACAATAAATCATTCCGCGGAGTGGAATATCGCAAATCTCAAACAAGCGTCTTGCACTTCATCTCAGACGGCTCGCATAGGGAACTCCTCTTGTTGGCGTTATGTCGGGGGACACGTCTGATAGCAGCGATGACTCCGATGCACAAACAAATGAACGCGCCTGCACCGTCAAGCATCAGATCACCAATGGTAAGTCAATATTTGGATCGTGCCTGGAGCTTATCCATCACTGCGTTGTAAGGGCAGCATAGCGGAAAGCAAGATTGTTGTGACATCTTGTCATCTACGTGCAGTCACCTGAAATCAAAAGGCAGTTCTTTGTTTCATTTGACCTGACCTTCGAATTGGAACCTGACCCTCTTGTGAACGCACAAGAACGTTTGTTGTACGTAAACAGCATCGTAAACCACAATGCATTTCTAGTTTGTATTCTCTTCCTATTTTGACCAGTTTTGTGTTTTCTATGTCACTTGCCAATAGTCACACGGTAAATTCTTGTCACAACTTGCGATTGCATCGATACACATGCCTGCACATTTGCAAAATCAGGTGTATAGACTGGAAATGCTGACTATATTTTCTCCCCTTTTTTCCCCCCACCAGCTAACCTCACAGGACACACCGAGAAGGTCGGCATGGAAAACTTTGAGCTCCTCAAAGTGCTGGGCACTGGAGGTAAAAGCCAACCTGGTCAAGAACTTGAATTGATAGCACGAGCAGCAAATACATCCTTCATTTTCAATAACCTGGGATGTTTTGGTCTTTAAAACCATAAATGAAAGAAATGGGGGAAGGGGGAATTACAAATCTGAATTTCCCTTATTGAATTAAATGCAATATGATGAAAATATAGTCCATATTAAAGCTAACATGTTTTTGTTGTTAACGTTGTTAAGATTATTGCTGTCTCTGCACATTTAGTAATAGTAATTTAGTCATTTTAGTTTGCTACAAATGAAACTCTTTCCCATTTTATTCCCTCTGTTCTTTTTTGATGCATGGCATACATGTCAACAGTCTGAAATAAATACAGATAGTACACAAAATATATACTCAACACTTGTTTTTGCTCAGCAAAGAAGTGCTCACGAACACCACAGATCGAAAGATTGTTATTTTTATTTTTTTTACAATATTGGAGAGAAATAGACTTTTTGTGGATGAAGAAAAAGTCTTAGAGCTTTAAATTCAGCTCATGAAAAAATGGGAGGTTGTTGGGTTTATATTTTTGTACAATATTTTGGGCTCCATGTTATGTGGCCCATTTTCAGTCATAGACAAAAACAAGTTGAGACCACACTGTATTAACATGTCCCTGAAAATCGCAAAATTGAATTCTGTTTGCATTGAGCTTTGCCTGTGTTCAAACCTATTTGGATATGGAACGTGAACATAAAATTATGAAAATGATGTGACTTGCAAAGAAACCACGTAATCGAGGACAACAATAATGTGTAAGAACTCTTTTTTTTTTTTTTTTTTTTTTTTTAAATCATGACCCCTCACCCAATTAAGTACAATCTTCTGGTGTTCGATTGTTGGATCGATCGTATTTGAAGTAACAGATTGTTTTGAAATTTGTGTTTATTTCTAGCATATGGAAAAGTGTTTTTAGTGAGGAAGAACAGCGACCACGATGCAGGCCAACTCTATGCAATGAAGGTAAGCCTCAAAGTCCTGGTGTTTGGCCTCCCACTCGCTGTGACTTGAAAGAGAAAATGCAGTGGGTATAAAAAGATGTCAGGACTTATACACAAATTGTAATTGTGTATCATTGTATGACGACAACCCCACAGGTGCTAAAGAAAGCGGCTATCGTTCAAAAGGCTAAGACCACGGAGCATACTCGCACTGAGAGGCAGGTGCTGGAGCACATCCGCCAGTCGCCCTTCTTGGTCACACTTCATTATGCCTTTCAGACTCAGAGCAAGTTGCACCTCATCTTGGGTCAGTGGGGGTCACTCAACCAAATATGATGTCTTTTCAGTAGTTGCTGATTGTTTTTTGTGTTTTTTTCCCTCTTTATGGTCCTCCTTTGAACTTGTTTGATTATCTTGACATCATTTTGATCAGTGTGTGTGTGTGTGTGTGTTTAGACTATGTGAGCGGAGGGGAGATGTTCACTCATTTGTATCAACAAGATCACTTTTCTGAAGGGGCGGTGCGCATTTATATTGGTGAAATAATTCTTGCTTTGGAGCATCTGCACAAGGTTTGTGTTACTTTTTTCCTTACACTTTCAGGTACTAGATTTGCCTGGAGCTGCGCACTTTTTCTGCCGTAACCATATTAAGCTCAATGAAAGTAGTTTCTTTTTTTTTGGAATCATTTGTATTTTCTATTGGTAATTTAATAAATACAATATGTTTTGCTCACTTACTGTTATAACCATCGATGGATTTGACATGTTCTATTTGTCCAGCTTGGAATTGTGTACCGTGACATTAAATTGGAAAATATTCTTCTGGACAGCGAAGGTCATGTGGTATTGACAGATTTCGGACTCAGCAAAGAATTTGTACAAGAAGAGGTATTGTACAGTAACACAATGTGGATGACATGGGCGTTGGTGTTGCAAATTGCCATTGATTGCCGTCATATTTGTCTTCCATAAATGTGTTTAAACAGTTTCTTGTTTCATTCCCTTCTCTTACAGAAGGAAAGAACCTACTCTTTCTGTGGTACCATTGAGTACATGGCGCCTGAAATCATCCGGGGGAAAACAGGCCACGGCAAGGTAGATTTACACGAGTAAATCAAACCATCAAACAGTAGTAGTTTGTTGTACACATTGCAATTCTACCCAAATTTGACCTTTAGCTGTTTCAGCGTCAGTATTTATCAGCTCGGCCTTCCGGTGTGGAGTTTGCATGTTCTCCCGGTGTTGACTTGTTTTTTCTCCAGGTACTCTGGCTTCCTCCTACAACCCAAAAACATGCACGTTAAATTCATGGGAGACTCTAACTTGTCCACAGGTGTAAATGTGAGGGAATGACTGTTTGTTGACAGGTACCTCTCCAAAAATTTGAATACGGTAGAAAAATCCATGAATTTCAGTATTTATAAGTTCTATAGATTCATTAAACACTTGGGGAAAATACTTTTCAGATGGAAGATTCCTGCCTAGTTTTGTATATTAAAAATCCTTTTCATTGTTTCTTGATTGATTGTTATGTAATATTGTAGCTTCTAGAGATAATGAATTTGGGGTTTTCATTTGCTGTAAGCTATCATCATCAAAGTCATACATATTAAAATGAAAATTATGAAATATTTCACTCTGAGTGTGTGTCGTGCATCGCTTTCCTATGGATTTTCCCTAACTAAATTAAGCTTTTGGCACTATTCCAATTCATTGAGATGTACCGGTGTATGTGCCCGCGATTGGCTGGCGGCCAGTCGTGAGCCTGATGAGGACAAACCTGAGAAAAAAACGGATGGTTGGATTTTTCTGTATCATCTTAAATATATTGCGCATTATAAATTCATACATCTGTCATAGGTTTCAGACTCTGAAGTTCATATGTAAAATTATTTTTTTCAATAGACGTTGACATCTGTATAAATTGTTGTTTTGACCTTTTATGCGATGTTGGCAGTCAGTAGATTGGTGGAGCCTTGGAATCCTGATGTTCGAGCTGCTGACAGGAGCATCTCCATTCACTTTGGAGGGAGAGAGGAACTCCCAGAGTGAGGTGTCGAAGTGAGTTCTCCATAAACCGAGCCACTTTTAAAGGCCATATATAGCAAAAACCAAACGTGTCTCGTAAACTTGACACACCGCAGCGAAAGAAGAATATTGTAAACAACCCTGCAAAATTTGAAGGATTAAAAAAAAACATCACCAAGTATATAAAATGAGGCTTGGTGAAAAATCAAGCTATTGTCCCTGCTATCAAATGTTGCGGGCATGTGCGCTGAAACCAGGCACTGCTCAACTGTTAACTGTCAATCAAATACCACGACTGTGGATAGCAATATATACAAAACAACAGTACCTTACACAATGTAAAGGCTCAGCTTTAAAACTGAATAGTCACTGTGGACTATAAAGTCATTTACTAATTACAGGTCTATCTTTGTTTACCTATCAATGCCCGTGACGTATAGTGACAAGCAGAACAATGAAATGCTCTTCTATTAGATTGCACAAGGTACAATAAACCTGTGTATCCACATGTTACCATTCATACAACAGAATAAGTCATGGCTCCTTGCGAGTATTAGCTTTGTGTTAAATTAAACAGGCCCACATTTCACACCGAGGAACTACATTTGTTAGTGAATTGAAACAAGATCATAGTTATTTGAGTATTTATACTTTTTGTAACTATTTTTTTTTTTATGGTAAGCCGGGAGATTTTTCTTACGTAAAACGGATGCCTTAGCTCAATAAAGGTTGGGAAACACTGGTTTCCACAAACGTAGTGCTTTGCCGGCATATTTGACTGAACTTGTAATATGCACTTAATATGTAACATTACTTAACTTGTAATATGTTCCGTCACAATTTTCTTAGACGTATTCTCCGCTGTGATCCGCCATTCCCCTCTATGATTGGATCCACTGCTCAGGACCTGCTCCGGAAGCTGTTGGTAAAGGATCCTCACAAGAGGCTCGGTTCTGGACCACGGGGTGCTGCGGACATCAAGAACCATGCTTTCTTCAAGGTCCTACCTCTTAATTGAGCTCCGTTTCCTCAGATGACGCCCTTTCTTTTCTTTTGTGCCTAACTCCTGGAATATGGTTTTCCTCATAGGGACTGAACTGGGACGATCTTGCCCAGAAAAAGATTGCAAGCCCGTTCAAGCCTGAGCTGAAGAGTGAACTGGATGTGGGGAACTTTGCGGAGGAGTTCACTGGGATGGATCCAGTCTACTCTCCAGCGAGCACACCCCCAAGCACCGACCGCCTCTTCCAGGTCAGGCCTTGTTTGAGCTGTCCGTTATTAAATAGACGGCCTTGTAAAATAACTGTATTGGACAATATACACTTCCTCACGAAAGGTTAGGGAGATTCGGCTTTTGTGTGAAATTTCCGGATGAACCTAAAATGCAATATAACCTTTACAGGTGAACTTAGCTTGTGTAAATTTTGCATGCACATGTCCAAGTGTTTCAGTGCTTTTTGCGCAACATGCTGTTCTCGAACAAGGAGCCAAACTACTTTTTGTGCGTGGTGTAGTGTCTTATCAGATGAACACTAATGCTTAATGCTTTTTTTCTGTACCACGTCATGCTGTTTAAAGTTGGCTAACATGTCGTGTTACCCAATATCTCTCGTATCATCCCAGGGCTACTCCTTCATTGCGCCTTCAATCCTCTTCAATAAAAATGCTGTCATGGGAGACTTTTTGGCATCCCAGGTTCCTGCCGACCGACCCGGTTCGGCCTCTGTTCAACGCAGTGCAATGCTAGCGGTATGGAACTTAAAAACATTTGAGGAGTCGTCTGTATCAAAGTCATGTATAATATTGTATACTTACTGTATCATATATGTGACACTATTATTTCTTTCTTTTTGTTGTTGTTGTAGGAATCACAGTTTTTCCTGAACTATGAGCTGTGTCTCCAGGGGCCACCCTTAGGTGAGGGCAGTTTTTCTGTGTGCAGGCAATGCACACACAAGCAAA
Source organism: Phycodurus eques (assembly GCF_024500275.1). Classification (NCBI taxonomy): domain Eukaryota; kingdom Metazoa; phylum Chordata; class Actinopteri; order Syngnathiformes; family Syngnathidae; genus Phycodurus; species Phycodurus eques. The sequence continues at coordinate 19,818,841 of NC_084541.1, read as the reverse complement.
GCGGCCTCGAGTACGCAGTCAAGATCGTCAGCCGCAGGTGAGCTCGAGCCCGCCAACAACTTTTATTGCAATACGGTATTTTTGTTTTGGTATTGATCCTGTGTGATGGTATGATTGATTCTACAAGAACTCCAATATGCGTATTTCTATGAGAGTTTGTTGCGTTTCATAAATGAGTTTTAGTAAATGATGCAAATGTTGTGTCTTTCTTAGAATGGAGGTCAACACCCAGAGGGAGATTGCTGCTTTGAGGCAATGTGAGGCTCACCCAAACATTGTTAAACTGCATGATGTCTATACTGATCAGGTAAAAGGGCAAAGCAAATCTGCAATGACCAATATTTGTCTGCCCCATTTGCACTAAGCTGAACCGTTCAGTTCAGTATTGTACAATGTGCAATTGTTCTTGCAGCTGAACTGAACCGTTCGGCTTATTAGGGTCGTAATTTTACGCTATAATGAAGAGAATTGTTGCAGTACTGTATATCAAAACTGCACATCTCTTCTGTCAGTATCACACCTACTTAGTTATGGAGCTTCTGCGTGGTGGCGAGCTGCTTGAAAGGATCACGAAGAAGAAACTATTTGGCGAAGCGGAAGCCAGCCAGCTGCTGCAGAGCCTGGTCTCGGCTGTCAGTTTCATGCACGAGGCCGGTGTTGTGCACAGAGACCTGAAACCAGAGGTGGGCCATTGGAAACCAAACGATTTGTACCTAATGGATTTCTTGCAGTATCTGCAAAACCATTACAACGACAATTCTTTCATCGCATCAAATTAAGATACAATGCAGGGTATTTCCGCAAATGAAAGTCAACGTTTTGATGAAATGGACCGCAAAGGATTTTCAAAACAATGCTTATGTGTTTCCCTTTCAGAATGTGCTGTTTACAGATGAGAGCGAGGACTCTGTTCTCAAAGTCATCGATTTTGGATTCGCCCGTTTGTGTCCCGCAGGCAGCGCCCCGCTGCAAACGCCGTGCTTCACTCTGCAGTACGCTGCACCCGAACTTTTTGAGAGTGCAGGATATGACAAAGCCTGTGACCTCTGGAGTCTCGGGGTCATCCTGGTAGTATAACCTCAAACTTGCTGATTCTAAGACACCTGTTGGATGAGGCGAGGCCCTGATCTCCATCTGTGTGCGTGTTATCAGTACACCATGCTGTCAGGCCAGGTGCCGTTCCAGAGCGAGCAGGCGGGGATGACGTCGTCTTATGCTGCCGATATCATGCACAAGATTAAAGAAGGAGATTTCTCCTTGGATGGCGAGCCATGGAAGGGTGTGTCAGAAGACGCAAAAGAACTTGTTAAAGGTATGAAATCAGATTCTGGTAATTGTGCCACTCTTCCCTATAGGAGCCTGAAATGTGAAATTTGAATTTGCCATTAGATTTGCTTTCCCCCCCCCTCTTCCTTCCTTCATCACAGTTTTTTAAGTGGTGTTACTGCTGATGGTTGTAGATCTGAAATTGTAATTAAGAACATTCTCAGTCGTTTGTAATTTGAGCAAATGAACAATTGTATTCACGTGGTTATGTCGTCATATGTCTTGAACCAACTAATGCAAAATCAATTCACAATTAAACCCATTTAGGTTACTGGCTAAATGAGCTTTTCTACAACTCAAAAGAAGATTTTGACAAGAAGATTGGCCGATTGGTACGGGACCATTTTTAACTAGAATGGACCCACCCAGTTCGACAAGTTTATCAACATGTATTTTGACCTAAAATTGACAACAGCTGGAACATGTGGTCTAAAAGAAAAGATAGGAACCCAGAATCTGAATATAATTGGAATGAGGCGGTAGAAAAAAAAAAAAAAAAAGGTGGGGTTTGTTCCACATTTTGTGGCACATTTTATTACTAACAATTACGTGACAACCAAAGCTAAAGTTATTTGAAACACTGAGGCACAAGGGTGATTTCAAATGTTGACATGCTCATTTCTCAGCAAGAATCCACAAGTTGTTTTTCTTCGTTCGGTTGTGAAATTGAGTGAGTGAGTTTAGTTCAGAGCCTCACAATTGGAACCTTTCTTTTCCCACTTCCTATTTACTCGTTCTGTTTTTTTTCACGAGGAAGTTGTATTCCTTGTGTTTGAAGTTTCCATTTTCCTTTCATGTCAACACGGGCCTTCTATAGTTTCCCCACGACAGAAAACCTGTGCTGTTAATTCAGAGTCGAGAGTTCCTGTCGCAGTCGGGGAAAAAACCAATGTGAGCGGCCGTCCTTAGTGATTACCTCAACCCTTCAAATCTCTTATGATTGAAGGACTGTTGACGGTGGATCCCGAGAGGCGACTCAAGCTCTCCGATCTGAAAGAGAACAGCTGGCTGCAGGGCGCAGCATCCATGTCCACTACACCTTTGTGCACTCCCGATGTGCTTGAGTCCAGTGGGCCCACTGTGCGCACCTTCGTCAACGCCACTTACAAGGTAACAAACTGCGCGGTTAAGCAAATGTCTGAATGTGAGGTTAGTGTTATTACACTTTTTGTTATTTTCTCCCGTGGCTAGGCTTTCAACCGTGGTAAGAGAGAGGGCTTCTTTCTAAAAAGCGTCGACAATGCCCCCCTTGCAAAACGGCGGAAACTGAAAATGACGAGTACAGGCGTAGAGACCCGATGGAGTTCGTCCTCTTCATCCTCCTCCTCTTCCACTTCCTCCTCTGCCTCTGCAAAAGCATCGAAAGCGCAGCCAAAGCAAAGTGTGAGCCCAAAGCAGAGTTAGCCTTAGTTGAGCAAACACAACAAGAATAGTATGCTCAGACAAGTAAAAAAAAATGTACAGATGAAACCAAGTGTTGGTTTTCAACATAAAGTTGCATTCCCCTTTATTACAATGTGACTGAGGAGAAAACCTTGATCATCATGCCACATAAAGCAAGCTGTAGTTGAGGTGTTATTTAAGATCCACAGAAATACAGTATGTGGCCTCTAGGAAATGTATTAAATATACAGTACGTGCTTTGTACTTTCTCACCATTTGCCAGTAACTTCACACACTAAAATCAGTTTTCAAATGTACGTACTGTATTTTCGCTGTGGGAAAAACAGTGCCTGGCTTTGTAGGGTTAAAGGGAAAAACGAGCCATTTATGAGCTGAAGCCATATACACAGCAAATACAAATCAGTCAGAATTGAGCCGAGTGAGTACACACGTTTGCGCATGGCAGATCAAATTATGGTATTAGCAGTTATTTACATATTTAATAGTTCCATTGTGTCAGGGTTTTTTTTTTTGGTTTGTTTGTTTGTTTTACAGCTTTCTGAGTGCAAACATTTGGCTACTGCTTTTACAAGTGTGCTCCCCCCCCATCAGGCTGGTCAATAGTAGTTTGCAGTTTTGACTGAGAATGTAATTGATCAAAACGGAGTTTTTGAACCTTTGAGGTTGCATATAGGACAAGTCACACTAAAAAAATAAAATAAAAAAGCGAGAGAGTTAATTTGAAGATGAGCTGTGTGCTTACAGAGAGGAAGTAATTCTTTGTGAAGTAATTGCAGCGCCAATATTTGACATTACTAGCCACTGTTTTCGAGTGTATTGGAATGAAGAGTTTGACTTTCAGTGTTGGCAGCAGCCACAAATATCCCAGCGGTGTCCCCTGGTAGCAGAAATGACGGCAGTGGTGATTTGACTTGCTGTAAATTCTTTGCATTATGTACCGGTCAATTTCAAGCGTGCATATCTGTTATCTTTAAATATGGCTTGATCAAAATGTTTTTTTATTTCTTTTTTAAAAGTGTGTGTTACTGCTATTGTCCTGCCCGAGAAGAGCAGGCTCAGTCCAGCTAGTTACAGGGTGGACTTCTTTACCTGGAATGTTTTTACAGCCCTGATTTTAAATGATCGCATTTTTTGAAATGATAATGATGAGACACTTAATTATGACTTTAATTTCGATCTCTGGGGGCCACCCTATGAGCTCTGCTGTATATAATTTGATTTACAAAGACAAATTAGGGATGTAGTAATTGAAACTGTTTTAATGGTATATTTGTGTCCTTTGTGTGTTTTTTTATGTTTTTCTTTTTTACATATTGCACAGTCATTTTTATCAATAAAATCCATTTCAGCTTTAAAGGTGCTTTCACTGCTATTTATTAAGTGTAATTGTCTTTAATGCTGTGGTAATGGGTGCAGTTAAATAGGCTTTTGTGTACTGTGAATGTCGATTGCTGGGTGTGAGAACATGTACGGCATTGTGAGCTCACTTGTATTGTCATCCGTGTACCAAATGAAGCATTATTGTATGATTTTGTCCCTTAAGTTGTTTGCTGCCTTTGAAACAGGTTGTTTTGTTTATGAGCATTTCACTTAAACTGTGCTGACTGGTGTGGACCGTTTTGGAGTAAAGGTTGTTCGGTGTCCTGTTCCACCTTTTTTAAAAACATGACTTGTACGACAATGTCATTGATGTAACTGGTATTTTCTTCTTCTTTTTTTCTTTTTTGCACCAAGACCATTTGTTTTGCTGCAAAATAAATATTACCATAATTTTGAATAGATGCTTCATTCTGTGTTAACTGTTTTAAATGAACCTTCGGGTAAGCATTGGATTGGTAGTTTACTACGAGTGCAATACACACAATTTAACTTGACAGCTTTGACCTCTTATCGGATGGTTCTTTCCCTTTCCGGTTTGAAGGAACTGCCTTAAAATTACACGTAACAACGGTGGGAGGCGTTCAATAGCAAATCAAATCCGTAGGTACCCCTCCATAACATAAGCGATAATGGAACAATCAATGTTTTTTACTTCAATGTATACACGCTGTTGCTATTAATAATTACAAGACATGTTGGTAATTATATGACCAGATTGGATTATTTTCTGCAGATTCAGCTCAGATGTCCACGGTCCATATCGGATCGGGCCTTCCTGCATGTGTAGAGGTTGCAGCATCAGTCGGAATGGAGGAAAAACAATTGTATTTCAGTAACTATGAATGAAGGAGGGGTTTTTTTTCTTCCTCTTTTTGTGTCTTTCAGCAGCTGGCTCAATTCTAATGAGGAATCACTGAGGAAGAAAGTGGTCCGAGTGATATTTGAACAGATGGTGATGAACTCATTACTGTACTTAAAGGTTCATTAATGTTCTTTAGTGACTTATCATCATCTTCCGTGTAGTCCTTAGTGCTACGAAAGAGGTACTTGGCTTATAAGTGAATTCTCTTTTCATTCCTTTGTAACTAAGCACAAATTGTGCTCATCAATGGACATTGCATCACAGTTCTAAGGTGTGAGGTTTAAATCTCGGCTCTAGTATGCATGTTTTAACTTGACACTGTCAGAGAAGGATTCATCGGGGGGAAACACACACAGACAAAAATTCCACTAGAACACGCACACTCTCTTTCTCTCTCGCTCTGTCGCGCACGCACGCACGCACGGACCTATTGACCCATTGGTCGAGATGAGTACAGAATGCAAAGGACGCCTTGGCCTCTGGGGGGCGTCCCAGAAAATCGGCTAAAAATTCACATTCAATAAACAGTAATTATAATAAAACGAATTATTACTATTAACTCTTAGTTTAAAGTGAAACTATATCAACTCTAAGGAAATAAAAGTGAATACATTTCAATTAATATAAACAAGAGGATCCGTGTTAAAACAGTTTGAAATCGGCGTTCCTGCCCGGAAGATTAAAGCGACGCACCCAGCTAATGTTGATAGCAAATCGGAAGTAAACAAACTTCGCTAGCAAGTACAGAATGATCCAAGGAGGCGTCGTAAATGTACTTTTGCAAGTGAACACGTTGTCCAGGACTGAATCATGCACACGAGCTCGAACGGTAAGGCTCTGTTTTGAGATTTCGAGACTCGTTTATCTGTTTCCTTGATGTGCTGGCGCAGTCGAGCACGCAACGGGCGTCATCACGTGCAGCGAATTAACTCTCGAGTGTCCTGATTGCTTGCAGTGCATTTCTGAATGTATGACGTCAGTTGCACTTCCAATTATGAGACGAAAATAATTCCAAAGATTGAAGAATTCATATGAATGAATCAAATTTTCTGTAAAAAATATTTCATATTAAATGGCAGTCAGAACATGGATGTATGTTAATAATTTTATGTTAAAATGACAGCAAAGGCTTGCAGGGAAGCTGCAGTGGATATAAGAACAGGTGCCAAACACCTGTTCAAAAGGCAGGTGTTTGGCCTCTACAAAAATGAGTTAAATCTTGTCAAAACCCGTTAAATGGGGGTCATCACACACCTGCCACCAAATAAATTAAAATGGGAGTGTATGTACAATTCTCCCAAGGACTCAAATAAAGGCCCCACAAATATCAAAACACTTCGAGTGGAATTGATGACACTGACAGAGAGGGTAATCGGCTGCAACAATAAGGTCCCTTTTTTCCCCAGGGTAAAAGGGCAGGTGCTTGAGCACCACTTGGGGTCTGTGTGCACGGTACCCTGTGAGGTAAATGTTATCTTTGTCTGTACGGCCCCTGTTTTTTATTTTGGCCATGGTTGTATACTACACACGTATCCCTGTCATTCTCTTTGGTTGGACCTGCAAGTATCAGCAGGTACACAAAATGTGACATTGTAAAACAAGCCAGTGAAATTGATTGGCATGCTTTGCAGCGTGCACGCCGATTGTCGGCTTGCCAGTGGATTCTTCGCTGCGCCTCAGAGGTGAACAACATCTTGTGCGGATTACGCAGGCAGCAAAGGCCGCTGTTCGCTTGCTTACTAGCAGCAGCGCCCGTATTGAAGGATGAGTGTTCACATGAAGAAGCACTTTTCCTCATAAAACCTTCATCGGCAACACTGAAAACGATTCAAAATCAGAAGAAAAACATTCAAAGGCTTCTTGTCTTAACTGCAAGGTGGCTGCTGGAGCTCTGATAAGATTCTCTGTGAGCTTACTGACTGCACAAAGTGTCCCAACTGATGTGTGCGCCTGATGAAATTTTAAACGGTGAAATGTTTCTCATTGACGGCCCTCAACGCTCAAACGGTTCAAGTCTTGCGTGCGCTGACGCTGTCCGTGGTACCGAGGCCCATAAACTCCACTCCACTGGGGGTCAGTAGGCTTCTTGGCGCGGACGTCCCAAAAGCCACACAGAGCAACTGGGAACCGATATAGTGTATAATATGACGTGTCGTGCAGCCTTTAATCAAATTAATTTTTCAGTACGTAATTAATAATATATTGAGTGGATAATAAAGTAGTATATTGAGCATGACAAAGACAGATGCGGATGGATCATTTGAGAACGAAGTCAGCAGGATCTTCATGCCATTAAGTTGCTTGCTGGCACCTTTTCAGAGCTTGTGTGCAAAGGAATGAAACTCGCGATGAGGTCACAGAACCACGTGATTTCCCCAAATGAATCAAAACATTAACATGTATAAATCAATTGTATTTCACAACTTTGTCTTAATATTAACACAGTGGCTATATTTTTGGGTAATAATGATACTATTATTGCAATGTACTCTATGCTTTCTTGTCAACTTTGTTTCACAGCATCATATAATTAAACAAAAAAATATATACGTTTAATTACATGGAACTGGTTAACAAGGCAATGTTATTGACAGCCAACTTTTAATTATTTGAGCTAAGTATGACACATGCAAGCATTTGCCACATAAGCGGTCCTGTGTGAAGAGGTATTGTTCTCTATTTTTTGCATCGTTTATTTTTTATTTGTGCCATAAAAGTGCTTAAAATGGTAGGAAAACCTTTTCTCCGTGTGGGCGTAAGCCCCCCAAAACAAACAAACAAACAAACAAACAAACAAACAAACAAAACAAAACGGGAAGTCGGCAAGTGATAAAAGGTGACGCAAAGCACAATTTTGCTCAAAAAAAAAAAAAAAAGTCGAGGAGCAATTGAAGGCCACGTGGAGCAGAGTGAGTGAGTGAGAGAAACATAAACATGAGATCTAACTTTCATGCTATTTTCTTTTTGTGGATTAGTTGAGATGCAGTATTTTTTTTTTCTTCATCCATTCATGAACATTTATGGCTTACTGGACAATTTTCTTTTATTTTTTTTTTAGCCTGGTTGACGATCCAAGGAATCAGATTTATGTTTGTTACATTATTATTTAAAATCATTGGAGTGTTAATGATTTCCCCAAAATACTATGTAATATTTTCTTCTTCTCTGCCTCGCTTTCTTCCATCTTCTTACTTTCCTTCTTGTTTGACCCTTACTTATTATCCCCAACATGTGTTTTATGTATTTTACATCCATTTTGACAGTAATTCTTCCAGTGATTCCATATGGTAATTTCTAAATAGAATTGACTAATGATTGTGGCGCCCAACCGCCCTCAACTTTTGAAACCCAATGTAACAAAGGCATTCATCCCGTGATGGCCGACAATAATGAAAGTTGCCATTAATTAGTATGTCAGAGGGGACCGAGGTTCAATTCCCCCATCAGTGTTTTTTAGGCTATCCGTCTGTACGGGTGGCACGGTCGCAGGGTAAAGACGGCGCTTTCATTGCATGACTTGCTGAGGGCGTCGGTGGATGGAAACCTTGCGTGCGAAGACAAGCGCTGTGTGCTTATGACTCCGTTCATCATTGACTCCAACCTTTTTCCTCCTCCGACTTAGTGGCATTTTACACAGGCAAGTTTTATTTCGCAGCAGCCGACCCGTGTGAATAGATCTTTCCAAAAAGTTACTCCTGTGGTACCCGACCAAGCTGCTTTCCCTTTGAATCATGTTGACCTCGGAAATCCCAAAGAGACATTTCTGACATCGTTTTTGTTGTGAAATATCATGTGATGAAACGGCATTTTTTGATTCACTGCGACACTGTTCACCTTCGATTCAAATTTGGAATTTCTCCCGTCGGCCCCTCATGAAAACTAATTGAGCGACACTTGAGTGGCGTTCGGTCACGTCCCTCCGTGTGCTGCGGCCCTCGTTGAGATAAACCTGGAAAGAATTACGAGACTGCCTTTTAAAAAGAAAAGCTCTCCCAGTAGAGTAGCAACAAGCACATCACATGGAAAAGGAGGGGGGGAAGATTTCTTTGGTTTTTCTACTAAAAATTATAAGACATCGCTCTCTGGCACTGTTAGGTGCACATCCTTGCTATCGGATCTCGCAGGGCTGTGAGCAGTTTATTAAAAATGGGAGTCATTCTAAATGAACCCGTAACTCTCAACCCTTTCAAGAAATCTTAATAGATCTAGCGCATCTCTGACAAGGTTAAATGCTTCAGGAAGCTGCGAGAACGTTTAACAGACCAGATCGTGGAGAGAGATGAATACTAACCATCATGCAGCATAGATTATTCCGTAACAGTGGACGCCAACATGCATTAGCACAGGCGGTACATGCACCAACTATCAGCAACACATCATCTCTTCATGCTCAAAACATAAATTATGGACGATGTATCGAGATACTTTTGAATAATTTGCCCAATCATATCATTACCACTGTTCATCCCGAGCGGTCGATGGCCTGCAGGAATATTGTTGCCACCATTTCACTGGGAGAAAAATCCTGAGATCACGTCATGAATGTATGAAACATGCAACGCTCTATCTCGGTTGTCCTGTCACTTCCACTCCACGTGGCTCGTGTGTCCTTTCACCTGAGGATGACTTCAGGCCCATTAGCTTGGGAAAAACTCCAAGCAGTGGAATTTGTGGAAACCGTGTGCTGTGTCACAACATGACATACTGTGAATAAAACATGATCTCGGTTTCCCAAGGAGTGCCGCTAAAGTCTTTGAGATTAGCTGCTCGGATGCATCTTTAAATAGATGCAGACACGTTTCCAAATGTATAATGAGTACATTTAATTTAAGGTAGCTTGCACATGGCATACAAACTATGTTTAATTTGACATCAAGAGAAGGGTTATATTTAGAACGCCGATTCTGAAATATGCTATTGGGGCTGAAGTGAATATGATACTCATTTGTAGTCGCGATGGGCATAATAATCGATTAGTGGATCATGAAGAAGTTTGTTGTTTGTGTGGACTTGTCAAGTCAATTGAGGCAAAATGAAGTGCAGTACTTGGCTGCAACCAGCAGAGGCATTGTTGATTCAACCTCAACCACATGATAGTCTAACGAGCGTCAAAAGAACAACATCACATTAATAGTTGAAACATCTCAATGACTCCCACAATCGACTGTTGGTTAAAGGCATTTTCGTTAAATGCCCGTGCCTAACGTTTTAAATTCAAAGTCTCCTAATGACTTCGTACGATAGGAATTTAGTAGTCGCGAGCAGTTAACTTTGAATTAAGTTTGTCTTTTCAAGTTGCAGGAAAATGAAACCCTAAAAACACTCTCTTTTGTGTTTTGAATAGCTTACTCACCAAGGGAGCTTTAATGAATGTTGGGATGAGCAGTTAGTCAGCACACAGTGCATTTGTTTTGGATTCCAAGAGGCACAAAATGGAATTTAACAGGCAATGTTGGCGTACTGGCTTTCCTCCTTGACGCATCAGGGTATTTATTGGCCACGAAGGCGGGGAAGGGCCAGTCTGCCTGCCTTTTAGGACCGAGGGCTTTCAAAAGGACAACCTGTCATGCGTTATTATGTCTCTCTGTGATCTGGGTCAAGCCCTCGAAATGCATGAGTGCATTTACAGGCACACGCAAGACTGACGCTCGCCACACACGACCGGCGTTTCAGGCAAAACACAATAACTCTATTGTGGAGTCGTGCACTGCTCTTATTAAGAGTCTCTAAACTGCTCTTTTAGCTGACGCTAACGTATACAGCGGCTATCGCAGCGCCGGCAGCGATCGCTCAGGCCTCGCCGCATATGTGCCGTGAAGACGGCAGCGGGCTGAAGGAGACCTGAAATGCATTCTTGCCCTCGTGCAAAACTGCGATGCATTCTAATTAGATGCTTCACATACTGGAGGAGGATTGTGCTTAAGTATGTGTGAATATGTTAATGTGCATGTGTGCATATGCGAAGTAAGGAAAGGCACCAAGGCTGGAGAGGCGAATCGTTTACACTGAGGCAAGAAATGTTTGCTGTGGTCGCTTCATTATTAATTTAGTCACTCTGTGTATTGCTTCACTGTTATTTTCATGTTCTGTTTTTTTTTTTTTTTTGCACACAAATAGTTTTACACTCTTGTGTCAAAGTAACTATTCCTAAAATGCGCAGGATGATACAAGCATCCATAGCAAAGCAACACTTTGTTATATTAAAAGCGAAAACTGAACTCTCGAGACTCTGTATAAAAAGTATAGAAATGTATTCAGTGTTGAGTTGAAGATATTGTAGTTTCTGTTATTTGAGTCTCATATACATCATCAAATACTTTCCTCATGTCCCAAAAAGTAAAACAACAAAATCTTATGTAAATGAAACGCTTCAATACACAGTAGCAATAAAGTAAAGCTAAGCATTTGCATAACACCGTCGGAGATGTTCATTTGACAAGATAACCATTATTGTGCTTGAATAGCTGGAGTGCATATTACTGAGAGGTGTTGTTATTTTTTGCCCCTTTTGTGCAGCTGACTAAATCAACAAATGAATACCCCTGTGACCATATCAATCCCCCCCCCAAAAAATGACAATTTTTAGCTTTGTAATCGCATAATTTTATATATTGCTCATGTGCCTAATGTTGCGTCTGGACACTATGTATTTACTGTCGGTCATTTTCTATAGCACTTGACTGACAATAAGGCAAAAAAATAATAAAGACCCAAAAGCGCGATTCTCAAGTTGAAAAAAAAAACAATAGATTTGTTGAATGCTCGACATTGATAATCTAAAGTGCAAACTAAAATTCTCGGCAACGCAGCAATCAGTCTGCAGTAACAAAACAAAACAAAATCACAGGAAAGCTGTAAAAACTAGGAGCACAAAAAGTAACAACAAAAGTTCTCAGTAAAACTGGAGGCAAAAAACAAACTCAGGAGGAACTAGAAACAATAGCACGGACTCCTGCAAACAGAAATCAGTTTTACTCCAACGGCCGGTTCAGGACGTGTCAGGAGACAAGACGATCTGACAAAGGACTGGGCGCAGACTTTTTATACACACACATGGGACACAATCACCATAAATTTCCCTCGAACCTCGGAACCGTGAGGCAGACGTGGCAGCTAGCCACCCGCCATGCAGCTATAGTACAGTAAAAGGCAATTCTTAGTCATGTTCAGGAGTTTCTGAGTCATGGAGACATAACTTTGAACCTGGCAGGGAAGCAACTAACAATACAAACAACCTTTTGAAACCCCCACAAATCATTTTCCTTGTCCGTTCTTCTCAAAGCTTTTGCCATTAAGCAAGAGAAATGTGAGTTTGATGGTGCCGGTGCATTCGGTTCTTTGTTTTGGCCGGCCGTGATGCAACCGCTCTCTGTGAGGACACGGCGGGTGATCTTACGAGGAGCAAAAGAAACGTTGCAGTCCTGCACACGCAATATGTGCTCATTTTGAATCTCGGCACCGCCTCGATAATATTACTGTGCCGTATGTCGCGAGACCAAGAAAGGCAGCTCAGTGATGTAGAAAATCACACCCTTAATTGGAATCATGAAAAAGGATTCTTTGATGAACACGTCTTAAGCAGTTGTGGTGGGGGGGGGGGGGGGGGGGGATGAGGCTTACGGGAATACTTCGAATAACTCTCCCTCTCAATTAAGGCAGTGTGCTGTTGGCATTGTGCATTTTTCTGATTGTCAGGATTCTGGCTTAAAATGCCTTACAGTAGAAGCAAAAAAGGAAAGCTGTTTGCATTTCCGTACAATTCCCAGGTGTCTTGACAAAAGGTATCTGACATTCCTCCATCATAAAGAATTACAGCTCACTTAACTTGTCGCCAGTCAATCACGAGGCACATTTAGACCCCCCCAAAAAAACCTGTTCATACTCACATTCTCACCTTGTGGACATTTTAGTCTTCAGTTAACGCAACATGCATACAGTCGTGCTCCAAAACATTTTTAGCCATGACTGAAAAAGAAAAAAAGAAAACATAACACATTTTTTCCCTGACTGTCTCACATAAAATCAGACTAAGCGTTTGCTGTTTTAGCTAAATTTGGATGACCAAAATGACTTCTATTCGCTAAATGTCATAATAATGAAAGAAGGGACAAATAGTATATATAATAGACAATAGAGTCATGGCTAAAAACGGGTGCCAATGTTTTTGAGGATGATTGTATTTTCAAAATGTGGGAGGAAACTAGAGTAGTTTGGAAAAAAACACGCAAGCACGGGATTTTGGTTTTCAAAGGGGGCTGAATCATTTCATTTCATTAAAACACTTGTCAATGCAGGTTTTTGCAAATGGTATAAATACCACGGCAATATTAATCTATTTGTTTGGGAAAAACAGAGCAGGCTTGGGATATTTGCTGCAGTAGAACACATCGTCACCATATTATTCCAAGATCATCTACACATCTGTTGGAAGAAAAAAAATACCTTTTGATACATCCCACAATCCAGAGTGGGAACACTTGTGTTCAGGTAGCGGAGATACTCGACTCATTGAAATGCGTTTCTATTGCCTTGCAGTGTTGATACGTGTTTGCAGTGTGACAGCGCATGGAGGACAATAAATTCCATTGGACGGTCCTTGTGTTGATATCCAATGATAGTGAGTGTGTGTCAGTAATGCACCTTTAGCAATAAGGTTGTGCACTGCAACATACTCATCATATTTTGGTTGTATGCACTGCAATATACTCGTCGTATTTTTACCGTTCCATGGAAATACGAGGAACAGCTTTCAGTATGATGCTGTGCCGTTCTACTACAGTGATAGTGAGCGAAAAACAATAAACATACAGTAGTGTTAAATGAATACATTGCTGGCAGGTTCAATTTAAATGTGTAATTATCTTTGTAAAGATGTAATTTTTTTTTTTTCATACAGATCCTCCATTGGTTTACAATTCAAGTGCTTGATAATACAGCCTAAGTGTGTATCTGAAGCTTCCATTGTTCTCTGTTTTCGTAGCACAATTCAAAGGCATGCATCACATTTTACAAATGTGATCAAACGACCCACAAGGACAAACAAAATGTGCTGAGCATAACCTATTGGCAATAGCAGGCCGTTCCAGTGGAATCTGACAGCTGCTGTGGCTGTAGTTGAGTGATCCCACTCTGCTCAATGTAGTGTGAATGAATCCGATGAATGTTATCGCGCTGTAAGGGACCACTACCCTTTGTGGTTGGGTTAAACGCTTTGTTGATGCCATGAATAGGCAACAGGGAGAGAAGTTGAAAATGACGATTGTAACTCTTTTCTCACCTCCATGACGGTCCTGCACAAATTCAAAAATGTGTGTGCTAATGTGATGGACGTCTTTGTACATTTCTGATGAACTCAAGTGATCCCTGCACTACTGGAATAATGCATATGTAGAGAGGCCAGCGGTATGACAGGGAAACTGAATTTGAAATGTAATTAAAAACATTTTTTTAAAAATGAGGTCACACACTGCAAGCTAAATCGTTACATAACCAAGTCCTTGAGAAATTACAGAACTGTGAAATTGTCCAAACCTTTTTCTACTCAATATAACAAAAAATGTATTAGCTTTAAAGTATACTGTACAGTGATTATGCTGCGGTTGTTTTTTGTGAAACGTATCGTAATTAATTATTCATATTTTCTTGGACTTCAAGACCAACAATTGAATCCGAAAACCACTCAGCATCTTCGTTATTCATGCACCGTACAACTCTTCACCCCTCTGCCCAGTGGCGGCTCATCATCATAACATTTAATGTTGTTATTTGACACCCTCTCGGAGGTGACTCACATGACCCGGATGGGCAAAACATTTTGAGTTCAATAAGGCAATGACGCTGCGCTGGAATGAATAAGAATCAGCTGCAGTTTGTCTTGTTCGATTTTCTGTATCGCATGAAAGTTATTTTATGCCATCTCATTCTCGCAGCAGCAAGCATTTTGCTTGGAAAAACAGGCTTATACAAAATGCATTGTGTATGTCTATTGCATTTTAGCACCAGGTGAGATTTTTATCTTTCTAATCCCTTTCATATCTGCTGATTGTCAATAGCATATGGATCCCATCATCGCCATACTCAATAAAAATCATCTCCTGAGCCCCACATACAAATGTTTCTTATAGGACCAACATCTTGATGCAAAATGGGGATCAACTAGGTTTATTTTTATACAAATCACAACCACAAAAACAGAGCGTGACTGAAAAAAAATATGTACTGGTAATAACTGGAACTGAGGAATTTCCATTTAATTGCCTCGCACATGTTCACACATCTAGCACCGGAGTTGTTCCTTATTCTTCTAGCAAAACAGCATTTTTCAAATCTATCACAAGATAAATACAGTGCCGTGAAAAAGTTGTTGTTTTCCCCCCATAGCTTTCCCACTTCAATGTTTAAGACCATCGAACAACTATAAATAACACCCAAAGATAACTCAACTAAACATAGCAGTTTTAAATGATTTTATTATTAAGGGGGGGGGATTCTCTCTTCAAATCTACCTGGCCCTCTGTGAAGAAGCAATGGCCCCCTAAACCTAAGAATTGGTTGGCCACCTGCAGCAGCCTGTTTCCTATAACTGGCAATAAGACTTTTACGGTACATCTGTGTGGAGATGTGGCCCACTCTTCCTCGCAGAATTGTTTTAATTCAGCAACCGTGGAGAGTTTTCCAGCATGAACGGCCTTTTTAAGGTCAGGCCACAGCATTTCAATCGGATTCTGGTCTGGACTTAGACTAGGCCACTCCAAGACCTTTATTTAGTTTTATTTAAGCCATTCAGAAGTTGACTTGCTGGTGTGCGTCGGATAATTGATTCCTGCTGCAAAACCCAAGTACACTTCAGCTTGCGTTTATAAAGTGATGGCCGAACATTCTCCCTCAAGATTTCCTGGTAAAGAGCAAAATTCATGGTTCCATTTAATGACAGCAAGTTGGCCAGGTCCTGAAGATTCAAAGCAGCCACAGACCATCACACTACCACCATGTTGACTGTTGGCTTGTCCAGCGGTCGAGCTTGTGCCACGACTTAGACGTGGTCTGAGCAGGCATACATTTAGACAGACTTTCTGCCACTTTATTGTCACTCCGCCAGGCGCATCTCCAAGGGCACACCTTCGCTGCGCTGGCACACCCTGATTGCTGCAGACCGCTTTGCCAAATTGCCAAACACGTGCAGCGAGCCTTGCAATTGTACGAAAATAAGAATCAGCCTGCATTTGCCCCCGGCCGCAGATTCGCTGTTTAAAAAAATAGAGCTCTTAGTGTGCAAGTCCGTCCATGTGGCACACATCACCAAGCGCACACTGGACTCTGGCTGTTATGTAAAAATGGCAAATATTCACCCAAAAGCTTACCGAGCCAAGCCAGTAAATGCAATGTGCATGCTAAATGCTCGCCAAACTTTACAATATGTTCACACTATGTCTTAAAATGAACACCAATGACGGCGAAGTGTGTGGCGAAGTTTGCATGAACAATGCTAACAACGAAAATAACTTTAGCATAAGTGCTCGTGCCACAAACAAGTTGTCCATGCGGGTCCACCAATATTATAGCCCCCTAAAGCAGTTGGTGGTGTTGACAATGACAGACAACACCATTCTCCTTATTCCAAGCTAGCGGTTATTTTACACCTATTTTTAAAGGTAATATTATTACAAACTGTTGATTTAATTCAGGATACCAACTATAAGGTGCTTCCTCATCAGCTGAGCAACTGAAATGTAAGAGCCTCAACCGAAGCAACAAATTATTTGTGAGGCACAAAGCAACTTTGTTTTTGTGACTGCTCAACATGATGTCAACTCATCATACCTGTTCATTAACGTTCAGGGTCAACACAGCTATCAGCGCCACTGTCTCCATCAGAAAGCTAATTGTGTGTATGCTGATTATCAAGCAATGTAATTAGTGTCAGTGTATCCTTGGAAATTGTCTTTTGCGCTACCACCAAATGCTAATTGCTAAAGCACCATTTGGGAAAAGGTTTTCTCAGTCCAACCCGTTCGTTAGCTTTTTAATAACGTGCCCCTCGCAGATTTACGAACTCAACCACTTGAGAATTGTTCCAGCGAACGTAATTTAAATTCTTCACTGGAATGTATTTTTCAGCTCTTTCGGTAATGCCTTCAGATGCCGCCCAAACGCCCCGCTCCTTCTGAGCCTTCTGGCAAAGCGCCTCAGCACTAGATGAAGGTTATGACACTCCAGGAGAACGTAAACCTCATGGATTTCATCAAAGGAAGAAAAAGGCATGCCGCAGTATCAAAGAATGTAACGGCGGTAAGGAAGATCGTAGAAGCTAGCTTTAATGATAGTTTTAAGATGGTTACTATTGTGCAAAATCAGCACATTGTAAGGCTAGAGTCTGAGGAGAAGGCAAATATATTGTTGTGTTCCCACACTATCTCGCGGTTAATTAATCTCTTTCCTTTCGGGCTGTAACGATGCAGTATCAAAACTGAAAATCGCAATACTCTAAGACACTACCTTGTGTCGTCTTTGTCGCTACTGGCAGAATCGATTGTAAGGCCTTTGAGGCTTTTGACTATTGCAACTTCAACCGAAGGTATAGCTCCGCAAGTCTGTTGTAATGTTGGAGGTCACAGGTTGTAAAGCTCATTACTATAGGATGTTTTTAGTTTTATGCTTGATGATGACAATTAGGAGAGTGGAGGTGATGATATTTGCTTGGTTTAAACCCCACATTTTTGCACCGGCTCAATCTGACTTTTTATTGATTTAATTTTTTTTTTTAAGTCACTTTTCCAATTGGATATGAAATTGTCTGCTGTGTTCCTTTTTCCAAATGGCAATCATGTACTTTGATGCTGTGTGAAGGCCCGGCTTGCCAGCCCGAAGCTCAGTGGGTTGTTTTTCTTGGCTATCTTGACACAAGTGTTTTAGCCCGCTCATTAAGGTATTGTGTCTCCCCTCCGTGTGCTTTCTAAAATGTCAATAAGAACTATTGTAGTGGTTGTGAATTGGCTCTATGGAGGTTATTGATGCCAGTTCTCTTGCCAGCGTGCACCGTTTTAGAAGGGACTTTAAAGTTTAAGAAAACACTGCAATAAATGTATACCATCATCATATTAGTCGGTGAATTATTTCCTGAGCGGTGGTTCAAAAAGTGTTAATTAGCTGACAGTAATGACAAACTGTCATTTCTTGGCTGTGATTCTGCAGGCACGGTTGAAAGCCTCCGTCATTAATGTCATCGAAAGACATCAGTTTTGGCAAAGGACTTTAGCATCCCAATTACTTTGAAGGGCAACAACGCCATTGAAGACATATATTTGTTCATGTTGCATTCTTGAACTCATTTTCAGTGACTCTTTGAACTATGTTCTGTAAATAACTTCCATACGCTTCACCCCTTGCTCCCGCTATCTGCTTCTCTCATTTTCCCAACGGGAGGACGAGCTATAAATTAAAGCGGGGAATTACTGCTAACAGTTGGAATAAATTAAGGCACTTCTGCGTCTGTAAACACTGTAACACTGCCTGACTGCATAATTACACTCCTACTCCCACTGAGACGGCGTGGAGGGAGGGGAGATAAGCGGGGGAAAGCGGCAAAGACGGAAAATGGTGACAGTGGGGGAGAGAATAATGAACTACATGTCACCTAGGCGGTCAGATATTACACTCGCTCCTTTTCCGGGTCCTGCATGCTGAGCCCTCCTCCAGATTAGGGGGGAAAGGTGACTTTGAACACGATCATCCCAGTCACCCCTTTGTTCCTGATCTTCACCGTACTGCAAGAGACATGTTTCTGCTCTCATTCTCAGCCTAAAATTTAAAGCGGCTCCAAAATGCATGTCGAATAAAACTCAGGTGCCCTCTTAGTGGTCTAGCTACAGTGTGGTGACTATAAATTATATTTACCACCACAACGGCTCATGGACTGACACCCGATCGATTGCAAAAGGATCAAGGAAATGAGTTTAGGACATCTGCCAGCACAACAAAACCAAAGCATCAGTCCTCTTTGTAAGGCAAAACAATAAACTCATTTTCCTCTTTATTGCTGTTGTTCATTTGCTCGTTTGCAGACTTAAACTATACGTGTAAAACTGTTTCCCATAAATATTTGCAGAGGGGTGGGGCATAGAGGAAAAAAAGAAATGACCTTTCTCAAATTGCTGTTTTTAATGCATTTCCAATTTGAATAGTTCATATTTCACAAATTAGTGTGCTGTGAGAGATCATCGGGTGTGCTGCAGGATATTAGCCATTTTCATTTTATTATTCATCGACTGCAAATAATGTATCTTCGCTCATTTGTCTGTACCGGTCACGTATAGTGACAGCCAAAACGATAAAATGCTCTTCCCCAAGATGGCAGAAGGTGCTACGAATCTGCATATTATCCATCTGTTCCCAGTCTTACAACGGAATAATGGCTTTGTGTTCAACGAAACAGGCCCAGATTTCACACCAAGTACATTCGTGAGTAAGTTTAGACGAGATCGTCGTCAGTATATGCATAGTAAAGCAAATTAAAGCAAGTTTATTTATATAGCGCATTTCATACACAAGGTAACTCGATGTGCTTTACATGATTAAAATCATTTAAAAACAAAGAATAAAACTGCTCATAAACATTTAAAACAAAAAGAATAAAATAAAAATACAATTAACACAGCAGACAGTGCAAGAAATATCATTTAAAAGTGGAAATGCTCTAGAAAGCATGGGAAAAAAGAAAAGTCTTTAACCTGGACTTCAAAACAGGAGCTGCTGCTTCACCATGTTTGCTTTGGACTCTGTGCTCCACTATTTGACCCGAGTCTGTCGATCTCAGAGCCAGACTGGGTTTATATTCCATTAGCATTTCATTCAGGACCTAAACTGTTTGGTGCTTTATAGACCAGTAGCAGAACTTTCAAACCGATTCTAAAGCCGACTGGAAGCCAGTGTAAAGACTAGAATTGGAGTAATATGCTCTGACCTCTTTGTTTTGGTCAGAACCCGAGCCGCAGCATTCCGAATGAGCTGCAGCTGTTTAATGCTCTTTTTAGGGAGTCCAGTCAGAAGACCCTTACAATAGTCAAGTCTACTTGAGATAAAAGCATGGCATAGTATACACTTTTTGTTTGGTGGTGTGCCATGAGATGCTTTTAATGTAAAATACAGTATGTGCCTTGGCTCAATAAAGGTTGGGAGACTGCCTTTGGAAGAGAATTTGGAAACAAAAAACCTATTAGACAGGGAGCAAGAGTATTGTAGGTTCAGTCCCCTCTGGATAATTTCTCGCAACACATTCAGTTTGCACAATTTGATGTGGCCATACTATACGAAAACACACAAATACCAACAAGGGGAAATATTAAAAATGACTCATCGAGACAAACACAAGCAGGGGCAGCATAAGGTGGAGGAAAATGATTGAGACAGTCCTCAGAAAATAATATTTTCTATTTGCAGCGGTGAAATACTGGCACCCAAAGTGATGTTAAATCCCTAGCGCTGCCTGTCAACACGAACAAGACGTCCGAACATTTTTTAGGCATCGTAACAACTATCTAGTCGCGTGTCGCTCTTTCAGTGATGATGAGTCAGGGCACCGTCCAACTTGGTTTGGGTCACAGTTTTGTAACGCGCTCCGTCTCCCACTGATTCACTGCAAAAAGTCACTTGGGGTGCTCGGATTCGGCTAATTTTCTCGTCGTCACATTCTCACGTCCCGTTGCAATGCTCTCCCCTCATACGCAGAGGTATAAACTTGACAGATGCGCCACAAGCACAAGAGTAGCTCCATTTTCATTTTTGAGGCCTGCTGAATCATTGATGGCATCTGCTGATGCTCTGCATTGTGCTTTGAGGAACATTCTGATCTTTTGCAACACTTGTACCTCGTTTTGTGCATGATTTTCGCTTGTCTCCTCACATGAGAATCCTTCTTCCCCCCTCCCCCCCACAGAACGAACACGATAGCGCAAAACAAAAGAGATCGCATGAGGGGTAAAAGGCGTGCCAACATATAATTACAGCGGCCGATTCATAGCAAGCTCTCAAGATGACAGGTCTCCTTTTTATCATGCGAGGCGTCAAATCCGAGCAGTTAGCGGGGATTCGCTGCATGCGCACACCCTCACTCTGCCTGCTTCCTCCTTCAGTGAGCAGTGGTCCACATCATTCTGGAGACTGGCAGATGTGCAGCCAATTTAGGAGAAATGTGCAATGATTATAAACAAAAGCAGAATCGCTCAAAACGTAATGCGGCTCGTTTTTCAGTGAATGCAAACACTGGAGTCCTGTGATTCAGATTCATTCACAAAATAGCGTGTGTCTACATGCACAGAAAATGGATAGAGACAGAAAGAGGGAGGGAGGGAGAGAGAGAGAGAGAGAGAGAAAGAGAGGGAGGGAGAGAGAGGGAGCTCTCTCTGTGCCTTTCACCGTTAATCCCCTCCATCCTTTACGCTTCAGTCTGCCTCTCCTCTCTGAGGGAAATCGAGCACGTTTTTGCATCTGTTGAGCTTTTCCTCTCCTCTCCTCAGTGACAATAGAGCACCAGCCCATTTTTGCACGAGGGACTAATTGCCATCCAGAGTTGGCCAGCGCACGTTTCCCCGAGTATGTAGGCAGTCCAGTGCCGCATCGAGGAGATTCGGGGGCGGAGGGAGCACCGCTGCCGCACGCGAGACGCTGGCAGCTCGGCATCACGCGGAGCAGCCGGTCACCGAGCCACCGGAGCGTTCCTAATCGACATATGGGAATACAAGGTGGCGAGCTTGAGGTCACACCGGGCTCGGGAGCACTGCGAGGGACCCGTGCCGCGAGCGTCGTCGCCCCCGAGACGGCAAGAGAGACATCCTTGCCTCCATCCCTCCGGTAGGTGATTCTTGATTGAAGTGCGTGATATTGTGCTCGTCATCCGATCTGAGCAAATTTCAGCTCCTTTTGCGCTTTACCAGCAGGCATCAGCACGCTATTTGGCACCTTTTGTGTTGTGAAAAAAAGCCCCATTTCTATTCGTGAAAACAATCCAATCGACTCTTTTATTATTATTTTTTTTCTTCTTTTCTCCCTCGTGCCAGACCACTTGATTGAGGATGCAGGTTGAGCTGGCGGCTTGGAGTGTGATCCGGTTCCAAGGCCCGTTCTTGGAGATACATTCATTTGGGGGAAAAAAAGAGATGGACATTGCATCGTCAAAATATGTTTACATGTGAGTGCGGTCTTCTTGGTAGGAAAGTTAGAATTCTGGAGGGGCAAAAAAATAATTGTTAACCTGTCACTGGTTTGGATGTAAATTCTCGTCCAGTTGGTCACATGAATTCTGGTCAATGCTTCCCCTTTAAAGCCACGCCTCCAACACCAGGTACCCATTTAATCACCGTGATAGACGTGAAGAGAAATACTGCATAAATCAGTCCTGCAGCAACGCCCCTCTCCCTCTCACCATTAACTTGTCATTAAGATGGTAAAACTGTCCGATTTTATGACACCGACAGATGCAATCAACAAAGATTGTCAATCACATCAACAGGGAGGGATTTTATGCTTGCTGAAGCAGCCAAAAATAATAATGATAATAATAATAATGCAACCGGTAGGAAAAGGCAGCCTCAGTGCATTGTGTCTTTGTTTTAATTAATGCACAAGATGACAAGTCGGATGGATTGATTTGCAGCACAAATATGCAAAGATGAAATCAGATCAACCCAACTCTAATCATGACTGTCTTTTGATGACCACTAAAAGGACTGGGTGTGTATCACTATTGATTGTCACATTAGCACTTCCAATAAAAATTTTTTAATAAAAAAGATTCCTGTGTGAATACAAGACTGCGGTGTAATGAAAAGGGCTCGCTGCAATAACTTGACTTCACCTGCATGTACGTACACAACGAACGCGTGTTCGACAAACAGATGGTGTCTCCAAAGGATATTCTTGGACGGGCAACCCCGTGGACGTTTTGGGCGAGCCGAGGCCGACGACGTCTGGCAGTCACGGAGAGCAGCTTTGATTCCTGGGATCTTAAAAAATTAAATCCTCAGTCGCACCTCGGCTGCCAGTCTGCAGAGTGCTGCTGAATTGATTTGCATCCCTTACGCATACATCAATGGAGATGCAAGCAATTGAAATTTGCAATTGTATAAAGAGCTCAGACACAAAGATTGTCTGGTCATTCGTCGGTCTTGTGACGTTGCATCTCATTAGTGGAGCAAAAACCTCTGCCTAGTTTGAAATGTTAACAAAATGGGGGGGGGGGTTTGAGACATAAACACAATGTTTTAGGCTACTTCCTGGTTCGTGTGAATGATTAATGATAATGGCGCGGCAGTAGCGATTTTGAGCTTTCACACGTGTAATTTCGAGTCAATCGATGACTTTGTAAACTTAGGGTGCTTTCGTTTTCATCAAACTTCAGTTCGTTTGCCCGCTCGGTGCGGTTCAGTTCTGAACACTGCAAATCAACTCTGGTGCGGATCCAATCAACCAGTCCGAGACCTCCAGCAAGAGGTGGTCTCGGTATGGTGCAACCTGCATACGAGTGCATTACATCGCTGTAGTATTCTGTGATCCTTTTGTGTATTCTGTGTAGTAGCGCAGGGAAATTAGCAATAGCACAAGGAGCCAACAGGATTCCTCAATGGGGTTCATAAATTGCTCCCAGTAGATGTAACGGACACAGCTTTGGTTTAGTATGTTTGAAGTTGGCACATATGTAGACATCTGATTGCAGAAATCTTTATTTTCACCATGTGAAGGAAGATATTTGCTGGTCAATTGAAGCCTGTTACATTGTTCAGATAAATATTAAAATTAGCACGGAAAAATGTCTGCTTCGTTTATGTGTGCTGCTTTAGTCTCGACTCGGTACAATAAAACGTCTTCCTGCTTGCATTCTTGTGATCAAAAAGACAAAAGCAACATCACAGGGTTGGGGTGACTCATTTTGGTGCACTTGGAATTTGTCCTGCATGAACACGAACCGAACCAAGGGGGGACGAGGACATTGTTTTCAAAGCAAGCCACCAACTGATTCAGAGCAGGGAAAACAAAGTACAAATGTGAAAGTCAAGCACTATTTGTCCATTGCCTTCTTGGATGGGTTCCTTTGGGCAAGTGGAAAGAATTTAGTCCAATCAAAATGCATCACAAGTACCTGCGATCAACCCTCTCCTCTGATTGGTATGAAGTTCAGCAATGTAAACAGAAAGGAGGCATGCTGTACGGACTAGTTAGTGTAACCTCGTACACTGGTGGACTTTAAGGATATGATATGATGCTAGCGCTATTGGACGCATACAAGTTAAGCCGAAGACATGTTTGCTTAGTGAACAGTGTCATGTGTTTACACGCTACCTTTGTGTCACCATCATGGACCGAGCCCATCAGCGGGTTTACTTGGCATCCTGTTGAAGAGTTCAGACTTTGGTGACAAGTGAAGAGCTGTATCCAAAATCATTTGAATTGGGTGTTAATGCAACAGTCCAAGTCTACTTAGTGACACTTGATTTACTGACTCCATTGACGCTTGAATGACGTCCAGCTCGATCTACCGTGATTTTTGACAAATTTCCTACAAGTTGTTTGGCGAAGTTGTACGTAAGGCCAAAGAAAATTGTGCTTTAAAGGTTTCACAGGAACAAGATGCCACCAGACTCACAAGGGCATTTGATACCTTCTGCACATTTTGAAAGTGTCAGACCTGCCTCACAGCAACTTGACTATATCTGACAGAACTGATACAGTCTGAGCTCTACCGAACTGCAAACTCTCTGCCCTCTGTCAGTGCGTCTTAAGCACACTGGGACTATCTGAACTTCCTGCCTTTAAGACCTAACAGCAAAGGCATATATATACCCACGACAACGCAGACATTGCGACGACTCTGCTGCCAGGGCAAAGAGATGTTTTAGAGCTTCTGATCTTAAGGATACAAAATTATAACACTCCACGGATATTGATACTTTTCATTTTTCATCTTCAGCCTTGGATTCTAGCTGAATATGAATGGCCTGTTTGGAATATTATTTAAAACTAATAAGCTAATAAGAGAGCGTGTGCTATATAGGTGCTCATTTTTGTTTGGTTTTTGTTTGTTGTTTTAGTTCAAGCAGAGCTGACTAAAGCAAAACTATTGTAAAACACCACTGAGATTTGATGTGGCATTTATGGAATACTACTGAGTTCTTTTGTCGTGACAAAAATGTGCGTGTACATTCAAGATGCGATTGGCGATTGGGCTTCGGTTTTAATGAAAGAGCTTGCTCAAAAGTATTGCATTTATAATCCATGAATTACAGTAATTTTTATCTTGAATGGGTTAATTGGCCAATTGTGATCCATGTCCCACTCCTTTGGCCAGATATTTCTGGGCCTCACTGAAAGCGATATCTTGGTCTGTGTGTGACGGGGGAAAAAGATCCAACAGGTATTTCATACGGAATGCGTGCGCTCTAATTTTCAGAAGGATGCGGTAACCTAGTACGCAGCACCTTGGAAGCGGCGATCTGATTTCTGGAAAATGTTTGTCGTCGTGTTCGTTGTCATGAAGCTTGTCAGAGCATTTGCCTTCACTGCAACGGAAGCCGTTCCAGGGCAACTTGCAGGAGCGGAAACGCTGCTTTTTTTCCGCTTTGCTTGAAAGTCTTGGAGAGAGGCGGCTGGGAAGAGAGAGGTCGATGTTGGTACCCTTGCTACAGGCGTCTGCGCTGAGCTGGACAGCCTTCATATTAGACCTTGGTGACAAATTCATCTGCTGCACATTTGCAGGGTAAACAGCTTATTGAACAGCTAGACCTCCAGTCAAAAGAGCGCCGTCTCTTTTCAAAAAAGCGCTCTCTTTTTCCACATCATAAATTCTTTCTTCCTGACGATAAATCCCCTATTGCTTGATTTCTATGTGAGCCAAAGCGTCACATCCTCTTCCACATGTGAGGTTGTCTGCCGTTATTGGTATGTTTCAATGCGGAAGACTTGGCAACGCCGCCTTTCATAGATTTATTCCGACATGTATTGTAAACCTGCTGCCATCCTGTGCAGCTGACGTGAGTTTTACGACAGCTGTTTATTTGGCAAATCCGGAGGGGCTCTATCAGCAAGCCTAAATCCTTCCGCAGCAAATCAATTGCGAATGAATAAAATTGTTGAAAACAGTCCTCTAATTGACGTTTAGTTTTCTGATTGTGAGTCAGCATAAAATACAGTTTATTAAGGGAAACTTAGTTATGTAAATATTCTTTTATCTTAGGCCCAGAGTCAGGCCCCTGCACACAGCCTAATCATTTAAATGAAAATCTACAACTGACATTTGTCTGGAGATATACACTATAGTCATTATTTGCATTATACAGTACTCTAGTGAGATCAAGAGCCGTATCAAAGATTCTGCTTTTACAAAGCTATTGATGCTCAGTGTGGATTAACACTGTCAGAGTGTTATTCACTGAATAACGTTTGTATTATTTTGGATGGAGGCAGAAACTCTTTTTCCACCACTACAAAGCAAATATGTCATTTGACCATGGCAGAGCAATTGGAAAAGAAAAAAACGGCAAATGGCTGGAATGATGATTTTTGTTTTGTAGTTTGAATGTGTGAGTGTCAGGCAAACATAAATTGTTAACGTGAGGTAAATTGCTTCCCGGGGAGACGTACGCCATCAGCAATTTACATTTCAACATGTAAGTTAATTCAACAATAGACATGGTGGAAATTTAGACAAGATCATTGAGCGACCGGCAAATTAATGTACGTTTCCGTTGCTCGGATTAATGGCGTCGACTTGCTCTTCTGACTGTGAAATGGACAATGCACTGCAAAGCTGACATTGGCTAGCAGGGTAGCTATTATGTTTCGCTAAATTACCCAAAGAAACCCCAACCAATCCTTTTATACATGCGTACCTGTGACAAAATAGATTTTTTTTCCCCCTTTTCTCCCCAACCACAAATTCTGCTGGATTATGTTTTTTTTTTTGTTTTTTTTTTCAGTAAATAGGGGACAAACGTAATCTTTGGGGTTTATCTGGCGGTGCAACCCCAAACACAATAAGTTTGTAATTATTGTTTTTTTGTTTAGTTTTTTTCAGTTCGAGTCAACGGTAGTCAATGATGTTCTGTTACCCGGAAAAAGCATGTTGTTTACAAACATTATGAAAAGGTCTTTATACTATGTACCAAATACCACACTGTAGATCTGTCTCTAATATTGTGTGACTTTATGTTGCCAGGATAGTTTGGTTGGCTCAGTGGTTAGCACATCTGCCTCACAGTTCTGGGGCTCAGGGTTCGAGTCTTGGCTCCGGCCTTCCCGTGTGCAGTTTGGATGTTCTCGCTGCGTTTACGTGCCTTTTCGCCGGGCACTCTGGCTTCCCACCACATTCCAAAAATGTAGACGTTCGCTTCAGTGAAGACTGAATTCCCCACAGGTGTGAGTGTGAATGGTGCGATTGGCTGGCGGCTATTCCAGGTTGTACGGTTGTATAGGTTGTATAGAAAATGCATCGATTATGGAGCCACATTTTGGGGGCAAAAATACTCTAAAAGCAGTCTGAAACAGGGTCGCTATTGACGACTGCTAACTACAATAATAAAACAATTGCTGTATAATGCTCCACTTGTCCATCCATCCATCCATTTTCTGAGCCGCTTCTCCTCACCAGGGTCGCGGGGGTGCTGGAGCCTATCCCAGCTGTCATCGGGCAGGAGGCGGGGTACGCCCTGAACTGCTTGCCAGCCAATCGCAGGGCACATAGGAACAAACAACCATTCGCACTCACAGTCATGCCTACGGGCAATTTAGAGTCTCCAATTCATGCATGTTTTTGGGATGTGGGAGGAAACCGGCGTGCCCGGACAAAACCCACGCAGGCACGGGGAGAACATGCAAACTCCACACAGGCGGGGCCGGGGATTGAACCCGGTCCTCAGAACTGTGAGGCTGACGCTCTAACCAGTCGGCCACCGTGCCGCCTGCTCCACTTGTATTGGATCTAATTAGACTGTGCGGGTGTACCTAATGAAGTGGCTGATGACATGTCCACTAGCGTTACAAGATGGCTTGCTAAGAAACTTTGAAATTGCAAAATTGTGATCTGCTTTGACAAATTCACTGCACACGTGAATGAAAGAAAAGAGCTGTTCAGTGACTGAGGTTAATGTCTAGCATGAACATCCCCCTAAATTACCAGCAACACAATTTCCTTTTTTTTTTTTTTTTTGCGACGACATAGTTCCCATCTGCAGACTACATTTTCCACTGTGTCTCAGTGAACACACGCGATGCGGAAAGCAGTGTGCCTCACAACATTTTGTCCAACAGAAATGCAGACTCATCCATGCACACGTCCTTCCCTGAGCATGTCAGCTGCAATGCTGATATAACCGCTTACGGTGGTTATAGGCTGAAAAATGGCCTCTTACCCATCCATCCATCCATCCATTTTCTGGGCCGCTTCTCCTCACCAGGGTCGCGGGCGTGCTGGAGCCCATCCCAGCTGTCATCGGGCAGGAGGCGAGGTACACCCTGAACTGGCTGCCAACCAATCGCAGGGCGCATACAAACAAACAGCCATTCGCACTCACATTCACACCTACGGGCAATTTAGAGTTGTCAATTAACCTAGCATGCATGTTTTGGGGATGTGGGAGTACTCTGAGAATAACCGTGTACTATGGTCCGTGAACGCACCGTCTCTCAGTAAGTGAGCGCGTTAAAGAGCGAATGTGAACATCAGGGCCGAATCGTGACCTGAATGACGAAGCGCTAAACAATTCGGTGAATGACTCTTTTGAGCGAATCTTTTTCATGAACAGATTTGACTAATCCATTGCAGTCAAAAGAACTGCTGTTCCCATCACTAATGCACGCTGTCAACTGTTGACAATGTTACTGAACCTGACTACAGCTTGATGAAAAGGATTTTAAGTTCCCCAACAGAATGCTTTGCAATAGAAGTTTTTTTTTTTTGTATTAATTTAATTTCCATTTATTGGACAGACCTATATTCTTAGCAAAGCCTGTAAATGTCGGAAATAAGTTTCTATGAACGAGACTTACCATTTATATTTTCACACACTGGTCTGAATGATGACGAAAACGGCTCCCTGCCTCTTCGTTTGTCTTTCCTGGTAGGAAGAGATTTTGGATGGATGAGGCTAAGAAGGATGCTTATCGTTTTCAATGCGGCAGTAGAACCAAATCAAGCGTTGTGCTCACTTCTTAAACACACCCTGCAAACTATTTATGAAAGCAAAATCAGTATCTAATGAATAGTTTGTAGTTATAGCTGATGTTTGATTACAAAATGCGCATGAATTACAAGAAATCCCGCTGGATGCTGAACGCAGCTCAATTCTAAACCTTTTCCCGAGAATGCTTATTAAATAGTAATGTACCCTGACATGTGAGAAGTGAACAATTCATAGGAGTGTGCCCAGACGTGCAACACGAAAGACTCACAAAGAAGGCTCATATTAAACAGGAAATCTTCATCGTTGAAAATTCCAAAGATTTTTGTGTCATAACATTCTGATTATGCATTTTATGCCAAAGTGCCACACACCGCCGTAATTTACGTGCCTGCAATCGTGTCCCTGCGAGGCCAGTGATTCGAGCCAGAGAAACATGGGATGACCTCCTCATCATATTATGAAAACGTAAAAACCGGCTTTTCATATGGTATTTAGTTGCATTTGTATGTTTTAACATGATCAGCAAACGAAGAACCCCAGCCAATTAATGATGTCCCGATCTTAATTTAGCTTGTGCCAAAGTTCCAACAAACACTGGCCAAATCTGAGGACGATTTTTTTTACCAATGCTATCGCTAACATTACATTTATTTGTTTTCGACCTTTTCCGGTCTAAAACGATGAACGCGGCTTCACCCTCCTGCAATGCAATGTTGTGCGTAGGAAGGAAACGTTTCACCGTTTACCAATTAAGCCGGGATAACATTATTGCCCTTTTATATTGGACTTGTGGTTAATGCAGTATTTAGCGTATCTGACCTTAAACGAAGGTTAAGGTCAGAGGCTGGCTCCTCTTCGTATTCTGTGGCGCAGCGTGTTATGAGCAAAAGCATCGGCGGCTAACAGGATGACAGAGGTGCTGTCGCTATGCTCTCACCTTGTTCCGGAATGATTGTGGTGACGTAACTACAGGGGGGCATGTAAACAAATTAGAGCATTGCTTAATGGCTGCGTCTTCGGTTTAGCACTCTGGCTGTCTTCTCTTCACCGCACAAATGAGGATAATGTGTTCGAGTCTTGCTTGTAAAGCAAACTGCAATTTTCCGACCCTACTAGATTATCCACTCAATTATGACAGTCATCAATTTGCCAGTTTGGCTCCATTTTGGGTTCTTGTGCAGATCTATTCTATCGCTTGCCAGTCCGTGCAGCAGACCTGTGACCCATCTCGGGAAAAAAATCATTTTTGCGGCTGCTGTTTACAATTTGTCATGTGTAAAATATGCATAGGGTTGCTGGTTTTCGTATTCTTTTTAGTCAAAAATAAAACTCGTCACGATTCTTTAGGTGCAGGGATCTGTCGTTTTCTTTATACATTTCCTTTAGCGATATCATTATACTAATAGCTGTGATAATTGTGATAGTAATAATTGCATTTGCATATCGTTTCATCTTTTTTTGCGTGATCACAATGAGGCATTTCACATCATTGTTTTTCCACGCCTAATGATGAAATGATGAAACATTTTGTTCCTTCATACTTTGTCATATCTGACGTAATTCACCACGACACGTGTTGACCTAATTTGTGAAAAAAGCATTTGAAAGGAGACGTTGCAAGTTTGTTCTAATGCAGGCTAAAATGTTCTTTTTGTTGCTGTTGTTGTTGTTGTTGTTGTGGAGTGGTGAAGAGCTTCTTATTGCATAGAGGGAAAAGTCTGCCCTAATTAGTCGCCTGAGTACGATAATGAATAGTTGAATAGGCTGTGGGTAAACCTGTTGTCCTCTGTAATCAAAGCAGCGCACATGAAACGTCAAAATACAGTATTTTGTGTGGTTACCACCACGGCGAAGTAATTCAATACGTGCATTTGAATAACTGTAGTGCCATCTGGATATTTAGTGATCCCATTTTCTATAAAAGTGAACAATGTTTCTCTTTACGTTTGGTCTCGCTCGCGCCTTTTTTCCTTCAGCATTTACCCTCCTTTTTCCCCCCTCAGAAATCAACCTCCCTCCTCGGAGCCGCCATATTTTTTGTTATCGTCAAAGACAAAATGAGAAAGCACGAGAGCGAGAGGACGCCTCGGGGCTTGCGTCCTCGTATCTTCACTGTTCGCTTCATCTTCCACCCCCCTTGTTCTTTATCTTCCATCTATGTGAGTGACAGCTGGCAGCCAGTAGGGTACAGTGGCCATGCCAACCCAAGTGCACATTTCTGCCAAGTGACTTGAGAAAATGCACACTTGAGTGTGACTTCCTCATGCGTGCCGGAGCTGAGAATCACGCCGCACACTTTTTGGGTTGCCTTTAACACATGAACACTCTGTTCCTCACATACTTTATGATATTTAAACATGGCATGGAACAAGTTTTGAATATGTAAATGAATGCAATGTGATGGGCACAAGGCAGATGCTGTGGTGGCGCGTGGATAAGAATTTATTTTGAAAATGACACAGGTCTGATAATTAAAGCTAGCTACACGATGATAACGCAACACGGTCATCCTAAAACGTTATAACCATTTGCACAAGGCATCCAACACAAGAGCTGTATCACAAAATTAGCCTGATGCATAAATGTATTCACCAAATAAACCATTTGTGCAGTGGCGTCGAAGTGTTAGCTGTCTAGTAGTTTGAGTCTCACGCAACGAAATGAGGAAACCAAAATATTCGAAACAGCTTTCAGTATGATGCGGTGCAGTTCTACGCCACTGCCAACTACAAGCGCAATAATGTTCGCACAATAATTATTCAATTATAGTAATATCTCTCTGACAGCGTTGACTAAAATTGAGCATTTTTATGTGGTCATGTTCGTTTTGGTTTGTTTTTTCATTGGATTGCTCAAACTCTTTCAACTTCTGTAATGTTGTGGCTGATTATTGTATCTACTCTCCTAAATGTTAGGAATTAGTAGGAGTATTTTGACTTTATTTTATTGTTGTTGTTGTTTCCAATGAACAAAATGTGCATTTCAGGCAAACCAAATAGGCAGAATTTGATGAAGCGCTTGTATTGGAATATTGCGAAAGTCGTCGTAATGCGGTGGCACGCAGTTGCCTGTACCTTTTTAAAAAAAAAAAAAAAAAAAAATCTATATATATATATAAAGTAAGTAGGCTTTAATTTTGCCATTGCACTGAATGACACTTCAGGCTATTTGCAAGGCAGAATGTTTCACTTGTATTGAATTTGTCAAATTGTCCAAGTGATCATGAAATTGTGGTGGGTTGGCGTATATATTCCCTTTTGGTTATGATTTCCTAAAGGAATTTATTTATTTTTTTCGCTAAAAGGACTTTTAGCGAGATACCACGAGTACTTCTGTAGCGTTATAAGTGCATTCTTGCTCACGTAGCCCTTTTCTGTTCTCCTCTATTAAAGACGTATGCTTCAAGGTTTATAGCACACAGTAAAAAGAGGGCTCTTGTAATGATCCTGCAATATGCAAACAGCACCTCCTATTATACAAACACCCTTTGCTGCAACACACACACACCCATGCAAAAAAAAAAAAACAAAAAAAACACTCAAACTTCACACAAGATAGCACACAGCAGATGCCAAGATGAGTCTTGAACATGTGAAAATCAAACTGGTGAATAGTGTTACCATGATTACGCCTTCGTAATTTGCACTTTCTCCAAGTATTCCCCAGGAGCCGGAAGCCTTTCTTTCCATTCTGTCACCCTACGTTGGAAGTGATTTGGGTCAGGATCTGTAGTTGATGTTGACTGCACACCATCAGCGCAAATCCAAGATCTTATTAGTGTTGTGTGGAGGCAAGATTGAAGAATTTCACAACAATTTACTGAAGGGAAGAGGTCAGTGATTGCAAAGAAAATAGACACGAGATTAAAAGGAACACACAGTGGAAAAGAACACGAGAGGGAATGGCATGCACACACACACGATATCCAAATGTAATCTAGGATTACTCCAGTGCAGAAGGCGGGCATGTCCACTCAAATGCACAAATAGGAAAAAAAAAAAAAAGGACACAAGACATGGCTGCAGACTTGAACCGTGTGGGATAAAGCGGTACGAGCACTAATGAAAAAACACGGCCGAAGATTGTTTTGCCTCGATGGGGCACACACACAAACGCACGCTCACACGCACATGCAAATGCAGCAGCAATAATCATCTGCTAGAGACTTGCCACAATTATTTGCATCTATGAAAATCTGATACATGAATGTTGATTATTTTTATCCCCCCCCCCCCCCCCCCCCCCCACACACACACACACACACTGATTAGAATGATGATTATCAATGTAAAACAGCAACAGAAACACTTGTGTAATCACCATAACAAACAAGGCAGCCGAACCCTGCAGGAGCAGACTTTCATAACAGTGTGACTGCCTTTTACTGGTAAACTGCTGAAATGTTCTATGACACGTGCGGAGACTGGTGATAACTGGAGATATGAGACACTTAAAGAGACACCATTATTACTTCCTTATCTCACAGCAGCAACAATGAACCCATTAACTCATTGTCAGAGACCTGATCGGAAAAAATGTAAAATCTGGCGCTCGGTTTAATTCATTTTTAAAGGAAAAGCGTTTAGAATGTGAGTATTTTCTGCTTTTCTTTGTCATTGAAGATGGAAAAATGCCGTTTAAATGATGGTTAGACAAGACCAGCGCCTTTTGTGATTGTCCATTTTTCACAACTTGTTGACAACATAGAGCAGCGCCAAAGTGGCTCTAAAATATATGGCGTTTCCGTGTGTTGTCTTTTCTCAGGGTCTTGTTTTGACAGAGGCTGAGTTTATCGATGACCTGTAGTGTTCGTCTAATGAGAAACCTCAGTGGTACAACAACAGCGCTGAACTCGACTTGAAGCAGCAAAATTGTTGCAGTGTTTTATGAGCGTACGCATCTGATGGCTCTGCTATATTGAAAATGAGTAATTGTGAGCGTTGTTGCCATAGTTGCATGTTCAGCGGTAATGATCGCATAGAAAAAGGGTCGCTTCTCTTCAATATTCAAGCAGATCATGCAGGCCTGGAATTTTGTTGGAGTGACACTTTTGCCAGTTCTTTTGATTAAAGCATTGGATGATAGCTTGACATTACAAGTACAGGAAGTGCAAATGTTTGCACTAAACCATCCAAGAAAGTGTTGTGGACATCGATTTGTGCACTGGGCCGCAGTCACAAAGGTCGAAAGATGCAATTGTTCACACTGGCTTGGTAAGATGAGGAATAACTATTCACAAGAAGTGTCTAGCCCAGCAACTTGATTAATTATTGAATCGATGAAATATTGTATCCATACACAGCTGAAATGAAAGTCATGGTGCTCGAGAACAAAACAGAGAATTAACAGAATTGATCATTTCAGCAGAGGCGGCGGAGCAACTTGCAGAGTGGCAGGGGGGGTGGCACAGTGTTCAGGGGGCTCATTTCACTGCTCCCAAAAAAATGCACGCACGCACGCACGCACATTAAGCCGAATTAAACAGGTATGCCATGCCGGGTGCACGAACGCGCTCACACACAACATTGTTTGAAAGCAAAATGCCACAAAATAAAGAAAATCTCATTTAAACTTTCAGATCTGTAGTGATAAATTTGCCAGTTCATACAGTATTATTTTTACTAGGCTAAAGGTCTCAACATACAAGCCGACGTTGGTCGTCCGGCAGTTGGTTGCGCGTCACTGAGTATCGTCAGCCGCGCGTGTCTCACACCTTCGGGACAAACGAGCCGGGCGGTTTTTGCCAGATTCAGCATGTTCATTGGGCGTCCACCATAGGTGACAATTGATCCCTCTGATTGGCTGTTAACTCGCAAATCAGAAACAAAAGTGACGAAAGTAAACGGCGAAGATGAAGGCATTCATTAGTAAATCAAGCTAAACGTTGCTCTTTACTTAGGTTTGTTCCTGTCTGTATTACGAATGTGTGCATTGGCTTAGGTCAGGCAAGGTTCGTGTTTGTGCATTTTATTTCATTTTCATCTTCCTGCTAGTTGCACGTGAATGCTTCTTCTTCTGCAAGCCAAAAGAGCCTTCGGTTTCCTTGTGTGACTCAACGGCGCCACAAAATTCTCAGGTTGGCACAACCCAGTGCAATTAATAAGGGGTGTGAAAACATTCGTGGTAAAAGGAGCAAAAGGGGCACATCCAAGGCAGGCCAAAATGTTTCTGAATTTCAGGGTACTTAATTGTCAAGCTATTCACATTGGTGCATTGATTGGGCCCTAAATAATTGCTTTTGCTCATTGTGAGGGAGCTGACTTGAGGCGTGAAACAACACGGCAGAACATCCAAAATTGGACCTCAACGCGTTCAAGATTGAAGAAAACAAAAAGACGGCTGAGGAACTTAACAAGCGTGTCGTTCAGACTCCAACAATGATGACATATATTGACACATTTCCTTGCAAAACTGGTTGCGAGGAATTCTGATATCAAATCTAACCCAAAAAATACAGATAAATGTAGCTTATATCATGTTTGACATTTCACGATATATGGCTCCTCGTTGCGCGACATCAGATTTCTTCATGTCGGCGAAGTGGAGTGGAGATATGTCGATTTGCTCTGAATTTACAAATAGGAATTCCAACTTTGAGGAGGCTTTCAATGTACTTTTCATAGTCGGAGGTTAGAACTTTTCTGGGTCAGAGACTGAAGACGTATGTAGAGACAGGCTTTGAATAAACTAAAAACTGGTTTTATAAGCCGAACCTCAGCTATTGGTTCCAACTTTCCACTTAGCGCTTGTCTGGGGTACAAGTGTCTCACATTTGGCTCTTTTTCACCGCGATCTTGAACAATTGCAGCATCGGAGTCACAACAGACCACGTGCCGTTGATTTATTCACCTTTTTACACAGAACCCAGCGAGAAATTTCTCTGTGTGTGCCCTTTCACACGGCTACCATGACAAGATAATTAGATCTGTGATGTCTTTTTTTTTTTTTTTTTTGACCACCTAAGCAAGTATTAACAAGTACCACCATCATGACTAACATTAAAATACAATAGCCTCGTATGCCTTTTCATTAAAAAAAATGAGACAAAAGTTTTATTCCAAAAAGTATATTAAATATTATTGTAAGACAATGTAACATTATGCAGTTTGAACATTAACACTGCACTTATATATAGCAAAGTAAAACACTGTACATCAAAGATAATTCAGTTAAAATGTATTCCACAGAAAAGTTCCAGTAAAACTGTAAGTAAATAAATGTTTAAAAACAAACCGTTCAAGATTAAATGCGGCTGAATTGAGTTTAAACGTTAAATATAACTGAACTGTACTTGGGTAAGGATTCTTTTGCTTACCAGACTTTGATAATCACTGCAGCGTACAACACCGTGACAACTTTCAACGCAACACAGCAGGAGAAGTAAGCCTCGGGTCATAAACATCGGTTTCGTGCCTTTATTACGACGTAATTAAGTCTGGAAAATTGCTGGGTTGCCCTTGTCCTTCCATTACGATGCCATTTCTGCTGTCTTTTGCAGGCAACGGGAAATGTGCTATAGTTATCTTTATGAACGGCAGTTTTTTAATGGGCTTTGATGCACATCAGTCATTAAATTGTGTCTACCAATTATTGTGGTCCCTGCAGCGAATAATGCGGGCAGGAGTTCTCTTACCGGCCCTGAAAAACAATCAGCCATGTGTTGTAGCAGAACCGCACAAAGTGCCTTCGCCCTCCAGTCGTTTACGTCACACTTAGATTTCAGTGGTCACCGGGCTTGCTTTTTACGAGCCCGCCGATCAATCCGTCCCGTAATTCAATCCGCCAGTAAATCACGTTTTAAATGAATAATTCACAGAGCGTCCGAGAAAGCTCAGTGAAACGGTTGCCGAGCGAGGCGCCGGACCGCGCGAGCGGAGCGGAATGAGCTCCAAATGTAGTCGCATCAAATGCATGAAAGTTTACAATTGGACGTCGCTATGCTGTGCTCGGGAAATGACCTTGTGTGGCCAGCCGGAAAAGTCCGCGACGGGCTAACATTTGCATGCTGTTGTTTTGTCCTTGTTGGATCATGATGTACAAAATTGAAAAATACCTGCGAGGATGCTGATGATCATCACTCCCAACCACCGAAGATAAAACTAAAACGATATATGCTTGCAAAGAAAATGTGGGACCTGAACATCTTCACCATTGAAAACTCGGCTGAGGTTATGCCGAACGTGTAATTTGAATGCCGAGTGTGAGTTTCCCTGGACAACGGTGAAAAATAGTACCTGTTTTATTAGGGATTATAGGGCTGCATTAAAGAGCAAGCGGTAAGACTCAGCACAAACAAGTCTTTATATCAGTCCTGTAGGCAAACAACTAAATGTGCATGATTAGCTACACTTTTATTGTTGTGTTATCAGTCAATAAAGCAATATATTCAATTCTATTTCATATTGTTCGGACAAGAAAGCAAGGGGACCTATTGGAAAAAGGTTGGAGATTTTGAGAGGATTTGCATGCACCACTGTGCTGCCTTTAAATATATACAGTACTGTATACACGCACACAGACACACACACACACACACACACACTCTAGCTCTAATAGGGTCTCCACTGGAATTTTCTTCTAGGAGATAAACAACAATAGATTCAGAATAGTGGTTTGTTATTGCACCGACTCGAGTATGTACGCACTTTTGTTGTTGCTCTACAGCCAGTCTCATCCCAACTCTGGAAGTGTAGCGGGAGCAAGCTGTAACAAAGAGAGGAGCACGTACTCAGTTGCGAGAGGCTGGCGATGCGCTTCATCCAACTTTTCTCTGTCAGCGTAGCAGAACTGAGCAGCAGCCGAGTACATACAGTTCTTTCGGTCATTTCCTAACTTGTGATCATAGACGAATGCTGGGGGGGGGGGGGGGGGGGGGGGGGAGAAGATATCTTGAATTGCATTGCTGTGCAAAAATGTACCGTTTCAGAGAGGTCAAACTATCGGCTTACATCAAGAAAAGCAAACAACCGATTATTTAAACCTTGATAAAATAGTGGGGGAACTTTTATCTTTAATGAAGTAATGGTAGTGATTGAAGATGAAATGTTTCAGGCGAAAATGGAACACATATTTCTGCTTAATAGTGAAAAGTAAGAGCATTTCCCAAAAGCACTCAAGGGATTGGAACTAAGCTGTATAGCCTGGAAAACCACTCGACAGTGAGGCTAATGAAATGGGGGGGGGATGGAGAAAAGAATGGACTGTAGAATAATGGATAAAGGGCACGTGTTCTGACCAGTCCAGGTTGACCTTGTACGAGAGTGATGTGCATGTCAGATAAAAGTAGAGAGGAAGACGAAGTGATTTACACATCAACTGTATTGAGCCCATATTCATTACATTTGCAAAATCTGATAGGCTCAACGATAACTGCCATATTTTGTGTGGATTCCCGCCAAAAGAGGGAAACGTCCCCTTGATTTGTTTCAAACCGAAAGCCGCGTGACGAGACGGCACCGTAAGCGCCTGTTGCACCACCCGCGCTAGATCACATGACAGTGACACATTGTGCAGCGCGGACGCCCTGTCAGGGAGCTGGAACCACCGGGCCAGATGGACGGGCTCACCGCCGCTACTCATTTCCTCCCCCCGCAAGACGCCGACACCTCCCCTCCCTCCTTCGCCCCTCGAGCAGCACTCTCCCTCTTTGTCTGTTTCAGACTTTCGCTTCGTGCAGTGAAGCGATGCTCATTCGCGCTGAAAACGTCTGAGGGTCGACGCTGTTTAATATGCAGACATCACTTGCGAAATATGTATGTGTGCATACTACAATGCATTGTGTGATGAATGAGCTTTTTAGAAAATACTATTGTCAGATGTACAGTATTTCTTTGTGGCAAGATTTTTTTGATCCTATTTGGAAAAATTATTCTCATGGACTTTTTCAGCGGGCCAATCATAATCAGGCACATGGCCATGGCTGTCTTCCAGTGTACAAGTAAGAGAAAATAAAATCAAACTGTTTTTTGTTTCTGTTCTTCATAGCTGGGAGCTGCATAAAGGAGATAAAGGAAGCTAATCTCACTTACAGTGGTGAAATATGCTATATGGCTCATGGAGTATTGCACTATGGTCAATGAAGTAGAGGCACCGCAGTGGGCGTTTGGTACCAAGCGGGGGTTCGTCATACGTCAGCGGGTGGAGAACAAGACGTTCCTCGGAAAAGTGCTGCAAATTTACCGATTAAATACATTTACACCTATGATGATCCTTTTAAAGACCGTTTTTTTTTCCCCCTTCACTCCAGCCCCTGAAGAAGACACACTACATTTTCACACAAGCCGTTTTGGAAAGTCATTGCCGGAGATGCATTTAATAATTATGGCCCTGTTCCATGTCGGTGGTACAAACCCTGCTATCATGCATGCTGTTTCACAGAAATTACAGTGAAAAGATATAAAACTGCACCATAAATGATTAGAATCACTCAGCTGTCCACTTTGACTACTGTACATGTCATGTGCCTAATGAATAGGCAAGTGATCTGAAATACACTGTGTGTGTGTGTGTGTGTGTGTGTGTGTATATATATATATATATATATATATATATATATATATATATGGACCTTATTAAGCGGTGTTACAGTGAGCCCCTACGGAGAGTAAAACGCTTAACGTCCATGAAATCCAAAATATTGGGGCTGTCATTTTCAGAGGTTGAAGTGGGCATAGGGAGAAACATCCACACAGATTTTAAATGTAAGATAGTCGATAACACACTTGGCTTCAGGCATGAGTGGCCCCTTCCCCACTATATCTGAACTGAATGCGGGGCGCAGTGGCGAGTAGTTTTTAATGATTTTGAAGCCTCAATTTATATACTTGGCTCTTTTTTTTTTTTTGTAATCATTCAAATTTGGAAGGGTCGTTAACAACACTTCTCTGTGGTGCGTCCAATTCACAAGACATTTTTCTTTCCGCTTTACAGGGACGATTTTCTGCGGCGGTCACGAATGTCGTCGCGGTCAGCTCACCTGACTTCACCGCCTTTCGTGTAAAGTCAGCCGGCATCGGCTCCAGCCCCCCGCGACACTGAACAGGGTCCGCACGGACGGACGGACGGACGGATGGATGGATGTCTTTTCTGTTGCACCAAAACGTCAGTGGCTGTTAGTAGGACCGAGATCGTCTTTGTGTCAGGCATCACGATGAAGGATATTCATTTCCCTCTGCTTGCAAATTCTTGTCCGAGTACATGCTGCTAATTGTAGACACCGCTAGTCGCTAACATTTTCTTAATAGTTCAACCTTCATGGAGGTCTGTGCTCGACTGAGTGCTATTCTAGTTTCTTGAACGTTTGCAGGCCATAAGGATGCTCGTGGAAATGCAATGATTCCTTTTGGACGTTTTTGGAATATCACCTCGTTGAAATTAGATTTTTGCTGGCTTCGTAAAAGTGAACTCAGGGGACTGTTGATAATCCGAGGGCATCTGAGGATGCTCGTTATTTTTTCTTTTCATCCACAATGGAGGTTGCTACTGGAAAGTAATGTTTCCCCTTGCTGTCTTTGTTTCCGCTGCTCTCCATTTGTCAAGTCTCTTTCCTTATTACCACATGCACCGACTGTAAGGGCAGCCCTTGGGATATGCCAGCATGCAGACCCATTAAATTATTAGACCTCGTTTATTATTAACTCTGTTGCATACAGAACCGGCCGCGAGCTTTTTAATATTCATGCGGGATGACTGTTCCCAACAGATGCTAACCGGACCAAGTGGGATCAGATTAATGCACTCAAGTGCAGAACACACATTTTGACAGCTAGCGTTTTAATAATGAGTGTTGTTACAGGTCAGCATAAAGACACACACACACACACACACACACACACACACACACACACACATACATACAGTACATTGTTTAGTGAAGCGTTGTGAATGCATACATACTTGGTAATCAATGCTTGGAAC
Organism: Phycodurus eques; assembly: GCF_024500275.1. Taxonomy (NCBI): domain Eukaryota; kingdom Metazoa; phylum Chordata; class Actinopteri; order Syngnathiformes; family Syngnathidae; genus Phycodurus; species Phycodurus eques. Next base: position 19,777,789 of record NC_084541.1, on the reverse strand, counting down.
GGTCAAACGCTTTCTGGTCAATGGAACATTTAAAGTTTGGAACAATCTTAGAGTGTCTGGGAGAGTGAGAGCTCCGGGCATAAGCAGGACATGAAAGAAGGTGTTTTGTTCTGAAGCAGCCATAACCAAAAACGGCCACAAAGTGCTCATATAATCCGTTGTGTTCTCGTGGGGCTGTGAATTTGTCATCAAACGATGACTCTCTTTTCCAGGTTTGCTGCGTGCCTCTTTGCTTAATTTCCTCTTTTTCTTTGTCCCCTGCATGTTGACCTTATCCCTTATTCCACCTCGTTCCTTTGGGAGATTGTCCACAATGTATGCAATTTGTGTGCGTGCGTTTGCGTGTGAGTGAGGGGACAAATAGGAAGGAGAGCAGCGAGGTGTCCAGCCCAAAAATGGCATCGTGTGCGTGTGGAATACAGAAATCATTCAAGTCTAGATATGGGGATGTTTGCACTCACCAGGAGCAGTAAGGCAGTTTAGACATTTGAGACCGTCGATGTGAGGAAAAAAGGGGGGCTGTGCAAGTGTGTGCATACTGTGAATGTACGTTAGGTTGCCCGCAAAGATCGACATGACGACGGTCCTTGTTCCGGCGAAGAGAGGCGTGTCTGTGACAGGCTGCGATGATTAGTGGAGCTTCGTGGGCCCGAATTTGCCAAATGCAGGCAGCCAAGGCCGCGACGGCAACTCTTCAATTTGTCTCACGCCCGCTCAAGCGGATGGAGCCTATGTGCTCATTTGCAACATGTGCGATCAAGCTTCGTGCTTCTTGAGCCGAACCCTTGGAGAGGTTAACATTATGATTTCAAATATGCACGCAACATTTGGTACAGTTACAACAGCAAATGCTCAGTTCATTCATTCACCTTCCGTCCCGCTTATCCTCACGCGGGTCGCGGGCGTGCTGGAGCCTCTCGCGGCGATCTTCGGGCGAGGCGGGTGGTACGTCCTGAACCGGTCGCCAGCCAATCGCAGGGCACGTAGAAACAAACGACCATTTGCACTCGCATTCACACCTTCGGGCAATTTAGAGTCTTCAATCAACCCAGCGTGCATGTTTTCGGGATGTGGGAGGAAACTGGAGTATGCTCACTTTGAAGAGATATGATTAAAGAGGTACATTTATTAATTTAACAATATGTTTGGACTCAACCCTGCGTAATAATTGTATTAATTGGAAATAACAGCACGGACATTGCACTTTGGATGATGAAACCGGAATAAATAGATTATTACGATCGTTTGTTATGTGATCGTATAGTATGGATTTGATAAATAAATCAATCAATCAAATCGATCACTGCAGTTCATAAATATATGATTGTGGTTAGTTTGCAGTGGCGTATAACTCCACTGCATTAACTACGCTGAGACCTTCCTGTAATATTTGAGTTCAGTAATTTAGCAAAATATTAGAAATCAGCTCTCAGGATGATACATTGTAGTTCAGTACAGCAAACAACAACAACAAATGGTTTTGGATCACATTAGCCACTACGGGTTTACCTCAAGTCTGGCCTGTGAGTGGATGATGTGATGTTCCATAATATATAATATATACGATAATCTTTTTTTTTTTTTCTGAGAAATGTTAATAAAAAGGTTCATTTAGTCAAAATAGGATAACCAAAAACTAGCATAATCTGTAAAGTACCAAGTATAAGAACAATTATTATTTTTCCTTCCTTAATGAGCCTTTTGGATGTTGCGCATAGGAAATGTCAAAGTAAATCCTTGCATTAGAAGAAACTACTTTTAATCAGCCACTGACAAGCCAATCAAACTAGCCTGGCTCATTACTGTCAAGAGCAAAGGGCACGAAAAACGCAGATGACAGATTTAGTGGCCGCTACCCCTGTGGGACACATGCACAGTTTTATGGTAAGGGAAACAATTTATCACAAGGCAATTCATCTGCGCTTAACTTTTAATTAATGTTCCAAGATGATGGCTTTTAATACGCCCGGCCTAGCCCACTTCTGTCTCCACTCTATTTGTTTCCCTTCCCGAAAATCCACAACGCTTTTGCACAAATTGCATCCGAGTCTTTAAAGCAACAGTAAGGAAGGAAGAAACGTGTGTGTTATGACGGCGCGGTACTCAAGTGGTTCGCACGTCTGCCTCAGTAAAATTTCCCCTGTGCAATTCAAATAATCCATCCATCCGTTTCCTATAACGGCGCTCATTTGGTTTGCCGGCGAGCTGGAGCCTACGCCAGCTGAGTTTGGTCGCGAGGCGGGCTGCACCCGTGCGCCGGCAGCCAACCGATCGCACGGCACATGTAGACAAACAGCCATTCACAAGTATGGACAATTTTCAGTGTTCATGAACCTAGCATGCATGTTTCGGCATGTGGGAGGACAGCGTACCACGCAAACACGGTCACAACATGCAAACTGGAGGTGTTGTCGGTGTGCTAATAACCGCTTGTCTATAATCATCATAATAATCATCAGGGTTTCCATGGTAATGAGACAAATGTTCAACCTAACATTCTTACATAGTGTTGCTTCAAAGTGGAGTTTGTCTTGTTACTCATCTGTTTTCCTGCTTCATTTCCACAGCTTCTCCATGAACGCTCCACTCTCTATTCCTTTCATGTTTACATTAGTTTCTCTGGCCAGCTCCTGCGGCTCAGTCCCTGCCAATATTTGTATTTGGGTGAAAGCGGCACCCCATCTCCTGCATTTGTATCCTCTCCACGGACCAGCTCACTTATTGCTCTCTTTATCCATATATATATATATATTTTTTTTTTCTTTTCCTCCTTGGCTCTCTCCTCTCAGCCTGTCAGCCCTGAATTAACAACATCGAGGATGAGAATGAAAAGATCTGGTGGATGACTCCAACGGAGGAGGAACTGATTGTGAGGGCTCAAAAAGAGAGCAAATTAGACAGTCACGAGTGCAGAAGTTGGCCTTGATGGAGAAAGGACCACATTATAGGGCAAACTGAGAGTCCCAATGATGGATCCTGAATCAAATTAAAAAGCGGCGATAGAGACAAAGAGTAGAATTAGCGTTACACACTGCGTCTTAGTATCTCTTAATTAAGCATGTAAAAGCTTTCTTAGTAGGACAGATGCACTTCTTGGTTCAAATGGGAACAGAGAATGCTCTTTCACTTGTCATTGAGAAGGGCCTTCAAGAAAAAAAAATCCAAAAAGCCAATCGTTGAATATTAAGGCGCGAGGACACTTCAGGCCAATGACAAAGAAATGTCCAAGCCAACAGCTCATATAAATTCATCACACTTGGTGCATTTCACCTCCATAATGTGTCATCGTCGACATCCCCGACGACGCTGCTCCCTGCCACCTCCGTCGCTGAATAGACATTATGTGCCGCCGTATTAAAAGTCTGATCACATCACGGGCTCTCTGTGTGCGAGTGTGTGTGTGTGTGTGCGTGCGCGCGTCAAATCATCTCAGCTTTGCTTTCCGCACATCTATCACAGTAAAATCACAGTGAGCTACAAACCACTTACAGCAGGCGTGAACGTTTGAATCTTTTATGAGGACGTGCTGTAATAACAGACCTGTGCAACAAAATCCTCCGTTTAGACAGCAGACCGTTTAGGAAATACAGATTACACTGGATCTTGAATACGTATGTCAACAATATTTGCTTTCATAACATTGCCATCAAACCCGTTGTGGCTCCTTAATGGCACCACAGAGACAGAACCAAAGAAATGTCACCGGGGATCCATGTTAAATAGAAGTTAGAGTGGTGGAGTGTAACAACAACGAAAAAGTCCACGGAAAGATGTTGGAGTAATATTTTTTTAAAAATCCCATTTTTAACAGACCCAAGCTTCAGTGTTTTCCTCAACCTGCTGACAGCCAACATTTGTCGTGAAAGTGTTTTACTTTTCCGTAGTGCTGTTGCTGTTCAAAAGGTGGTTTATATTTTGCCAAATTCTCAGTGAGTGTGCGAGTGAAAATATTGTTCCGTTGTGCTTCTGTGGACGTTCACCACACACAGTGCTAGCTAGCCTCGTCATATTTATATATTAAATGTCGATGATGATATGAAACCTGTTTTCAATACTTAGCAAAACACAAGAAAAGTGTGCTGCTCAATGAATGAATGAAAATGGATCGATGGATGGATCGATGAAGTGAATGACTGCTCTGTGTTAAATGTAACGTCGGTATTGGGGGGCCAGGTGGGTGATGGGAAGGGCGGTGTTAAACGCCGCCAGCATCTGCTCCCCTCTTTACTCTGGCCACTTCTAATAATTGCAAACCCGAGCATTACAGCACACATAATCCAGAATAAATGTGTTATGATAGGACCGTGGACTACAACGCAAGGATGCCCGGACGCGACCAGTGGCTGTTCGAGCACCGAACATCTCCAGCCGTTCCCGGGTGACCGAGCGGCCCGGCGCGGCACGCACTTAAGCGTGCATCCTCGATGTTGTGTGGCGGCGTCATCCACGCGGTCACGTCGCATAGCCGCCAGGACGCACCTCATGCTGTCCTTCCTCACAACACTCCTTCGGCACCGTTGTTAAACATGCAGACGCAGACCTTCCACTGAGACTTGAGAAGTAATTACTTTTCTTCCTGTAGAACACACTAGAGATGTCACCATTATTACAATAAAATGGCTAAGGATATTTTCATTTTACAGTACTGCCGAAATGTCAGGCCACCACAAGCGTTGTTATTTTAGTCACATTTTGACGTAGGAAGGAACACCCGGTAGTGGTAAATATTTAAGATTGGTATTGTACCAAAAAAATCAAATAAAATCAAACAGGATTTGTAGTCAAGGTTGATGTTTGTTAAAACCTGAAAGATTCATTTCATCTAACAGTGGCTGAAAACTGAGCGAAAAGGAAACCAGTCAGTGTTGTTGTTGAGCGCACCATATAGAGTAACGGTCTCCACGTTATATTTGACCCAGTTTGAATTAGTCATCTTTAGCCACCATGTAAAAAAATAACCAAAACGTTGCCATAAATAAGCCTGCCACACCCGCGTGCTGTATAGGCCTGACAAACTCTCTTCATGACACCGTCATATGGTTTACTGTGTTGCTGTCTACAGTGATGGACAAAAAGCAGGTCATGTTTTTTAAAATGCATGATGGCAACGATCTTGATACGTCTCTGTCAGATGGCCTCTGCAGCAACCCAGATGGCAGACAAAGAGAGTTCGCAGTCGGTCTGAGTCAGCACATTTTCCACACGGCACATCTGCAATTTCAGCCCGAGCGACCCGCTCGCTCGGTCGGGATTGAGCGCGCCGACGGCGCGGTGATTGACGGCTCTTGTTAATGGTAGGATTTCTGGGAGGAGAACGGCGGGTTAGTGTCAAGGTCAATCGGGAAGCGTTTGGCAGAAATCCAATTGGAGATTTCAACAAGAAAATTGGAAACATGCGACCCTGCCTGTGAGTCAGAGTGGTGAATCAAAAGGTCAGCTTGGGTGCGCGCGGATGTGGATGTGGTGACAGCATCGAGAAGAGGGCTTGCAATGTTTTCCACACGGGAAGTGGCAACGATACTTCATTTTGTCTTTGAGTATTAAGGAAATTACTCACAACGATTGGTATGATCATAGACTAGCAACAATGTGCACTCCCATTCGTGCTTAAGGACAATTTAGTCTTCAATGGACTTCATATGCTCATTTTGTTTGTTTGTTTGTTTGTTTTGAACATCTTGTGTGAAGCATGGCTGCACTTCTCCTTTAAATGCATGTTGTAAAAAAAGAAAAACGCACCAAAAAAGCTGAATAAAAATAAAAGCACTCAAGCAGAGGTAATCATTTGTTTGCTGAAGGTATGTTGATGTTTTGGCGTAGTTTTGTGCAACTTCAGAAGTGTATTTTTAGCAACTATTTTGGTCAGGATTGTACAACCTCAGCAGCATTTGACTGCCACTCTGTATCTTCTCTAAGCCAGATTTTCTTTCACACAGTAATGCTAATCGGGACAAAATGGAACCTTCCCATTCCCAACAGTAAGATATTCCAAATTGCTGCGTGTACTCTGCTTTAGCAGCTTTTCCATGGAAATCTGCTGCTTTCTCTGCTGCCCGTGTGACTCAATTTGACACACACTGCCGCTTGATGTAGACTGGAAGACGCCAGGAACAAGAATCATTTTCTCCCCAACACATTTAGATTTCACAACTTTTGCAGTCCTTTCAATCCCAATTGAGCTCAACGTTTATCTGAAAGTATAAGTACTCGTTTAATGATTAGGTAAAACCCTTCACCGTCCCGGGAGTATGTGTGACAGCCGTTTTTGAAGTCTGAGGCAAAAGTCTTTGAGGAAGGTTATTTTGGCAAAATACTGTGATGTCATCATATTTGAGCTAAGATTGCCCTCTCAGAAGTGTTTCTTTGAACTCACTTTGATAGGACTTTAATGGAGAGGCTTTCATCGACTGAGCAGAGATGAGTGCAGAATTATAGTTGACGGAAAATCAAATGAATTTTAAAGTGGGTTGACAGTTTATTTTTATAATTGTTATTAAAAACACATAGAGAAAATTCAATAAGCATCCGCAAAGCTTTTGCAAACGCGCTTTTGGTTTATTGGAAGATAGCGTAATGAAAGTTCAAGACTCAATCGTGTGATCCTCCCGCACCAACCTAGAACTAATCTGCTGTATATGACATGCGCCATAGTGCACTTGACGGCCGATGTCCTGCTGAGAGATCAGTAATGCCATTACAGTTTCATTCCAGAATGTGACATTTTGACACTTTGATTTACATTGATGGTCAGCTGTGATTTTGATCTGTCCTCACTTTCTCCACAGAGAGCCCATCTGACACCAGCGGCAGCATCTCATTGACATCAAAACGGAAAATAAAAAGACTCCAGAGAGCTCGTGCGGCTGATGGTGGCAACACACTTCCTCGCGCATCGCAGTTTAAGGACGATGTGACGACGCGAGCTGGAGAAGATACAGCTGGCACACTTTAAAGAATGCCGCGTGTGGGGGGAAATGGAGAGCAAATGGCACTGAAAGAAAGGTATGCTGGCTGGCTGTTTTTCCTCTCAATTGCTTGTAATGTCGACGCAGAGTTTATATTGAAATATGTATTCTGACATGAATAGGAATCTAAAAATGGGCTCCGTGGTTTATTAACCAAGTTGGTGAACACTCCACAGGCCGTAACGTTTACGTGCACGTGTACAATTTTAAATAAAGATAAGGTAATGTTCATTTCGGTTGGACAATGTGAGAGAATTATGAAATGGAACAATAAGTTTATTATTGTGGGTTTAGAATTTTGAATTCTAACCCTCATGTGTAAATACTGCAACCGCATATCATTGTGATTCAATTCAGTTCCACACCGCTGCGAGCTACAACCTCCATAAACATATGCTCAAACATATTTGTTTGCCTTTGTATCGGATCACAGGGATTGCTATGTAGCTTTTCCAATCGATGGCAATTATGTTCAGAAGTTTCATGAATGGTAAACTGAAATTAGCTATTTTATTTTGACAGCTCTTGTTCATGGTAGGATTTCTGGAAGGAGAACAGCGGATTCACGTCAAGGGCAACTGGGCGTTGGGCAGATTTGTGCCTCTCGTTCAAATCAAACATCGGCGTTGTTAGCGTTGGCATATTTCCTGGTTATTATGAATTTAAATGGTAGAATTATATTGGATAAAAGTGTAAGTACTTTCACATTGCAGTCGTCCTGCAATATTTCGTCTTGTTTTACAAAAAGACAAACAGGAACTACAGTTGTCATTGGCTTAATATGTGATCGTGATCATGCTGCAAAGAGGATGTTTCTATTCAACCAATCAAGATGGCGAGAGTAGTAAGTGTTGTCCAACAAGCTTTTGGGGTTCTCTGAGATCACCGAGTATTCATGGTGCCGAGACGCGGTTCTTTGTGTGCTGTGAGGCATCATCCGAAAACACAGAGAGAACAAAAAACGGGCTGTTTTCATGCCAGAGTCAACACGACAAATGGCAATTGAGAATTTGGGTGCTATTCTTCCTTTCTTGCGCTGACGGAGAGAAACAATCATGGAACGCTTGAGGTTGGAGTGGTCCAAAATGGCTTTGACGTCCCTTTTTGATGGCTGTCAGTCCAGACTCGAGTCTTGCACGACACCGAGAGATGAGAAGCTGCTCTTTGGGCGCAGTTACAAATAAATCCAATTTTTTCAAAAAACTGAAAACGATTGTATAAAATGTGTCCAGCAGATTTTAGCCAAACTTCCTCTGAGCAGGACTGTGACCCATGATACTTGGACTTGGTCATTTAAAAAAAAATGAGCGTGCATACAGTGGTTACCTTGAAACAACCAAATTCCGTCTAGCACACGTACAGAAGTGAAGCTCCTGCGAATGTACTTGAATTAGATGTATTGATTTAATGACCGTGTCATTAATTTTCACATTGTCACATTACTGCTGTCGTTTCCATTTGGATCACATTTGATTAGACAGAAGGGGATTGTAAACGGATGTTATTTGCCAGCATTTATTGTTTCAGCCTCTCAAGAGAAGCCATTTGTTCTGCTTAACATTTCCATTTGGAAGATATAAAGACTGTTTAAAATGGGATCGAGCAAATGTTGCATTTAGAAGGAGTTGACGTAAAGAGAGATCTCTCTGTAGACACAAAAGAAATGAGAAAATTATGCACGGAAAGGAACCGCTGTTCCAAATGAAATCCAAGTGACAAACAGATTGGACAGAAAAGAGGACACGACGACGAGACAGGAGTCCTTCATACATTCCTGGAAGAAAGAAAGACTGCGTATCAGCGGGTGCGTCATCGCTCCCGTCAGCCAAATATACTTTCGTCTGAGACTTTGAAATCGATTTGTTGATCAAACTCAACTAGGATAGACACAAATGTGAAAAATAAGTCACACAGAATAGCGTAGCGCCAACTTAAAAGTAGTCTTTTATCTTCGTGTGGGTGCATGTGTGTGTTTGTCTTTCTATTTGTATATACAGTGTTGAGTGAAGATAAGCGGTACAGAATATGGATGGATGTTTAGGTTTTTTTTCTAAATAATCGTTAAGTGCATCTGCACCGGACCTAACTGATGCCGGTTTGACACTTCCATAATTTTACACTTAAAAGGCACTTTTCTGGATTTGATTATGAGACATTTGCATCCAGACAATGTGACGAATCAAATAATTCCATATTGTGTTTGTAATGCTCTCAAAACAAACATGATCACTTTAGTTCAACTAAAAGTATTGTTTTAATGGGGAAAGGTTGCTACTTGATAATAATTTGAATGATTGTGTTATTTATTTATTTATTTATTTTTTTTTAACATAGCAACATGTCAGAGTTGAATGACAATTTAACCAATTAAAGCGGGAAACCTGCTTCTTGACTTCCTCTCTCTGAAAATGAGAAAACCAAAACAAATCCCATCTGAAGCGTGACAACTGCATTTTCTCAAAATAGAGAGGTTTTTAGCGCCTTGAGAGGAAACAATTTCCTCTAATTTATGTTAGCACAAACAGCAGCATTAAAGACGGCCAAATGATCTCCGGATGTCGACAGAGATGGGCTGATCAAAGAGTGAAATATGATCGCTGGCAAGAGTGACACGTCGAAAGTTTATTTGCAGGCTTGCCTGCCAAGCTTGCAGCAGGAGACACCAATGAGGACGCGCGCGGAGATCTTCTCTTCCGTCATATCAAGACTGATATCCATGGAGGCATGCACTAAAGGTGCACTAGTACCCAATGAATACCCAGAGCGCCAATATGTAGGTATTTCATTTGAAAATGCCGTTGCCACGGCAAACCCCGGATCACCGACTTTCGGAGTCTCCGTTATCGGCGGACCGGCCGGGATGCCTCTCGTGTTGCCGCTAAAGTTCCAGTTCGCAATTATGTTTGTGCAAACGCTTCCCCCGTAATCCTGCTAGCTAACAAGCAAACAAACAAATGTGATTGCGTCATTGCTCCCCCTAAGCAGCTATAGGGGAAGCAATGGCGGAGCATTCTAGATTTATGTATGGAGTTGACGTGTGGTACAGTTTGACTACAATGCTCTCCCACGCCCAGTCAGTGTCGGATTACTTCTCCGCTTTGTGCGAAATGCTTTCTGCAGAGCTGCTGGTCCTTTTGTGAGGGATTTACCTGTAATCTGGCTGTCCCGGCCGGGGAAGAAACACTGAGCCAAAAGAATTTCAGGGTAGCAGCAGCGGGGAGACTGACTGCCGGCACTGATGACACAACAGGTTACAGGGCAGTTTGTTAAAACATGTCACAGTGCTCTTCAGCTAAATATCAAGTCTAAATATCAAGCTCTTGGAGCTGCACACTCAACAGCGCCCCCCCATAAAAAAAGAAAAAAAAAAAAAAAACCACACGAAGCCACTCATGTATATTTGCCTCCATCTCTTGACCTTTGCGACCATTCTTGAAAGCAATATCTGTGTTAAATGTAAACTCAACACCATTACAAATGTTTAATATGGATCATATTATCATAAATGCCCATTTAGAATATACTGGATTCAACTTCTCTTTTCTAAATGTAGAACGTGTACTTTGTGTGGATTTACATCAAATCTATCACAAGGTGATTTGTGTTCATGGGACGTGAGGATTGCAGATGATCACTCATGATGCAATACGGCTTTATCGGTGAATCCGTACGTCCTCTCCTCCTTCTATAGCGCGTCCTCCGTAGGTGATCTGGGGCCGAGCCCGGCTGACTTTTGGCAAGAGGCGATATCCTCTCTGGACCGGTTTTCATTTATTCCAATTCATACCAGGGTTTCAAAAGACTCCAAATAGAAACTTGAGTTGTTCCCAGAGACAGGAACCGACTAAAGAAATGTATTTACATGACATGAAGTATATCATTTAAAGATGAAAATAAAGAGAAATAATGTAGAACACAAGTCAGCAGCCCTCCACACACAACTTGTCCTAATATTTGAATGTAATGAATGAAAATGAAGACTTTACGAGGAGGAAAATGGCGGTGCCTTGTTTTGCTGGCGATTTAAACCCATTTGTCTATCCTCCAAGTACAGTACATGATTGCAAGACAGCTACACTGTTATAGAAAATAACACACCCCCGTGCACACAAACCGAATGAATCTGCCGCAACCCCCAGCTTTTGATGATTCCCATCTCCGATCCCTTGATTTATTTCTGTCATCATCTCAACGGTCATGTTTTCTGTCCTCCTTTCCACATGTCCAATCTTTCCATCAACAACAAAATACATAAACATGACAATGTAAGATTAGCTGCGGGCTTGCTATTATCTTTTCCCTGCCATCAGTAAAGTGGATCTCCTCACCCCTCTGGTCATCTAAAATCTCGTTCGTTCTCTCTGTAGGGGTGGGTCTTAATGGGGTCCTCACTCAAAGCTTCATCTTTTTGTTAATTTGTAAATTGATCCAGTCTTGGGTTCCAGTATTAGGTTGGGGGTCGTTCTGTGTCCTGTATTCTCCCTGAGGCGACTGTCTGTCTGCTAAGCACATTAGCTCACATCCCAGGCTGCTTTGCTCTCCGTGTGCACAGAGCTGAAATGTAGACAGAAACCGAATATGAACATTGTCCATATATGGGTCATTGTCCTCAAATTCACCATGCATGGCCAGTCAATCGCTCACGTGCATTTGAACGACAAACATCCAAACAGTATGTAAGGCCACACTCGCAAAGGACTGGCAAGTGCGTTCACAGCAACATTCTCAAATGTAGGAGGTCAAATAAAGGACTCTGTTAGAAAAATGCACAATACAACTACAAGAACCGCAATCTTTTCCTTGCCATTGCTAATGTGGTGAGTAACTTGGGAGGTCTTTTGCACCATCCGTTGCTCCTCAATTTGTGTCTGGCAACAGCGCGTGCTAATTCCTAATTGGCTACGTTTCCGTTTCGCGTCCCAATCACGAAGCTCAGCCGCGTTGACCTCACACAAGGATTTGCGATCGCAAGTATGGTATCTAACAGCTTTAAGGTTTACTATTGTCAGGCCCCAACCGTTTTCGGAGCAGATCGGCGAGGAATAATCACTCATCCCACAGCACAGGGTAATCGGTCAGGATAATCTTCAAGAGACATCTGAGAATTGGGTCTTTAGTTGCTGACTTTGAAAAAGCTCCAATTTGACCCGTATGCCCACATAAGATGTCTTGAGTATTTTGGCTTATAAATAGCAATGTAAATTCCCAACAGAGTTGACATTCCTTTGTCCAATGGCCTGATTGTTCCATTTACACCCTTGAGACTACGATAAGCTGCATGAGCGCTGTCTACCTCGTTCAGATCACTCGGATTTGCAAGGAAATCAATACTACAACGAGTGTGTGATGCTGAGTGGGCCATAAAGGTTCGACTAATGAGCTCTGGGCTCAAGGTGGCATTGTCAGAGTGTTGTACTTTAGCAGTTTTCAAAGCACTGTATAGAAATGTAGTTATGGTGTACCGTGCTCGCGTGTACTGTTATTATGCAGAGTCTAGAGAAGTACATACCATAGACTGCAAGTAATGATTGCGCAAGCTCAAGGCCATTAGATGTGTGCAACAAGCTACTCTGCATATTTGAAGTAGTGGCAGCAACGCTCCACCTCACAAGAGACGTGACGTGATAGCCCGGGAGAAGCGGCTGAAGGAAAAACGGAAAATGATGCCCACTTGTGAGAAGGCATCTTATGAATTATGAATTAGCCAGGTGATTTCCTTTGTAACCATCTCATGAGAGAACACTTTCCAAAGGCCAGTCGAACTTTTACCTATGTCATGTGCATTTCTCGGACACTCGTGTACTATTGCAATCAGACCAGCTTGGATTAACGCTTTCAGAAAGGAAGTAAGATAAATATGTACACTTGTAAGATAGTTCTAATATTTTGTTTCCTTTATTTCGCAACATGAGCAATTTATTACAAGCATCTCTCAGTATGCAGGAGTGCAGTTGTACACCACTTAAAATTTCTATGACCTCGCAAAGCGTGCCTATATTGAATTTTTTTTATTCTACGTTCGACTACTGTGAAAATGTAATTTATTTTAAGTTCCACCCGCATATACTGTCCACATTCACTTCCACATTACATTATACAGCTAAAATGTTTAATTATACATACTTTTTAAATGTGACACTTCATTATGTAAATTTTTTTTCAATCAGAAATAGCCCTCGGCTCACCGAAATGATGAAATTAAACTCTTGTGCGTTGTCTTCCTTCTTGATAATGAAAAGTGCCTTCAGCTCTGTCTGGCTAATGGAACCATCTGCTAGCAACTCCTGGAGACTCTCAAGCTCTCTTAAATAATTTAGAATAGTCTTAAGTCTTCGTATCTATCAACATGGTGAACGTAATTCTAAATGTAGAACCGAATTTGTCAACTTTGCTCTTCACTACGCTTTGCACCTTCAGTGGAAAATGAAATACAAGGCAAAGTCCAATTCTGTCATGATCACTTAAGTCAAAAAGACCATTTGCAGTACGGTTTAATTTGATGGTCTGGCTTGGTTCCGAGACCCTTCCTGCCTTGAGTGTTGTACGCGGAGGGCATTGGTCCGGCAAGGTCACATGAGCAAAGCCACAACACAGACATGACAATGATTACGTCTGATACAACACGGAAAAGTGGAACTGGGGTGGATGAGGAATAGCGTAGAGAAAAGAAAGGAATTCTAAAAATGACACGACAGTGAAAGGGAATCGGCTGATACAATTGAATAGGTGGAAGCTAATATCTCGGTTATGAGCTGAAATGGACTGACAGCTAAGCATCATTTTTATGACGGCAGAGGGGACTTCTGGAAAAAAGGATTATTAACTGTGCTGTTATCTTTGCTTATTTTGCTATAAATCATTGGCACAACGATGACGGAAATCCTTAGCAGATCATTTGTTCACACCCCGGACGGTGGTGTTGTGAAAACTTATTTCTCTCTGGTTTAGATATTCTGGACGTAGTCTTTGTGTTTATCCCAGGTGACAACAAATCAGTTACTTTTCATCTTTGCTCACTGTATGTTCTGTTTGTCTTGCAGGGTCGAGGTCACTGGAGTGCAGCTCACCACAGCAATTTGAGGATTAAAAAAGACCGGGACAAAAACCAATCCCCATACTCTTCACAATGGCACTTTTTGGTCTTGCTAAATTGGAGGCTCGACTGCCGTTGCTTTTCCTTATCTTGACGATGTTCGTGTGTGTGCTAGACTTTGCCGCAGCCACAATCCAAGGATACGTTGGAGAAAAAGACCCGATATGCCCATCTGTGTGTAGATGCGATGAAGACTTCATCTACTGTAATGATCGTGGCCTGAGCTCCATCCCCTCACTGCCGGCTTCCGCATCTGTCCTCTACCTTCAAAACAACCAGATAAACAACCCAGGCCTTCCCACTTCCTTGGAACGCCAGCTTACTGTACATGTAGTCTACCTCTATGACAATGAACTGGATGAATTCCCCGTGCAATTGCCACCGTCCGTCCGCGAGTTGCATTTGCAAGACAATAACATCCGCACGATTCCTCGTAGCGCTCTGGCTCGGATGCCGCTACTGGAGAAGCTCCACTTGGACGACAACTCTATTTCCACCGTCAGCATTGAGGACCAGGCTTTCGCAGACAACCCCCGATTGCGCCTTCTTTTCCTCTCCCGTAATCACCTATCTAGCATCCCTTCAGGATTGCCCGCATCTCTGGAAGAACTCCGTCTGGACGACAACCGGATCTCCACTATTCCTACGCACGCCTTCCGTGGCCTCACCTCACTGAGATGTCTTGTTTTGGATGGCAATCTGTTGGCGAATCAGCGCATTGCTGATGACACATTCTCACGTCTGTCCAACTTGACGGAGTTGTCCTTAGTCCGTAACTCCCTTCAGACTCCGCCTGTCAACCTTCCCAGTGCCCATCTCCAGCGCCTCTCGCTGCAGGAGAATGCCCTGATTCACATGCCCCGCGGCTCTTTGGATGGCATGCACAGGCTGCAAAGGCTGGACCTCTCTGGAAATAATCTCACCACCCTGCCACGGGGACTGTTCAAAGATCTGGACAACTTAGGTCAGCTGCTGGTGCGAGGTAATCCTTGGCACTGTGGCTGTAACTTGCGGTGGCTATATGATTGGTTACACGCCCGTGGTAATTCAATCACAGTGAGAGGTCTCACCTGCCAGGGGCCTGAAAGGGTGCGAGAAATGGCCTTGAAAGACCTGACTACTGAGATGGAGGAGTGTGAAGTGGTGAGGACCGCTGGGACTAAAGACCGAGCAAGTATTGGTGGAGCAGATAGTTCTACCACCAACACACCTTCCCAAGGTTCCCTCTTCACCCTCCGGTCAAAGCGTCCCGGTCTGGGGCTTCCTGACTCCGGCTTGGACTACACTCTCAGCAGCAGTGGTGTCGGGAAGAGTCTGGCTCTCAATGTTAAGCCTCTCTCTCAAAGTAGTGTCCGTGTTACCTGGAGTGTAGCGCAGCCAAGTTCTTCCTTCAGGCTCAGTTGGCTCCGACTGGGTATCGGTAATGCCATGGGATCAATCACGGAGACGTTGGTCCGGGGTGATCGTCGGGAGTATCTGCTTACCTCCTTGCAACCGCGCTCAAGCTACATCATCTGTATGGTGCCCCTGCCTGCCAGCTCAGAGAATAAAGGCGGGGTTTCAGGAGAAGCTGACTCTGATGAAGCTCTGGTGTGTGCAAAAGCGGAAACCGCTGATCCCAGCCCATTGGAGGAAGACGAAGAGAATAATTCACAACCTGTGACAGTGCTGCCCCTGACAGGGATTATTGGTGGGGCTACTGCAATTGTATCTTTGGCACTTATTTTTGCCATCTTTTGCTGGTACGGACGCAGGAGTGGTCACTTGTGTTCCCGAGACCATTACACTCGCAACGGCTCCCGCAAAAGCAAGAATTATGACGACTACATTGAGTCAGGCACCAAGAAAGACAATACCATATTAGAGATCCGCGGTCCGGGGTTGCAGATGACACCAATGTCAGCTTGCCAGCCAATGCAGCCTAAGCCCTTACAAGAGGATTACATCATTCATACCATATTCCCGTCCAATGGCACTGGCCTGTACAAAGGTGCCAATCATATGTCCAATGCGAGGCACAGCACCAACAGGGGTTACAGAGAAGGAGGAATCCCAGACATAGACTACTGTTACACATGATGTATTGTACCAGATCCTGACCACAGAATCATTTGTAAACTGTATCAGATGCACAATATTCCTCCACATGGACACTTCGGAAGCACCCTTCTGTGCCTTTGACTTCTGGTATCCCATTCCATATTACCTGTTGTTTTCTGCAACAAGAAAACAGTATGTGATTATCTGGACCTGAAACTGTGTGGGGACAGTTCACTGCTAGGAGCAGACAAAACATCCTTTGTGTAAATGCGCAGTGGACCGTTTCTTGACATCTTAGTAATGGCCCGTGTATGTTTTACTGTGTATGCTTCCTCTCTGTGACATGTAAGCAAAGAATGTATACACTGTGGAAAGATTGGACGATAGTGGAGACTGCTTATCCCTTCTCAAACAGGAGTCGCTATCTTGAATGCAAATTATGATGAACTGACATTTCTGGCACTCATCTCCTTCTCACTAATCGGTTACAGTATGAAATTTCATCGAGTCGTTGGTGCAAACGCCTCAATTCTATCGTTGTGCCCTACCAGCTATCCAGGGAAAGGGCTTTGCAAAGCTGTGAATTGTTCGAATTCAAAAATGAAATAGCCACTTGTCTTAAAGTAAAGCTTGTCATGCCCTTTTTCAGTTTTAGGCAGGATGAAGATTTTTTTGACTGGTCAGCCTTGGTCATACCTCAGATCATTCACATTCAAGCATCGCCGCGTTGCACTAATGCCATGGGACGCGACATGAGCGTGTAATTACATTTGGTATTGAGTGGATTGTTTGAAAATGTTATTTGTTTTGAAACCATTGATTTGTAGATATCACATCATACTGCACAGCTTTTTATTTATTTTGTTTCATATGTTTTTGTCGACACTGAAATGCTCTTTAAAATTGCTCACCCTTATATTTCTCATTTATGAAACCCACTCTTGAGACATTCAATTGTTTCTGTCACCAATGAGTTTTTTGGAAGGCGAGGAAGGCAAGGCAAAATCGTGGAGGGCCCAAGTGCAGGGGAGCAGGGAGGCAAGGCAGGAGTCCCAAAAGATTATATTTGATTTCCAAAAAAAAGGGGCAAACAAGGAACTTGGATAAAGCAAACTCAACTAAGTCCCAAAACTGATGATCAAAGTAACAAAGAAACACTTGAACAAACCTAAAACTGGAAACAAAACACGACTGGTAACGAAGACATGGCACAGACGGAGACAATGACATGCTACAATGACAATGAACCGACAAGAACTGAAAGAAACCAGGGAACTAAATACAAACAGATTGACGAGACAACGAGGAACACCTGGACAAGACACGAGTGCCTGGAGAGAGCTGATTGGTCGACACAAGGTAGAAGGTTGACGACAACGGGTGGACACAATAACTAAATGAGCACACGACAAACATGGAACAAAACTAAACACAACCCAAACCAAAACAGTTTCACCTAAATAGACAAAGGGGTCTCCGGGTTTACACAGTATATTATATGTATTTTTAAATAAGAACCCATGCAAAGTACACCTCAAGGCAACAACTTCAATTTGGCATCTGCTGATTACTCTTTGCCTAGGTTGTGGACAAACCGAATCGGAAAGTAACAAATTGAACTGGCCCGGAAGTGTATTGGGAGCTTCCTGTGTGAGACAAATCCTCGCAAGAATGAAAAATTAGGCATCACATTTGACCTACACAGCGGGCTATCCAAGCCACGGGCAAGTGGATCGACTGGGGGAGCCATTCAAAGACGATAGGCTGATGAAAAAGGGT
The DNA here is from genome assembly GCF_024500275.1 of Phycodurus eques. Lineage (NCBI taxonomy): Eukaryota > Metazoa > Chordata > Actinopteri > Syngnathiformes > Syngnathidae > Phycodurus > Phycodurus eques. Next base: position 19,759,912 of record NC_084541.1, on the reverse strand, counting down.
TATTGGTGTTTGTTCTTTGGATAGTAAAAGACTCGTTCTGACATTTTTATTACCTCGTGGCACTGAAATTGTATGAGCACTTAGCGGAGAAGAGGAATATAAATGTAATGAGAGACACAGTGGAGGGTAAAGTTACATCTCCAGACAGTGACAAAGCCCGTAAATTGATAGCTTTGTCGTGACGAAGCTCATCCATGCATTAATATGTTTGTCATTCACGAATAGCTGTGAATTGGGCCTCGGGCTTAATGTTGTTTACTACCATGTTACTTCCAAAAGGGAAACTAGTTGTGCTTCCTTCATTGTTGTGCCTGCCTGAGTTTAAAAAAAATAAAAAATTAAAAAAAAAGTGGTCTCTGACAACATGTCAGAGCAATTTATAATTCTTCTTGCTGCCACAAACTCCCAGCCCTGGATAATTCTATTTAAAGGAATGTTGACATTCTGTAATTGCTATTTTGCAGTCATAATAAACTAGAGATGTGAATACTATTGAAATAATTGTTTAACAGAAGTGCCATTGATCCGGTCTCCAATTATTTATGGTCGAGAGAAGAACAACATCACAGCAGCTGTGGGAATTTGAGCAAAAGCCACATTATGGCGACTCCTCCGGGCAGCATTAGTCAACGCGAGACAGGCATCGAAACAGACGTTCAGAGCATTCCGAGAGAGAGAGTCTATCATGCCTTTACAGTCATTTCAAAAAAAAAAAATGTGTTAATTGACCCCCCCCCCCCCCATACTCAATCAAATAAAAAGCCCATCTCTAATACATACCTTCTCATCATTTGTATAAACATAGTCATGGCCACAACCATTTTTTTCCCCTCTGAAACTACAGAAAGTAAAGGGTGCCATACATTTGCATAAGGTGTACATGTGAAATGCAAATTTGAATTTGTGTGACATCAGATGGAATCAATAAAGGTTTTATAATCTTGTTATTGCTGAAACCTGTCATTTCACCTCACGACTAAGAGCAACGTGACTTCTGGAATGGAAAACAACTTTGAGAAAAGCACGAACACACTGGAACAAACCAGCGGCAACTACAAACGAGCGAGAATTTGAAATGGAGCCGAGTCGAGATCATTGGGACTCCGAACTTCAAACGAAGAACTTCAATGAAGAAATGCTTTTGAGTATTTGGAGGACCTGTTGGACTTTTTGCCATCATTTGCTAATTTGGACAAAGAAAATAATTGTTTTTTCTGCAAATCAGAGTCATCATTTGTACAAACATTCTCAGTTGTATTAGGTATCGCCAAGTCCAATTAAATCAATTTGAAGAGGAAAAAATACTATGGATACGTAGTGAAAGTTGTGCTCTGATATTTGCTTTCTTTTTGTGCAAGGAGTGCGAACACTTTGCCAATTCCTTAAATGGGGTACGAACGTATAGTGACGACGGTTATCATTTTCTCTTCTGCTTGTACACACTGAGCAATTATCGGGCTGTCATGAGAAATCCAGTAAGTGTCATGTCTACCTGTGTCACATGAATCTGATTCTGATGGCTTCGGATTGGATAGACGAACTTCTGGTTATTACACTCAAGCGCGTTCAAGAAAACCACAAACTAAGAACTTAAGAAGAATGAAATGCCCCCAGTGTTTGAATTGAATTGTATAATTTGGTCATTTTCCTTCTTGAACTTGAATGTTTTGCAAAATTAAAAAGATTGCCTTACAAGTACACCTTGCCGGCATTTCTTCTGGACCCGCAGGCTCGTTGTAGGTGTGAGCGAGAATCAACTGCTGCGGTGCATCGTAACCAGTTTGTCATGGCAGCGACGTTCCCCAGGCAGAGCGCCCCAAGTTAATTGGATTCGCAGCTCTTCAACATGCTGGTGCGCGTCCCAACCAAACACAAATGAATGAAAGAGCAATGGAAAATGATGATTTACCAATAATCCTTGGATTCAAGGAAGCTTCCTTCAAAAAGCAGTTGGATTGCAGTGTGGATGTACCGGTACACTATGAGAGAGACTTTGGATGACGTTCGATTATCCGTTAGGGGTTAGGCTAAATAAACTATTCTATTTTAACTTGTGTTCTGCTGAAGTTTTGGACAATTCTAAACCCGCAACTTTGGTGTAAAGATTCAGGCCGTCGATAAGTTTGTCAACCCCCATCAGACACTTTTGGATGAACTATTACAGCGATTGTGAGAAAAGCCCTCCCACAAATACACTCCAGCATATTGCAAAGTCTTCCCAGAAGAGTGGGAACTTTTAATACCGACAAAGTTGGGTCCATCTCCCCCCCCCCCCCCCCCCCATTGTAACTCTGGTACAGTCAAGCGCAAAATGATTCCCCTGGCCAAATTAAAGAGCGAGAGTGAGTTTGTATTTGCTGAATAGGTATCTTTTGGCTGGAAATGAAAGTGGCAAAAGATGTTGAAGAAACTGGAAAATAATCATGGAGAATATAAGCCCTTTTCAATGTTTTACCCTTTATGAAAATTATTCATATGGCTGCCTGATCTCATTGGACAATAGTGAATTTGCACTTAAAACATGGTGCACCGTTCTCAAGGGTTTTGGTAACTTGTAGCAAAATATAGAGCTTTCCAATCCATAATTACATCATTGGATATACCTGTACTGAGGAAGAGTACAAGTAATTTTGGACATGAAACTTTTTGTCAAAATGTAAAACAATAATGAAAATAATCAACAGATTTCGTATTAATAGCTCTTGTGAATGTGTTTTGTCTTGTGCCACTTTCGTGTGTAATTTCCAGATTTGAAAAATCATTTGAAGAAAAAAACTTAAAAATGAGAAATATGAGGCCAGCAGAGGATATTGCACAGAAAGGGATTATGGAGACGTCTCATTGTCTGATTGGCCTGCTATGCAGATGATAAACAGTTATAGGTTGATTAACTCCTAAAACAAACAATATAAGGAATAAATTGATAAAGATTATCCAGCCATCCATTTTCTGAGCCGCTTCGCCTCACTTGGGTCGCGGGCATGCTGGAGCCTATCCCAGCTGTCATCGGGCAGGAGGCGGGCTACACCCTGAACTGGTTGTGATAAAGATTAGCTTTGCCTAAATACGCTTTTTTTTTTTTTTTTTTTTTTTTGTCCAAACTTGAACTGCAGCACCAATTGGTTGTTTTCAACTGTAAAGACTGAAACTGTCCTCCAGATTGGTACAAAGTTCTGTAGAGTGAATAGCTATTTTAGAATTAGATCAAGGGACAAGAAATCTTTTCGGGGCTCTTGGTTAGTAAAAGGTTTCCACGAGAGTCATTTGATGATAGCGCAGTAATTCAGTTACTGAAAAACTGCAGCCGATGCAACTTGGCCTGCAAAGCCGCCGCTGTGCCGATGAACGTAGACGGGTGATTGTTCAGCAAGGTTCGTCTTGTGTTTTTGTCACATCCCAATGGCATGTGATTGTAATTTGGAGGTGTATCTATAAAAGCGAGTCTACTGAGATAGTGAATCATTCTGTGGATTGTTTTATTGAAGATTACTTTTGTGCATTTGCAAATGACTTTCATGCCTCTGAGTGATTATACTTTCTTGTTAGACACATTGTCACAACAAGGCAACAAGAAATAATTTGTAAGAAGGATATGTGACTGCTGTGTGATTGAATGCAAAATGATCATTTTTGCCAAGATGTACAAGCACTAGGCCCATTCATTAAAGGCTTTTTAAATTGTTGTAATTTTGTCTTCTTGTTATACGTTTTGGGCAATTATTGAAGTCCCACCTCTTTTTTGTATGTCCTTGATCGAGCTACAGTATCTATATTTGACATGACCTCATAATCTTCTGATAATAATCATAATTTTTGTTTTCTATATTTTCCTAAATGTTACATTTCGTAGTCAAATACTCTAGATTGATGTTACATTTATTTCGTTTGCTGGGATGCTTTTTGGTTTCATTTCTGTGTTGTTGTTTTGTTTTGTTTTTTTGCCAGTACAGTATTGTTTTATGATAAACATGTCATTTTTATAGCAATGTTTTGCAACTTTGATGTTGTTTGCAGGTTGATATCGCCTTGTGTCTAATAGGCATCAGCCCAGCTGTTAGCATAATTGTGACTGCCATCATCTCGCCACCAGCCCATTCCCTGCACAGGTATAAATAAGTCTTTTCTCCAACATCTGCCGCATTATATGTACTATGTGCTGTACACACAGGCATTTGGTTCATATAAACTGCGCCATTTATGGAGGAGTCGGGGCTGACAAATTGTGTGTGCGGTTTAGTGGGAAGAAGGAACGATAGCCTCATTAACAATCTGCTGAACTGGGCTTTTTTTAATGTGAAAGAAAACGGACGCTCATCCTATTGGATACTGAAAAGAGTTTGTTTCCGCAATTCATTAAGTGTAGGTACCCCTAAGAGAGGAGTAGAAGGAATAAGAGAAAGAGCAAACCCTTCAAAACAAATGCTTATATATGAGGTGTAAAAGAATACAGTTTTAAATCATTATCGGTCTTGTGTAAACAATCCTTTAATTGTGCCCAGCAAGTGTGTGTAAAAGAACAAAACGGGTGAGGAAAAAAAAAAATGATGATGATAAAAAAGATACAGTAAGGAGTTCATCGTTCTCTGCAGCACACTGCTGCATGTTCTTGTTCGAATTTGATCCAGTCAGCTGCCAACAAGCAGGAAGCTATTCAATGTATGAGCCTGGACTGGCCACAGATGGCAAAAGTAGGCCAAGATCAAAGTCACTTATTACAAGGGGTGCACACATCTAACGAACAATGTTGAAATTAGCGCAGTGATAATGATGAGCGGCCTTTTGTTCCGTGAGCAAGTTAGCGAGCAGCAAATTGATTCGGCAAGCAAGGCACTTTTTCATTGACAATTGCGCCATGCTGTTTGTGGTCCAAAATATTGTTTCCGATAAGAATGCCCGGCGTCGCGCTGTTTGGTTGCAGCGAGTCGGTAGTTGTGTGACAGTCGTCGACGGAAATGTGTGCGCGATTGTCTCGTTCCGTCTAATTGAGTCGCTTCGCTCAGTGTGTGGGCGGTTTAACGTGCAAGTTTTCGGAATGTGGAAGGAAGGCCAAATATCCGGAGACATCGCACGCAAGCACGGGTAGAACATGCAAACTCCACCAAAGGGAGCCCGCAGCTGAGATCCGAACCCTAGACCTCAGAACTGTGAGGTGCGTGTGCCAACCGCTATTTTGCTGTGCTGCCCAAACTTGACTCCTCAATTGACAATTCACTCATTTGTATTTTTTTTTTTCCCCATGTGACTTTCAACCAAGCAAAGCTGACTGACTGTTTTTTGCTTTCTCCTTTATTTTAGAAATGCACTGCCATTTTCTAAACAGTTTCTATTGGTTCTTTCCCAGAACCAGTCGCTGGATTTGCAACTAATCATTAGACTTGAGTCCTTCCAAACGTATGAAATCCAATAAAAGCCAAACTGCTTGGGAGTTGATGTCATAGTTCCATCATGAAGACAACCTGTATTTCCAAACATCTCTGCGCCGGTTTGAGTGTATGCTTTGTTTGATTTCATTGACTCATTAAACACGGAGGTGGCAGTTCCGACCTTGATGCCCTTTTCTCTTACCCGCAAAACCCGAATGACAAATAACTCTTTCGAAAAATTGCCCTTGAAGTGTTTCTGCAGTGTTATAGTTGATGTTCCATTATTTTAGCAATCAATTACAGGCGGGATGGCTCCCAATTCTGCCCGAGGTTTCCAGTATTTCTTTGCCACCGTCATAGAAGCGTTGCGGCATTCTCAAGGAGGAGCTCGACGCGTGGGAAGCGTTGATTTAATGTGTGGTTTTGCTGTCTCATAAATCGGGGGCCCCTCGAAACTTGAACGGTGATTACATGCAATCCAAAGCGGCAATAACAGCCGAGAGCGGGGATGGTGGGGCGTGTACCTTCTCCTCCGTGGACGAAGGTTTGCAAGTTCTTTCTCTGACATTGTTTGTACCTCATTAAATATTAAGAATAAATCCTTCTATTTTTTTCGTATCTTGAGTTGGGAATTAACCGTTTTGTGGAAATAAATCAATGGTTACTTTGAAAAAGTGTCAGGAATTGGAGTTAGTTGCTCTCCTGTTGCTCTGTGCAGCAGCGATGTTTTATCAGCCACTTTGCTCATTGAGCGCAATGACTAGGCTGGTCTAAGTGCATCAGACCTCTCCCGTTTTTTTTTTTTTTTTATAAGATTACGGGCTACAAAATTAAATAGAATCATGTGCAAAGGTTGGGAGGCCAGGGAGGCACGGCTGAGGTAATGTCATAGTTTCTGATCTTTATTGGGAGAGGCACAAACGAGCATGCTGTGCGCATGCACACACACACACACACACACACAATTGCCTCTATTGATTAGTTGTAAAAAAAACAAAAAAAAAAAACAGTTGAGGTCAGCAGGCACATGTCTGAATTTGTCTCTCTCTGTCTCTCACACTCCATTTGTCTCTGTCTGATTCAATACTCTGCTTGCCCCGTCAGGGGGTCGCGCTTTATCCACGTGTGTGCAACTCCACTCCAGGCCTGCTCTGGCACTCTGCGCTTTCCTTTCGTCTTGCCCTTCATTGGCGAACACCAATCAATCAGTCAATCCAGTTTCCTTCCGAGCAAAGCCTGATCAATGTGCTTTTTGTCCTGATAAAATTACAGGATTCGCTATGGATTACATCGATTTCATTTAACCACCCCAATTCCAATGAAGTTGGGACGTTGTGTTAAACATAAATAAAAAGAGAATACAATGATTTGCAAATTGAATACACTACAAAGACGAGATATTTAATGTTCAAACTGATCAACTTGATTGTTTTTAGCAAATAATCATTAACTTAGAATTTGATGGCTGCAACTGGGACAGGTGGCAAAAAAGACTGAGAAAGTTGAGGAATGCTCATCCAACACGTGTTTGGAACATCCCCCAGGTGAACAGGCTCATTGGGAACAGGTGGGTGCCATGATTGGGTAGAAAAGGAGCTTCCCTGAATTGCTCTGTCATTCACGAGCAAAGATGGGGCGAGGTTCACCTCTTTGTGAACAAGTGCGTGAGAAAATAGTCGACAATGTCCAAGGACAATGTTCCTCAACGTACAATTGCAAGGAATTTAGGGATTTCATCATCCACGGTCATCAAAAGGTTCCGAGAATCTGGAGAAATCACTGCATGTAAGCGGCAAGGCCGAAAACCAACATCGAATGGCCGTGACCTTCGATCCCTCAGGCGGCGCTGCATCAAAAACGGACATCGATGTGGAAAGCATATCACCACATGGGCTCAGGAACACTTCCGAAAACCAATGTCAGTAAATACAGTTCGGCGCTTCATCCGTAAGTACAACTTGAAACTCTACTATGCAAAGCAGAAGCCATTTATCAACAACACCCAGAAACGCCGCCGGCTTCTCTGGGCCCGATCTCATCTAAGATGGACCGATGGAATGTGGAAATGTGTTCTGTAGTCCGACGAGTTTACATTTCAAATTGTTTTGGGAAATTGTGGACGTCGTGTCCTCTGGGCCAAAGAGGAAAAGAACCATCCGGACCGTTATGGACGCAAAGTTCAAAAGCCAGCATCTGTGATGGTATGGGGCTGTGTTAGTGCCAATGGCACGGGTAACTCACACATCTGTGAAGGCGCCATGAATGCTGAAAGATACATACAGGTTTTGGAGAAACATATGCTGCCATCCAAGCAACGTCTTTTTCATGGACGCCCCTGCTTATTTCAGCAAGACAATGCCAAACCACATTCTGCACGTGTTACAACAGCGTGGCTTCGTCGTAAAAGAGTGCGTGTCCTAGACTCGCCTGCCTGCGGTCCAGACCTGTCTCCCATTGAAAATGTGTGGCGCATTATGAAGCGTCAAATACCACAGCGGAGACCCCGGACTGTTGAACAGCTGAAGCTGTGACTAGAATGTGAGCATCAGCAGTTGTTTGTCTACGTACGCCCTGTGATTGGCTGGTGACCAGTCCGTGTTGTACCCCGCCTCTCGGCCGGGGTCATCTGGGAAAGGCTCTTGTTACCCAAGTCCAAACACCAAGAACCATATTTTATAATTGTATGCCGTGCATGCAAGAGGAGAGGTGGGATGGCGCAGCTCGAATTGGCGCGCTACACTCCGTCTTCTGATCAGCCCAAGAGCAGCGGGGCATTCAAAGCAGACTTGTGATCATGAGTCTTGACATTGTTTTACAGTTCCAGAGAATGTTGAAAGCAGGGAGTAAAAATAAAAAGATATCAGAAAGATTCACAAACCTAAGTGGAAAAAATGCTTTACAAAATATATATAGTTCTGTGAAAATATTGTCTTCTGTCTTGCCCTCTGAGAACAAAGGTTCTGCTGCAGCTTCCAGGTGTGAAAACGGACATAGTTCATGGAGATTATTACACCCAGGTGAGTATTCTAAACCAAACACAACCGTTTGTATCCATCAATATGGCAGAGCAGGAGCCGGTATTTGTTTCTATTGTTATTATTGTTGTCAACGCCACTTTGGATTTCTGAAGCTCGCAGATGGAGCTGATAGCTGATCGATAATAGCCGGACCAATCGGTCAGCGTCGTCGTCGTCCCCCCGGCCTAACCCGGCAACCTCTCTGATGGCTGCTTCACTGCCAGCTGCCACAGCCGCGGGGCTCATTTGTGCTCCAGTTGCCGCTGTCATTTGTCTTCACTTTTGCCTTCCATCCGATAGTGCAAGTGCTTTGCAGATGCCCTTTGCGTGTGTCTTTACAACTGCCACTGGTTCATGTGTCCTCCTTGACAACACTTCTAATTCATGCCCATTTGGCCTCAATTACAAAAATCAACATTTTAATTGCTATGGATGGTTTTCTAGTGCAGGTGAAATCCCCCCACAAACATGCTGCTCTTAAAAAAAATAATAATAATAATAAATAAATCGCTTGTGTGTGCACTTGGGCGGTCACGAAGAATTGCTTTTAAAGAATTTTAAAAGCATGTGTCTACGTGTGACAAGGCATACTCTCAGTGTAATTCAGAAACAACGATTTGGATTTATAATGGCTGTCATTGTCCAAGATGTGATTGTCCCTGCCCTTTAGAGCAGCAGCTTTGAATTATTACAACACCCTAGGTGTCTATCAGGGATGGCCAGTGTTTTTATGGCCATCATTTCCTACACTTACAATCCTTTACTATCTCATTCCCCTCATTTGCATTTACATTTATGACATTTGGCAGACGCAGGTCTCTGGAGTGACTAGAAATGTTGCTCATTAACACAATAGCGTCGGTTTAAATGAACATACACGTTTCGCAAAGATCAAATCATTTCGGTGCTCAGATGACCAGTTGTTCTTCAACCTCATTTACTTCCCTACGTGAAGTCAATGGATGAATTACCATGGATGATTATTCCACCTGAAATCAACTGATCACATCTTTCAAAAGGTAGAAACATCAACACAGAAACTCATGAACCAATATTTGCGATGACAAGATGTTTTTTTGGGGGGCTAAAAGAAATCTCTTTGCGTGTGCGGAGGATGAAACCAGGATGCGTCTCCTTTGTCCAGGCCATTCTCATGCTGGGGAACAAGTGTGTACGCCATCTGCTGGCGGAACCCCCGAAATGCAATTAGACGACACTGCATGATCACGTTACCGTACTCTTAAGCGCGAATGGCTGCACACAGATGTTATTTTGCATCCGTGCATTGTTTGTTTTTATTGTGTGTCATGGAGTTTAGGAAGTAGCATAATAATAAAAACTTCACGTTCTATATTTCAACACTTCAACTAATTTCACAGCATTTCAGTGGCGCTCCAGCTCATCAGATCAGCATTCACACTGCAGAAACTGCGCTCTCTACCTTTTTCCTTTGGGTGTTTTGACGCATTGTGTACTCCAGGTCAATAGGTGGCGCCCGTCGGTTGTTACGCGACGAGAGACGAGAAGCGGCCGCTGCAAAGCGGAAGCTACGTGGCACAAAAACAGAAGCAGGAAGACGGCGGCAGCCACACTCAAGTTAACTCATGACACATCCCTCACGCATCGTTCCTTCGTTTAAATCTCCTCATCGAACAGGGTGAATGTCATCCTTGCAACATTCCCTCAAGCCACCTGGACTTGTTTGAAGTCGTTCTCACAGGTAATGTTTGCGTTTTGGATTATTATTATTTATTTTTGTTTTTTGAGGCTCGACTAGCGAGCGTACTTAGCATGAGAAAGCTTAGCCTGTCTGACGAGCCAATGCCTGCAAATGTGACGTTTTGTCACGTTGGATGCGTGTTAAAACTAACGAAAGCGAACGCTGGCGAAGACTTAAGTCATGTTAATGTTGTCTTCGTTTGTAGCCAGTGTTTGAGAACCTACGCACGACTTCTCCGCCCAAATTAAGGCTAATAAAGTTTGAAAGTCGGTAAGGCGGATAATGTATAGTATTTACTCTTTCAGTGTATTCAGTGTGATCGACGTAAAATGAGAAAAGCACTGCCTAAAAGAGTAAAACCATTAAAGAAGGTTAAACTTAGATCGTGGACTACCACAATAATAAACATATTGTCTAATCACCTGTCTTGACAGTGTCGATAAAATAATAATAATGAGAGAATAATGGAGTTTTGAGTACAGTTCCAGTATTGGTTGTCATTAGTGTGCATAAGGTGGGTGTACAACGTTCTATGCATGTTCAGTGAAAAGGAACACAACTGGAGTTGTTTGTGTTTTCGACACAGGAGGCTATGGGTCTCTGCAAGTGTCCAAAGAGAAAGGTGACCAATTTATTCTGCTTTGAGCATCGTGTAAATGTGTGCGAGCATTGCCTCGTCTCCAACCACAACAAGGTCAGTGGGAGAAGGGGGGAGGCTGCATCAACACATCTATCTTGATATATGTTGATTGTGAAATCCTGAGTTTTGCCCGTGCTCCTTTCAGTGCATTGTACAATCTTATCTGCAATGGCTTCAGGACAGCGATTATAACCCAAACTGTCCTCTGTGCAACAATCAGCTGATTGCTGAAGACACCGTCAGACTCATCTGCTACGGTGAGATTTCGGTCCTCTTCGTTCTACATAAGCCCGTCAGACCTCTTCAGACGGGTGAAAGAGAGAGACAAAGTACCGCGGCATTGAAATCTGCTATTACTGGTTCATATGGAACAGTTACCGTTGTATTATGCTCACACATGATGAACATTGTCGTGTTCCTCATAAATTGAGTATTTGAATAGCATTGAGTCGCTGTTGCTTTGATTTTGCAGATGTTTTTCACTGGTCCTGTCTCAACGACTTGGCTTCCCGGCTGCCCCTGCATACGGCTCCGGCGGGCTACCAGTGCCCCAGCTGTCAGGGTCCGGTGTTCCCCCCACCCAACCTGGCCAGCCCGGTTGCCGATGTGCTTAAAGAGCAGCTGTCGTCTGTTAACTGGGCTCGAGCGGGTTTAGGTTTGCCACTGGTAAGGACCTTTACATGAATCCAAAGGAGAACAAAATGTTCATTTGTGTTAGATTAAAATGTACACTCACAAGGCACTCCTTCTAATGAGGTCCTAATCAGCAATCGTAAAACTTACTTAACACTGTATTAAATTAGGAGATCATTTAGTACTTTGCTGCGATGTACAAATGTTCTGCATCACATTTCGCACTTCTTAAGATAAACCACATATTGGAAAGAGTTTCAGTACGATTTCAGATGTTTGTTTAGCACGTCTGCCTGAGAGTTCCGAGGTTGTGGGTTTGAATCTGGTCTCTGGGCTTCCTGCAGGAGTTTGCCTGTTCTCCCCGTTCTTGTTTACGCTCTGATTTCACTCAAGGGCTGGTATTGCTGAAAACCATCTTGTTCAAGTCATACCTCTCTGTGCGCCTTACGATGCGTCCATAGAGTGCATACTATATTTTCCATTAAACAAGATTTCTGACCTCCAGATTGATGGGCCGGTCCACGTCTGTCAGGAGGCCACGGCTAATGATGATACAGATTACACTGACTGGTCATCATTTGATGGTGAGTCTACATGTTTGCTCCTCTTTATATGTCTGTGTGATTGTGGTTGAGCCAAGGTCTACAGATTGTGCCCGCTCTCGCTTTCTGTGGTGTTACAGCACAAGACCAAAGTCACATTTACCACAGCCACGCGTACAATGCCAGCCTCAGCCAAACGCCAAACACTGTTTCATCCCCAGCGGAGGACAACGTTGGGCTTCCTCATAAGAATGGAGATTCAAATATACAAGATCACTCGGTCGTCAACTTTCCAGAGGCTACTGAATGCGACACCATTACGATTCACACAGGTAAAGAGAAACAAAGCCCTTTGACATTCTAGCGCCCTTTCCGTTTTGCCTGAGCCTGATCTCCACCAAGGAGGTTATGTTTTCATCATTGCGACTTTTTAGGTTTAAGATCCTAGGATGCGGCCATTGTCCCATTAATTTGTTTTTAAAGGTTGGTTTAATACTGCGGTGCTTTTGATGGGCAATTATAACGTACAATATTATTGTTCAGGATCATCCCCCAGAAAGATCTATGACACACGCGACAACAGCTTTGTCACACAGATGGACTTTGATGATGATAAATACAGACGACGACCAGCGTTGGGCTGGTTTGCTCAAATTCTCAAGTTAGTATTATGAGATTCTCTATCATCGGTTGATTAAAATTGATGTATAATGACCTCTTTCTTGATTTTCTTTCAGGAACCGCACAGGCACAAAGCGGGCGTCTCTGTCCTGGAAACAGCGGGTCTTCATGCTGCTTTTGGTTGGAGTGCTGGGATTCTTTACTTTGATTATCATCATGGCTAAACTTGGACGTGCCTCCGCTAGTTCAGACCCA